>NC_059430.1:35963586-36266616 GCF_021028975.2 Sphaerodactylus townsendi
CCGCCGCCTTTATGCGACGCGATACCGTTCGAGTGTAGCAAATGGACCGCGGGTGGATCCACCCGACCCAGTCTACCGCCCTAATCAATAAGCGTGTTCGCCGGTGGGAGTGCCGGATATTAGGAAGAAGTTGAATCGGATCCCGGATAACCCTTAAGGATCAGCTGATCTCCCCGGCCAATACTGTATATTTTAGGCGGGAGGAGATGGCACAGGTTAGCGAAGGAGAAGGCGAAGGAGAACCGCCACCGCCAGCTAATTAGAAGACCTTACAAGCAGCTGTGAGCACTGGCGAGGCCCTGGTTTCGAGCCGTGCTATGGGAGAAATGTTCCCAGGACTCCCCCTCATGCCCCAACAACCCGGCCTTAGAGCAGATTCAGAATTCATTGCAGGAGGTAGTGGGGCCTTACGAGCCGCCGGCAGTGGGAACCCGGGGATTTTGGAGGCTTTCGGGTTGCCACGGGCTCTCCGCAGCCATGCGTCGGCTCCCGCATAATGCCCGCTTTGGATAGAGATCCAGTGCAGTTTTGCGCCAACATGGCCACTGGCGCGAGTGTGCTGCCAGAAGTTGGCAGCGGAGGAGTCGTCAACCCCAGCCCGCGTGGCAGCAGTTACCGGCAACCCTCAGCTCCGGTTTTTAGGCCTCAGTCTCCCTACTTTGACCCCAGTTCCGGGCCTCCCGGAATCCCGCTGAGACAGCAGCCCGGGTCCCTTCCCGGGGATCGGAGCCCCCCGTTTCGACGGTGGCGTCCGGACCCGGCGTCCGGAGCCTTCGGCAGGCTCTGGGATCTTTGGGCTTGAGCGAACTGCCGGTTTTTCCCCTTCTGCGGAGTCGAGGGTGCCCCGCAGCGCTTGGCGGCGCTCCTACCTGAGACCAACTTAGCATGCTCCAGGTGGAATCTTCGCCGCCTCCGCGCCAAATTTTCACCCAGCCAAGGGGGGCGGACATCTGCCGCTCTCCTCCGAAAACCCCCTCCGCCTCCCATGGCTCCAGCGGTGGTCACGAGAAACTCTACAGCCCGGCCTGGCCTCGGAGCTGCCCAGGCCCTTAGCGCTCCTCCCGTACGCCCGAGGTGCCCCCCTCCGGTTCTGGAGCTCCCTCCCCAGCATGAACTGCCCGCCCCGACCGCGGCCGCGGCGCCGACGGCTGTGGTTGGTTTGGATGCCCTGGCATGCAGATGCGGCAGATGCCTCTCTGCCATGGTGGCCCGGTCACCTCCCTCTCCTTATCTCCCTTCTGACCCCCCATCATCCCTGTCTCGGTAGGGGGTCTCTCGATCCCTATGCTGGTCGACACGGGGGCCTCCTACTCTGTGTTAAATTCTACCGTTCCATTTCCACGCTCGGGGGAGGAGGTGCGGGTCGTAGGTGCAAGTGGCGAAATGCAGCTTGTTCCTCGCCTAGCCCCTACCCCCGTTTCTGTCGGCCCCGTAGCTACTGAGCACTCCTTTCTTAATATGGAAGACTGCCCGATCTCTCACTCCTGGAGTAGCGTTCTGCTACGAAATTGAATGCCTCCATTTCATTTTCGGATTCCGGTTGCTTTCGCTAGATTCTGGACCCGGCGAGGCAGAGGGTCCTCGCTTTCGTCGGCTCGGTCCTGCCTGCTCCCATTCCCGAGTCCGTACTAAGGGCGGTGGACCCGATAGTCTGGGATATTGATAACATTGTACAAGCCCCTAATGTACCCCCCGTCCTCATCCAGCTTAAGCCAGGTGCCTACCCAGTGCGGCAGCGGCAATATTGTCTCTCTCAGGCGGTGCGTATGGGTCTCCAGCCCACCCTCGATCGCCTCCTCCGTCTTGGTATTTTGGTTGAATGTCCCTCCCCCTTTAACACTCCGATCATTGGGGTGGAAAAGCGGGATGGCTCCTTCCGGATGGTGCACGACCTCCGAAAAATTAACGAGATCACTGAAGATCTCCACGCCGTGGTACCCAATCCATACACCCTGTTGACCCTCGTGCCCCCGGACCACGCGTATTTCTCCTGCCTTGACCTGAAAGACGCGTTCTTTTCGGTGGCCATTGCCCCGGAGTCCCGTCCTTTGTTTGCTTTCGAGTGGACTTTCCCTGATGGCCGTAAGACTCAGTTCCAATGGTGCTTTCGTTACCACAGAGCTTCAAGAATAGCCCACCCTTTTCGGCACAGCGTTGGAGCGCCGGCTGCGGCTCTGGGCTCCCGCCCGGCGTCGTCGTCCAATATGTGGGCGACCTCCTCCTCTGCCCCCCTGGGAGGCTTGCCCAGCGGGCACTATTGGTCTTTGAATTTTCTGGCTGCGGAGGGTTTCCGGGTTTCCCAGTCCAAGGCTCAAATCGCCCAGACCTCGGTGTTGTATTTGGGATACACGCCTTCAAAGGGGAAAAGGGCCCTCACGGACTCTCCGTAAGAACGGCGGTATCCCAAATCCAACTCACCTACGAAGGGGAGCTCCGGAAGTTTTGGGAATGGCGGAGACACCGCAGCGTAACTGGATTCGGTTACGGCTGCTCATCCAAACCCCTCTATGACATGCTTAAGGGCCGGATCGCGGGCTAAGCATGGAATAGACGGCGGGCGGGCTCCGCCTTCGGGCTGTATAAAGCGTAATGAAAAGCCCGGCGTTAGGATTGCCAGATCCCACCAAACCGTTTTTTCTTTTTATCCACGAACAATCGGGGGTGGCCAAGGGGGTGCTGACACAGGAGTTTGCAGACACCCACAGGCCGGTAGCGTACCTGTCCAAGCAGCTGGATTTGGTCTCGGCTGGGTGGCCAACCTGCCTAAGAAGCGGTGGCCACATGCACGCTGGTAGAAGATCGTTGAAGTTCACGTTAGAGCCCCTCTTATAGTCCTCACGTGCCCCATGCTGTCTCTGCAGTACTGGAACAGAAAGGGGCCCAGTGGCTCACACAGCAACGCATGACTCGATACCAATCGGTGCTCATAGACAGCCCCGGGGTCCATTGTGAGCTATCTACCCGATTGAATCCTGCCACACTTTTGCCCGATTCGTCAGATGGACCGGAGCATGACTGCATCCAAACTCTAGATCTCAGTTATGCAGCTAGAGTGGGCCTCCGGGACGCCCCGTTGCCGGATCCTGACCGGGAATTCTGGTCGGATGGAAGTAGCTTCATGGAGTCTGGGCTGCGCTTCACCGGTTACGCGGTGGTCACCCTAGAGGACACCGTCGAAGCCGCAGCGTTACCCCCCTCCCTTTCAGCCCAAGCCGCGGAGCTGGTGGCTCTCACTAGGGCCCTCATTCACGGGAAGGATTTACGGGTTAACATATATACAGATTCTCGGTATGCCTTCGGGGTTTTACACGCATTCGGGGAAATGTGGGCCCAGCGAGGGATGTTAACCACCAATGGGGGAGCGATTAAAAATGCCCCGCAAATCCGCGCCCTCCTGGACGCGGTTCATCTGCCAGCGGAGGTAGCTATTGTTCACTGCAGAGCCCACCAGGGGGGGGACTCCCTGCTAAGTAGAGGGAACCGACGAGCCGACCTAATCGCCAAACGGGCTGCCAAGGGACCGGAAGGGACGCTCCTCCCCCTAATCCCTGCCGTGCCGGATCTTGACCCCGTTTATACCCAGTCGGAAGACCGGTTTGCAGAAGGGGAAGGGATGCAGCGAAGCGCGAGGGGCGGTGGGTGACTGTCCAGGGAAAGGTTTATGTCCCGGGTGGGATGGTGTTCCTGGTGCTGAAAGTATTGCATGAAGGCACTCATGTGGGGAGGGAAGGGTTAGCCAATTGGTTCGACACGTATTTCATTGGGGCAAGGGTGCGCATGCAAGCTGAAGCCATTGTCAAGAACTGTGTTAACTGTCAGCGTGTGAATTCGTCAGGGAACCAGCCTCGCCAGCAGGGGTCAGTGTTTAGGGGAAGTCACCCGGGAGCGAGCTGGCAGTGCGACTTCTCAGAGCTCCCTCCAGCTATGGGATATCGATACCTGCTGGTATTCGTAGACACCATGACCGGCTGGCCCCTAGCTTTCCCCTGCCGCACTTCCCAAACTAAGGAGGTGGTGAAGGTCCTACTGAACGACATTCTTCCGGTATTCGGGTTTCCGTGGGAGGGCATAGATTCCGATAATGGCCCGCATTTCGCCTCCCAGACCATGCAGGAGCTGGCAAGGGCCCTGAATATCCCATGGAAAATGCATAGCTCATGGCGCCCCCAGTCCAGTGGGGTCGTGGAACGGATGAACCGTTCCCTGAAGGCGGCTCTGACAAAAATTGTAGAGGAAACTTCCCTAAAGTGGCCACAGGCACTCCCCTTAGCATTGCTCCGCGTTGCCTGGACGCACCCGGGTCGCCTCTGCTGTTAGCCCCTTCGAAGCTTTGTTTGGCCGCCCCTATCCCCTGACCAGGCCAGGTCTAGAGGACGCGGGGGAAATTGGAAACACGCTGACCGCAAAATTTCTGTGTCGCTTGGCAGCCACCGTCTCCGCCCTTCATCGGGACCTTAACGAGCTGAAGCCCACTGGACTCTACGCCCCTTTACACCCGTTCAACCCTGGAGACTGGGTCTACCTCAAGTCCTGGAAGAAAGTCCCATTGAAGCCAGTGTGGAACGGCCCCCACCAGGTCCTACTCACAACCTATTCTTCCGCAAAACTCCACGGGATCAAGCCCTGGATTCACTATAGCCGCCTAAAGCAGGCAGTGCCCCCTGCACTCGAGGAGCGAAGGAAAGACCGAGCCGCGGATCCAGGGGACCTTTGGACTTCAGAGCAGGGCCCGGGACTCTGCCTACGTTTTCGCCGCCAGGTTACCAAGGACCCCGGATCGGTGGTCGGAGCCAACGGGAGCGAAGTGGAGGATAACGAAGACCGCGACTGATCCCACCCCGGATGCTCCCTCTACCTAGCCCTAGCTGCTTTGGGCTGGTAGGCTATTGGAGAGCATCGGACGCCTCGGTGTACTACTCTGGACTCTGCCCGCATTTTCGTACCACCGTGTTCGAGCTTTTCAACCAGGACACATGCCTAGCTTTTCTCGTGATTTCCGTAAGGATGCCGGCCGCTCTGGCCCAATGGGGACCAGAGTCTCAGGCTTGCCTGGTGCAACTCGGGAAACGGAGAAAAAGAACGAAACTCTTCTGGGTTCAAGTCACGGGGTCGGAAGAGGTGAGATGCTGCCCGGTGAGGCTACCCGCCACCCTAGCCCAAACTCTCCGAAAAGGCGCCACACCGGGGGGCCCCTGCTTATGCGAAGGGGGGAGACGGCTGACGGCCCCTCATGGATTTTCGCCATTCTCGCCGTTTCGCTCATCTCCCCGACAGGGACTCACGCTGTTCTAGACCACCCCCTTCGCCCGCCTCTCCAGTTCCTTGCCAATGTGGGCAACATGTCCGACTGTTGGCTCTGCTACAAGACTCAGAATGCTTATACTGGGACCTGGGCGCATTACAAACAGTGGCAGCCCTGAAACTGGTGGTCCGATTTCACATCATCATCATCAGAGACGGTTAACCTACTCCAGTGGCTCTGTGAAACCCCATGGCTGGAATGGGTGAACGTGCCCACAACTTGGGAGCTATCTCAGGTGTCTCGGATGGGGTCTAAAGGGAGGGAGGTCTTCTCCACCTCGGTGTTCGCGGAACATGTGGGCCGTTTTCCCTTATGTATCCACAAGGCAGCGGGGGAGTGGGATTATGGGAGTCTTCCTCTCAGCAGCTGTGCTGCGGTAATAACTTTTAGCGAAGGGGGGTGGATCCCGGAGGGAGGGTCCGGTCTTGTACCTCTCGGTAGCCGGCAGATCCCCTCAGAGCTATTTATCCCTGACGGATTCACACACCTCTTTAAAAATACCTGTGCATGAGGCAGGCGCTTTGGGTCATGTTTGGCGGTCTGTAAACAACACATGGGAGGAAGCCGCCACCTCCATTCTACCGTGGCTAGCCATTCTGCAACTTTGTGTTAGGACTGGGAAAGGGAATGTTTTGGAATCACCTGACTGTAAGTCTTTGGAGTCAGCCTACCCATCCAAATCTAGGGCATTGTTGCTAAGTGAGCAGGGCCTGTATTTTGTGTGCGGGGCGGTGGGAAGAAAGGTGATCCACCATGACTGGCGAGGACTCTGTTCGTTCGGTTCCGCTGTCCTTGACCTCCAACAGTACAAGTCGTTACGAGGTCGCCCCGTGCTGAACCTAGGCAGCAGACACCCCAGGGCGATCGAGAACCCTCTAGTGGGTGAACAACACCCCTGGTTCGATACCTTCCTTCGTACCATTTTCCCCCAGATTGGTGTGTATGAGCTGGAGAATGCTGTTAAGAACCTCTCCGCCATAGTGGATTTTGGCTTGCAGGCCACCGCCCTGGCGGTGACGGACCTGCAAACTGAGATCTATCGGTGGCCGACATGGTCTTGCAGAACCGTCGGGCGCTGGACATCCTCACTGCCCAGCAGGGCGGGACTTGTGCCATGTTGGGTGAGCATTGCTGTTTCTACGTTGACCTGGGCGGCAATATCACCACTAATGTGGCCGAGCTGCAGGACCTTGTTCACCCCTTAGACGGTATCAGCCAATCCTCTTTCTGGGATTCCCTTTTGGGATGGCTACCCGATATCTCCTGGTTGCGACCCTTGGTACTCCTTGGTTTTCAGGTTTTGATCATATGTGTGTTAGTATGTTGTTGTGTCCAGTTTTTCAGCGTTTCTGCATCGCCTGTTGTATAAAAACCCTTTCGGCCCATATCGGTGAGGAACCCATTATGCTCCTCACCCCGCTGGATCACCCGGTGCATCCAGGGCCCCTCCAGCGTATTCCCAGGTGGTGCAAATGTCACAGGCATCCATGCCATTCTGTCATGGCATGAAAGCCCAGAAAGGGGAAATGATAAGCGGAGCCAGGGAGAGAATCCGGCTCCCTGGACTGCCAGAACTAAAGACGATTGAAGATTATTCTGTTTTGTATTTATTAGGTAGAAACTAGTTTGTATTAGATAGAAATAGGATTTGTAAGTCTCCTGTATTTGTGTTTGTATGGAACCTCTTGGCCCAAGGCAGAGAGCCATCTCTGCGCTGCTTGAACCCATCCCATTCACGTGTAAAGTTTCTTGATGCTTGCTGCGGACAAAGGAAACCTCCGTCCCGAGCCTTGCCCTGCCTAATCCCATCAGCAGGCAGATAAGGGGAACACGTCATCGCTCTCTGCCTCCTGACCCTGGACACCTGGAGAAAACCTTTGTGTTTCCCCCGTCAGTGAACACGTCATCGCCTCGCCCTGCTCTGGCGCGAAACTTGAGAAGAGGATGCATATCGGACACTGATTGGTTCCTGCATGTTGCAAATGAATGATTGGTTGTTTTGAATGGTGGCGGGCTGTCTTTGGTGCTCCCGGGCTCCCGACGGGAGAAAGTGTACTTAAGGGATTGTAAGGCTGCTAGGCAGTGCAGTGTTGGTGCGGAAGGGAGGTGCTGACACTTAGGTCAGCATCTCAATAAATCTCTTTTATATATATCCGAGCCTTGTCGGGTCTTGCTTGGGTTCCTGGGCGCTGCCGAGAGCGGGATACCTCTGAGTAAGGAAAGTGTTATCCTGAGCAGCGCGGTAACAGAATGAATATGAATTAGCCAGTAATGTTGGGGAGGACAAGCGACTCAATAAAACTGGGGGTGGGGGTGTGGAGAGAGAAGCAACCATACAACAAAAGAAACTATTTTCACTTGATGCCTG
Organism: Sphaerodactylus townsendi; assembly: GCF_021028975.2. NCBI lineage: Eukaryota > Metazoa > Chordata > Lepidosauria > Squamata > Sphaerodactylidae > Sphaerodactylus > Sphaerodactylus townsendi. The sequence continues at coordinate 35,971,257 of NC_059430.1, forward strand.
AAGCACAGGGGGCTCAGCGCCAGGAGAGATGAAGAAAATTAGATGGCGAACAGAGAGACGGTCATTTGTCTTAAGCAGTGCAATCTCATTGGAGGCATCCACAGAATTTAGCCAAAAGCTTATGCTAAAAACTTATTCTCAATTTTTACATGCAGTGTCATAGAGCAGCAGTGGCATAGTGGTTAAGAGCAGGTGTACTCTAATCTGGAGGAATTGGTCTTGATTCCCCACTCTGCCGCTTGAGCTGTGGAGGCTTACCTGGGGAATTCAGATTCGCCTGTGCGCTCCAACACACTTCAGCTGGGTGACCTTGGACTAGTCACAGTTCTTCTGAGCTCTCTCAGCCCTCCCTACCTCACAGGGAGTTTGTTGTGAGGGGGGAAGGAAAAGGAGTTTGGAAGCCCCTTTAAGTCTCCTACAGGAGAGAAAGGGGGGATATAAATCCAACTCTTCTTCTACTACTACTTCCAGACAGATTTCTTTGTCATCCTGAGAGATTACCAGTAGTCTCTTCATTGGTTAGCCACCTTTGCCATTCACACTGCAATACATACAACCATGTAAATTTTGCTTTAAAAAGCTATTGATTGATTGTCTGAAATATGTAACCTCTTTTGGACAAAGTATTCTGTAAGGTAGTTCAAAATCAAGTGAAAATAATAAAAAAAAAATCAGCCTACAATAACAAAATCTATACCGTAGCAATTGAGAAATCAAAAGTATTAACAATATGGCCCAAACAAACAAACAAACAAAAACCAAGCCAGAAGCACATTTCAGATACTAATGGCCCAATCCAGGGTGGGAGGATACCCAGTCAGCACTCCTACACTGCTGCCAATCTGTCAGCATAGCGAGGGCATGCCAGAAGCATTTCCAGGGGTGGAACTGACTTTAGTCAGCTTCCACCCTGGCTTTGCAGGCAGTCATGCTGCAGCTGAGGGCTTAGATTTATGCAACTCTTTCAAATTCAACTCTTTCAAATGCAATTCTTTCAACTCTTTCATAAGTCTATTAAGCACTGTGAAGGGCTTTCTGGCAGCAGGGGATGGGTTGGTTTTCTGCCTCCCCGTGTCACTGGAAAGTCCTCTGGAGGTGGTCAGCTGGGGCTGTGAATGAATAACTTTATTGTTTTAGCCACTGGCCATAACAAAATATAGAAACAATACAGATTAAAGTAAATACAAGATTATCCATACTATAAATGTTTAAAATTGATAAAACACAGTCACTACAAAAATAATTAAACAAACAAACTGAATTAATGCCTCACAGATATAAACTTAAACTTCCTTCCTGAGCCAGCATGGTATAGTGGTTAAGAGCAGGTGCACTCTAATCTGGAGAACCGGGTTTGACTCCCCGCTCTGCCACTTGAGCTGTGGCGGCTTATCTGGTGAACTAGATTAGCTTGTGCACTCCAACACATGCCAGCTGGATGACCTTGGGCTAGTCACAGTTCTTCGGAGCTCTCTCAGCCCCACCCACCTTACGGGGTGTTTGTTGTGGAGGTGGGGAAGGAAAAGGAGATTATAAGCCCCTTTGAGTCTCCTTCAGGAGAGAAAGGGGGATATCAATCCAAACTCTTCTTTTTCTTCTAATATTAACTGATAAAAATGAAAGACAACAGAATAAGTAGCAAAAGGAAAAACATCAGCTAGGAAAATTTGCCTAAGGCTATGGATTGGGCTGCCCACACCATCCAGAACAAAACTGTCTCCTTCTGATTTCTGAAAGCCAACAAGAAAAGGGAATCTGTCTAAATCTTGAGTGATTTGTTTATAGCACCATCTTAATGAAGCAGTTTAGGACTGTCAGGCCTCCCACAGCTCAGAATAGGCAGCAGGTTTTAAAAAAAACAGCAACATCACCAACAATTCTATGTCACTTCTGGGAAAAACTCAAAAATGATGTAGGAATTACTATAGGAATCACTGGAAACTCTACAGTTTCCAGTGGTGACATAGTGACATTGCACTCATACCCTGGCCAGTTATGGACAAGGAATCTGCCAAATGTACATCACAGCAAGATTTCTTGTACGGATATATTTCCTGGAGCCCTGCTTTCACTTTCCATTCTTTCCACAGCAAGCAAAACCACTTCTAGTGTGACTTTTAATTTGTTTTACTGCCAGAGTGAGCAGAATTGCCAGTGAGCACAGCTGTGCCTCAGACCAAGGCCAGCCTATCTAGCTTCATGCTGCTGTCCACACCTTCCCCCTCACCCCCCATGTTGCTGGCTCCTTGCTGTTCTCTATGCGCTCATATCAAGATATCAGTATCTTGCTATAACAATAACAGAGGTCTTTTCCAAGCAGCTGCAGTATAAGCAGCAGCAGCATCTCTTTTTGGCTCTACCTTGCCTCCTCCAGCCTATTTCCATCCTCTCTGATAACTGGGAGGGCTTTAAAAACTTCACTTCACACAAGCCTCCATGTTAAACTAAGCAGAAGAGAGAGGGGGAGTGGAGGGGGAGAGAATATTGACTGTAGCACATGGTCCCCCTCTTCAGCAGTGTGTGGTCCAGGGAACTGCTTGGGCTCTTTCATCTGGGGGAAATTATTTGGGGGGAAGGCTACAATATCGCTTTAACTGCAATAACAGATATATCCATATAATAGCAATTTAGAGGGCTTTAACAAAGACAGCAGTCTTGAGATCTGTGCCTTTAAGGCTAATTTGGTGGGAGGAATTAAGACAGCCAGGGAGAGGAGAAACCCAGCAGACTTCAGCAAGTAGCTGCAGGGCAGGTGCTGTGCTGCCTTCTCATGTGCAAACAGAGATATGCAAGGAGACCACGCGCTACAGCCCCACTGTGCAGCTGAGAGCCCTGAGGTAAAAGTTCCATGTATAATTGGCTCCTATGTCCCCACTCCCAATCCCCCCACTCTGGTTGTCAGGCTTGACTTGGCAACCCTAGCAGGGTTACTGCTGCCCGGGCCCATTGACTTGAATATACTTAGAAGGGTACAACTATATTTAGCTCTAATTTTTAAGCTTCACTGGCCAGCTGGACCTTCTATGAGCCTCAATCCTGCAACAGTTTTCTAGCTCCACCCCTATACATGCTGCAATTGTTTGGACTTCTCATTAATATTCTTGCCATCTTTTGGAAATTCAGACACACACTCCAGATATTACATATTTATGGTAATAGAATTCTGGTGGCTCTTAAAATTATTTATATCATCCAAGTAAGGGCGAGAGGTTAAGCCCTTTTAAGCCTCTATTTTGGTTTCTTCAATTATGCTGCTAAAAATAATTACATTTTATGTCTCCATATTCTGCTCATTTGTTTTCCCATGGCTCCAATATCCAGAAATTAGTAGCCATCCTTGAAAGTGGCCAGAATGGTAGATGATTACTACAATTAATTAGAGCTCATTTGTTGTCACTTGCTAAACAATGCAATCAATAAACCATCAACAGACAAGAAGCCATAAATTAACATATACAGATTAAGCACTGTTCAGTGCCTAATTTTGAAAATGAGGCTCCTATCTAATCTGTGACATAATCATGCTATGTTCTGAAAGAGTACTCCACAGCCTCAATAGAGCTCCAGGACTCTTAAACACTGGGTGAAGGTCAATAATTCAACAGGTAACATTTTTCTCATCTCTATATTTCAGCGGTGGGAAAAGATGAAAGTTAAGTCTTGCATTTCTGCCTGTCACAGACCTGGAAACATACCAAGCAGCCTTATACCTGTCATGCCCCCACAGAGGCTGTTGTTATTTCCCCATTAAGATTCAGTTTCCCCATAGTTAGCATGGTTTTAGTTCATTGTTAAGTCTTCTAAGGGAGGGTATTTCAGTTAGCCCCTGTCCCTTTAAGACATTTCCCAATAGGCAGTTTCCCTCTTTACCCAGCAATCTCCTGTTTTAGTTCTAGCCAGTCAGTCAGAGCGAGGTGCCAAGGGTAGCTGGAGACTGGAATATTCGTGATGTATATGGAGGTCCATAGAGCACAAGTTAAGGTTAACAGCAGTTAGAACCAGACAAAGACTGAAAGGACTAAAAGGAAGCAAGACACAGTGGACTTTCTTGAAAGCAGCCAAGAGAAGACACAGTCTACAGCTTCAAATCTGATCAAGACAAGCAAGTGCTTGATTTAGATAGACTCAAGGGAGGAGTTAGGGCCTTAATCCTCTTAAGTAATAAACCTATTGTTGAACTGTTGAACCTGGCTTGTGTGTCCCCCACTCTGTCCTAACCAAGTACAGGGCACCAAAAACAGATTCCCGGGGGGGGGGGGGGGGGGGGGCAGAGGCAGCAGAACAATACCAAATCAGTCCAGCTTGCCCAGGCTCACAAGGAGAATAGCCTTTCTCAATGCAGGCCTCCCACAAGCTAAACTAAATAAATGTTGGGATTGGATCTTCCCAGCAGTTGTGTAAAGTCTTAGTTAACCTAGATACAGCATAACAAAAGCCCAGTATGGAAGGAGATTGTAAGAGAGAAGGCTAATGAACTTACTTAAGGTACAGGGGAAAGAAATGGCAGAGCCTTGAATTGAACCCAAGATGCTAGCCTAGGCCTAGGCGAGCACAACACACCAAGCTGAATGTATCTGCACTGTATAGTGGAACGTTAGTGGGTTCAGTCTATCTCTTGTTTTTGCTACCTGCTTCAGACAGCACAGAAATTGGACTTAGTGTTGCCAACAGGCCTGGAGAAAAGGCCTTGTTCCTTAATGGAGGCTTAATGGGATGTTATTTAGGAAGTGATGTTATTTACCTCCATTGCCATTGCCTGTTCATTTCCACACATTAATCCTCTATTAAAAGGACAGAACATTTTTCTCCGAGCCTGTTGGCAATCCTAGTTGGATCGAATTTGTTTTGAGGGATAGCATGTTGTTGTGCAGGCTGCCTGCTCCAATGATACCGCTTTAGCCAAAACAAAAACTAAGGAAGAAATCCCAAGCAGGTCTCCTTAGAAGTAAATCCAAATTTATTTTATGAGACTTACTCCCAGGAAAGTGTACTTAGGACAGCAGCCTGAACTGCTTTGCATTGGGAAAGAGGAAGCAAAAGGCCCCAGTCTGGTACTTATGCAGAAGCAACACTTCTTTTCTGAGAATCGGTAACACACCGCTTAATTTTTTAAAAAGTCTGTGTTCATCTGAGAACATTATCAATAATTGAAAGATGAAAACAATACAATTATGGAAATCAAAGCACCTCTGGGTTTGTGGAACATGCAATTTCTTAACGAGGTGCTGGCATCCCGCAGTGTGCACTGATCAAGAATGTTGCTTTGGAGGAATGCTCCACTTCCGTCATGGGCCATCCCTTCTCCATCCCTGATGGTGTTGCTGTGGTGACAGCTGGTAATTAAAGAGACAGTGTCAAGTTAGATCTCACCATTTTTCAAAGGACACCCACCCCCCTTTGCTGTTTACATTAGGAACATGACAAATCCATTTTCTTTGTAGGCACTAGAATACCAAACAGGAAACATCTGAGCAGCAAAAATAATTCATGTTCCCTGTGTTTTCCTAATCCGTGGTGTAAACTGCCGGTACATTTTGGCAGAGAAAAAGCATGCATACATTGATAAACCTGCCTTCTTCAGAAAGAGCAATATCCATGGTGCTGATAAAACTTATAATGTAGTTTAAATTTTTAAAGGGTTTACAAAATGTAAACAGTGCTCTCTGTGCATCTCACTGTGTCCTGGATATATTGGAACTGGGTTCATAATGTGAATCTGCATAGCAGGGGAGGAGCTACTGGCTAGGCTTCCCAAACATCAGGCATGAGATGCATTATTTATTATTTATTTATTGAAATATTCATAACCCACCTTTCCTCATGGCTTACCAAGCATAATTAGAAACATTAAAATGAAAAAGCAATAAAATTAAAAAACCAAATACCTCACCCCATCCAAAAGCCACCTGTTGCGTACATCTTATTAAAAGCCCTAGCAAATAAAATGGACTTGCAGTATCTCCTGACAAATTTCTAAAGGCACCTCCTCAGGGAACCCATTCCACAAAATGGAAGTGACAAATGGAGAAGACACGGGCCCTGGCTAATGCCAGGTAGGCTTCTGTGAGGAACAGGATCTTAAATGTCTTTTAAAATAAGATAGTGTGATAATGGTTTCACCAGTGTTGACTTTACCTCATCTATATGATACTGGAGGGTCTGGGAATATATCAAAACACACAAAAAAATAAACAGACATATTCTTACAATAATTTCACCCTACCTTGAATGTGAGGAATCTGTTTTTCCTCACCTCTGCTGATTCCTGTGAAAGTCCAGTTAACACAAGCTTTTGTGTGCACCTACCATGCACAAGCTTCAATCTTTGATGCATCATACAGCAAATGTCACTTTCTGACCATTTCACTGGGATGTTTAGAACTAAATTGAAGCTGAATCTTACTTAAAATCACAGCTTTGCTGCTCATAAATTTCTATCATTGGTCTGTGGATTTCAGTTCTCAGCTTTCTTAATGCCTGCCTTTCTATAGCAGAGTTGCTTCTCTCATCTCAGTAATGCACAGATGGCATGAAGGTAGTTTGAAATGCCCTAGTAAAGTCCCACTGCTAGGAGTATTAATCACTATACATTTCTTAATTGGATAACCTTTACTGTGGTTTAAATAGCAATACCAAGTTGCTCCAGCACAGATGGTAATCTGTTATTAATTGATTGCTAATAGTAACGAATGGCTCTGCAATATGGGTTTATAATGTTATAAATAAAGCATCTGACAACTATATTAATGGCAAGCAGAGTGTAAAAATGCTCTGGTGGGAGTGCTGCTCCCTACCCACGTGGAATGCAAGCTGGCACAAAGTATCCTAAGAGGTTATTATTTAGCTCACATTAAAACACCTAGAAAGAATTCCCTCCCCCTTTTCAGAGTTAGAAGGGCTGATCATCATATTTCTTTCTATACAGCTTAAGCCTGTTTGGAAATTCATAACAAAGGTGAGAAGGAAATACTCGAGGAAGTTTTGAGCATCCAGATCTGAGCCTCTGCGCTACCTATAGGAATATATGAGGTTTTGAGACACAGGGACAGTATGTGCATCTCCCCCAGAGGCATAGCTGGGCAAAGCTGCGCCCGGGGCTGTCTGCAAGTCCCCCCCCCCCCGCGCCACCACTTACCTTACCTTCCAGGTATAATGGTGCTGCATGGGGATCCATGAGAGGGGGCAGAAAATTTGGAGACCACCATCCTCCCTCTGCCCCACAGACCGCCTGCTCCATCAGGCAGAGGGGGTTTCCCCTGCCCAGTGCCACTGCCTCCTGCAGCATGAGAGGTGGCAGCACCGGGCAGGCCGCAGCCGCCATTTCCCCACCACCCAATGGAGCAGGCGGTTGCCTGCTCCGCTGGGCAGAGGGGGTTTCCCCTGCCTGGGGCCTCCACCATCCACAGCGCCTGGGACAAGCCACCCCGGATGTCCTATTGGCACTACACCTCTGATCTCCCCACTTGGGGAGAGGAGCAGGCTCAACTTTGGCTATTTGGATGTAGCAACTGAAGAGGAAGCACAATCTAATTGGTACAGTTTGTTTTAGGGTTTTCGCAGTGGCAGGAGGACATCTCAGCCATTCCAGAAGTTTGATATGCAGAAATCATGGAGGACCACAAACTAAGTGCCTTAACAGAAGCCTGATGAACTGCAGGAATGGTGAATTGCCACCTACTAGTTGCAGTAGACCAGATTTCCATGGAAAGGGCTGCTTCCAGAACTTATTCAAAAGTTGACAACCTTCTCTTTTCCCCCATCCCAGCTACACCAAAGCCCCTTTCAGCTAAAGAACCAGACACAGAACAGATTTGAATCTGGAGTGGTATGGGGTGACTTCAGCAAAACAGCAGAGGAAAGGCCTGGACAGATTAGAGAGCTGGGCCAAAACAAACAAAATGAATTTCAACAGAAATAAATGTAAGATACTACACTTAGGCAGAAAAAAATGAAATGCACAAATATAGGATGGGTGACACCTGGCAACACTACATGTGAGAGGGATCTGGGAGTCTTAGTACACCACAAATTGAACATGAGTCAGCAGTGTGATGTGGTGGCCAAGAAAGCCAATGTGATTCTGGGTTGTATCAATAGGAGTACAGTGTATAGATCAAGGGATGTAATTGTACCTCTCTATTCTGCATTGGTTAGACCTCACCTGGAATATTGTGTACAGTTCTGGGCACCGCAATTCAAGAAGGATATTGACAAGCTGGAATGGGTCCAGAGGTGGGCAACCAAAATGGTAAAAGGTCTGGAATCCATGCCCAATGAGGAGAGACTTAGGCCCTTTTCGCATGGGCCATTTACAGCGCCCTAGGGACAGCAAAAATGCCGTCCCTAGGGAGCTGTTTGCATGGGGGGCACAGCTGCATCGCAGCAGCGCCACCCTCACTCCCCCCCAGCGGCGCAAAGCCGCCATTTTCCCACCTCACTTCCCAAGCGAGGTTTTTGGGAAACAGTGGCTTCTAGTTGCTGCTGTGCGAACGGCAGCAGCTGGAAGGTGCCATCCCCCACCTTTCCCGATCGACGTACCTTCTCTGCGACCTTCTGTCGCATCGCCCAGGCCTGGGGACACGCCCCCCGTGACACCAGAGCGGTCGCACAGGGCAGGGGGCGTGTCCCCTGGCCTGGGCGACGCGCCAGAAGGTCACAGAGAAGATACGTCGATCGGGCAACGGCACAGCGCTGCACCGTCTTCTCTGCCTTTACCAGGACCGTTCGTGCGAACGGTCCCGGTGTGTGTGTGTTGGCATTGTATACACCGACACACACCCCAGCGTGGCCGTGCGGAAGCAGCCTTAGAAAGCTGGGAATGTTTAGTTTGGTGAAGAGAAGGTTAAGAGGTGACATGATAGCTATGTTTAGATATTTGAAGGGATATCATGTTGCTGAGGGAGCAAGCTTGTTTTCTGCTGCTCCAGAGACTAGGACCAGGAGTAAAGGGTTCAAGGTGAAGGAAAAGAGATTCCACCTAAACATCAGGAAAAACTTCCTGACAGTAAGAACTGTTCGACAGTGGAATGCACTATCTCAGAGTGTGGTTGAATCTCCTTCTTTGGAGGTTTTTAAAGAGAGGCTGGATGGCCATCTTGCAGGAGTGCTTTGATTGAGTGTTCCTGCATTGCAGGGGGTTGGACTTGATGGCCCTTGGGGTCTCTTCCAGATCTATGATTCTATGAAATACAGTTACCAGCATGCTTTTGGAGGAGGAGCAAATAGAAGCTTTGATGCAGGGGGAAAGATTCTGTGACATTCCCTTTTCCTATCTGGAGCAAAGCTTTATACATGTGCACATGAAGAATATGTAGGAGAGGTGGATGGAAAACTGCTGCTGTTGTCATATTCCCATTTGTTTAAAAGTGTAAATGTGTGCATGTGGCCTTATCCATCACACAAAAGAGAAAGAAGAGAAAAGCTGCTGCCATAGCTTTAAAGGGAAGGATACGAAAGCAATTGCAGAAGTCCAGGAGGGGGGCTGAGAGATACCTTTTATTGCTTGGAGAATGACTGGTCACTTCTGAGTTAGTTCCTGGCCACCATCTCTTCTAGAAGTTAATTCATCTGAAGGAGTGTGTGTTGCCCAATAGTACCTACAAGTACTCAACCAAATGCATTGTAACATCAAGTGTTGCGTCACACATTAGCATTTTTCTTTTAAAAAAAAGAACCATATTGAAAAATTCCTTTTAAAGGTATGGGCTGTTGTTTAATAAAGTATCGTGCAAATGTTCCAGAGTTTTCTTTGCAGTTTACTTGGCAGAAGGAAGTTGCTCTTCTCTCTACGGCAAGCGAAAGCTTGTGAAGTTCCGTGTTCTTCTGACAAAACAGGGGTTGCTGCTAAGGTAAGTTCCACATGACGAAACAATTCAAAAGTGGCAAATACATGCATTAAAAAGAAGTTCATTTTATTTCTTTCATGAAAAGGTACAAAAAAAGAAGAAGAAGGGTTTGGATTTATATCCCCCCTTTCTCTCCTGTAGGAGACTCAAAAGGGCTTACAATCTCCTTGCCCTTCTCCCTCACAACAAACACCCTGTGAGGTAGGTGGAGCTGAGAGCTCCGAAAAGCTGTGACTAGCCCAAGGTCACCCAGCTGGCATGTGTGGGAATGCACAGGCTAATCTGAATTCCCCAGATAAGCCTCCACAGCTCAGGCGGCAGAGCAGGGAATCAAACCCGGTTCCTCCAGATTAGAATGCACCTGCTCTTAACCACTACGCCACTGCTGCATCCAGTGTGTGTGTTTACAACTGGAATAACCACGTGTGTGATTAGAGTCAGTACCCCAAGCCAGACTGGGAAGTCCTGATTCACTTTTTCATCTGGGGATAAGTGGAAAGCTGTAATGTTGTTGTTGCCTTCAAATTGAAGTTACTCTGTTCTGACCCAGAGAAATGGACACTGTAAACTTTTGAATGAGACTCTGAGCCCACACAAGCCAAGATCAGCGTTGCAGGTAATGAGAGTCTATGGCCCAAGCTGCCTGTCCTGAGGGTTCTGATAAAGCCTTCCCTATTTTGGGAAATGAGCTGATTCCACCTTGCTGTAGCAGTGAATTAAATTTGTCCTTTGTTATTGTGTCTCACTGATGCCTAAAACAGCAGCCCTGGGCTATAATCTCCATTCATCTGAGTCTGCACAGTAATTGCTGGCAGCCATGGAAACTAACGTGCCTTCCCATCCTCATTTATAAACTTGACCCGCTTTACCCTCTTGTTGTGTTTGGGGCTGAAGCAAAAAAGAAGGCAGGCATCAGGAAATGCGTTTGCAAACTGGCAGCGATGTTGGCAGCCAAAGTTAGAAAAAGCCACAATCTTTCCCGTTAACTGAATGGTGTAAGTGGACAGTCCAAGTTTTTTTAAAGGAATTACCCAACCCTCTTCAGACTTCTTCTTCTTCTTCTTCTTCTTCTTCTTCTTCTTATTATTATTATTATTATTATTATTATTATTATTATTATTATTATTATTATTATTATTATTATTATTATTATTATAAAACAGTTATACACAGCAAACAAGATCAATATGCTGGATTTTGTATTACATCACACGTCAGACACTTCCCAAGCATCTAGGACTGTGTGATGTATCGACGAATAATGCGTGCAGAGCCGAGTAGGGTGGCCTTTTGCAGCTGACATATGGTGATTTTGTCAGCGCCAATTGTTTTTAAGTGCCGTTCAAGATCTTTAGGCACTGCACCCAGTGTGCCGAGGCTTACGCAACCCTCTTCAGACATACAATAGAAGTGTTGGCACTAGGTGTGTGGGTGTGTGCATGTGTGTCAAGTCACAGCCAACATATGGCAACCGCACAGGGTTTTTAAGGCAAAAGATGTTCAGAGGTGATTTGCCATTTCCTGCCTCTGCATGGGCTGAGGGAGTTCTGAGAAACCTGTGACTGGCCCAAGGTCACCTAACAGACTTCATGTAGACTCTAATCTTCAGGTTAGAGTCTGCTACTCTTAACCACTGATTATATCACACTGGCCCCTACTAGAACCAGGACTATCAAAAGAGTCTGGTTTTGCTTCTGTCCCTGCTTCACTAGCTTCAGCAAAATATTTTCTTCCTGTTGATCAGTGGCAGAAAACATACTTTGCCTCCAGAATGTCCCAGGTTCTATTCCTGGCATCTCAAAAAGCAGCCTCTCAAAAGGGTCTCAAAAAGCACGTGTTCTGCCAGTCAGAACAGATAATACTGAGCTAGATGGACCAATGATCTGATGATGTACAGCAGCATGGATGTGAGGGCGATCTGGCTGCGACATCTGTCACCCCATTGATCGCCAGGGTTGATTCGGTTGATTTGGCTGGCTAGGCGCGTGTCCCCTACCTCCCTCACCGCTCCATGTGTGTCCCTCCTAAAGTTGTGCGCTCGGTGGAAGAGGACAACCATCCCAGATAGAAGGAGTGTATCGTTCTTAGGTCAAGGGTATATGATATACAGCAGCTTTGTATGTTATATTCACTGAAGGGGGAGGGGCAGTGGTGGGATTCAGCAGGTTCGCACAACTTCGGCAGAACCGGTTGTTACAATGGTGCTTGTAAACAACCAGTTGTTAAATTATTTGAATCCCACCACTGGGGAGGGGGGAGGGGGGTTATACAGACACAAATCATGGTTCCTGTATATACAGTCACTTTGTTGAGAAGTTATTGTAATAGCATAATAGCATAAATAAAATCTTTCCAATTTTTTTTCTTTTTTGGCTGAGGAATGGGCACGTTCTGGCACAATGGTTCCTTCAAGTATTTCTGTATACTTTGATGACTTTTATAAAGTTCCTGAGAATATGTTTTTCATTACAAAGGGGAAGCTTTCTAGTTCTCATGGCTGCAGGGGGTAAAATACTATGGAAACATAATAGCAAGATATGCAATGGTCTCCAATAAGGTAATTCATATGTAAAGATGGGTAATGAGACTGTTAGAGGAAGATGCTGCTGTGATTTCTGTCTTAATAGGTGATGTCAGGGTATAATTTATTTGTATTTCTTTTTACAATTTACTGTTGCCTATGTAAGCTGCCAAGTCTTTAAAAAAAGGTGAAGTATTAATGTGGTTAAAAATAAAATATATGGTTTTAAAAATGTGATTTCTAATCTCATCCTTTATTTTGTGAATTCACTCATTATTTTATATCACATAAAGGGAGTTAAAGACAGGATGCCTTTGAGATCCTAGATGAGTTGAAAAAGTGTAAAAAGTTACAGGATTACACTAACAGTGCAGTCCTTAACCAAGTTAAGTCCTTCTAAGCCATTTGACTTTAGTGGTCTTAGAAGATTATAAAACTCTGATTAGAATTGCACTGTAAGTGACCTGACAGCATAATAGTCTTTTAGGATATGCCCCATGTTGGTGTCTGGACAGGGGGAAGTCAAGAGATTCCACTTGTATGCAGATGGGAGAGGTTATATTAACTAGTCTGTAACAGTCCTTCTTTTGTAAACAGTATTCCCTGACCAGAATTGAGCTCTAAAGTTCTGGAGATGACCAGCTAAGGAGGAGATGGGCTTATCAGCTGCTCTCTGACTGTTCTCATCAGGCATACTTTTGAGGTAAGATCACTCATCTCTAAGGCCCACATCAGACATTTCATTGTTTCCCTCATAACATTTTGTTAAAAGATAGCACATAATGTGATGTCATCATGTGCAGTAGCCAATGAAGTGGGGTGGAGGCAGTGAAACCCTCAGAGGAATTACATTAGATCATGCATTTTTCTTTATGGAATAAAAAGGGGATGCAGAAAAGGACATCAATCAGAAACAACTGCACTCATGAAGGGAGCTCTGATTCACAAAAGCTTCTGATGTAATAAATGTTACTATTCCTTAAGGTGCCCCTGGACTCTGGTGTAGTTTTGCCACTACAGACTCAAATGTGGAATCATCATAATCTGGGAGTGAGGTCTCTGCTTCAGTTTTTGCTGTTGCTGCTAGTATTATTTGATAATGTTATGTTATAGAATGACCCTGTTATCATATCATACATGACAGTGGTGGAAAGTGCTGTCAAATTACAACCAGTTTAAACTGACCCGATAGAAGTTTTAAGGCAGGAGATGAACAGTCAGGTTTGCCATTGCCTGCCTCTCCATAGCAACCCTTGACTTACTTGGTGGTCTCCCATTCAAGTACTAACCTCTGATACAATCAAGCTAGCCTGGGTTATTCAGGTCAAAGCATTACATTAGCCGGAGGGGGGGGGGCTGTCAAGTCAAGGTTGTCTTATGATGACCCTGTAGGATTTTCAAGGCAAGAGATGTTGGGAGGTATCTGTCCATTGCCTACCTCTGCATCATGACCCTGGTACTCCTTGGAGGTCTCCCATGCAAATACTAGCCATGGGAGTGAGAGTGTGTGACTGGGACATGTTCATCCAGCAAGCTTCCATGCAGATTTAAATTTAGATTTCCCAGGTCCCAGTCCAACATCTTAACCACTATACCATACTGGCTCTCATTACATTATATTATATTATCAAGTTGAATTGGTGTGAAGTAATGAGTAGTATGCTTGTCAAGGGCTAAGATGATTATGGGTTCAAATTCTCACTTGGTCAAGAAGATCATTGGGTCACCTTTGGCCAGTCACTGTTTATCAGTCTAAGCCCGTGGTGGCCAACCTTTGGCACTCCAGATGTTATGGACTACAATTCCCATCAGTCCCTGCCAGCATAACATCTGGAGTGCCAAAGGTTCACCACCACTGGTCTAAGCAAACATAAATGTAGGGGTGAGCCCGCGAACCCGGCAGACCTGTAGAAGGAGCGCCAGGCATGCCGGTGCCGGCTATGGCCTTCCGGGCGCACACGCTCCCCCAACCCCCGCTCCCCCCATGAGTCACGGGTCATAAACTGCCTGACTCGCGATCACCAGGTGTCCCATACAAAGGGACACAAAAGCTCCTGCCCTCAGGTGAAGATTAGACCCAGACATGGATGCTTCCTCCCGCACGTAGCAGCCCGATGAGATCATGCATCACATGATGATCTCCCGCTCTCCCGATCTCCCGACCTCCCGTTCTCCCGCCTGCCCGACCCCTTTTACACACCCCCATTGAAACCCTAATAAAAGGTGTGAGGGGCGAGCGCACGGCAGAGTTGCCAGGATCACGGGATCCCGCACTTCCTGCTCGCTGGCTCTTCCCTGGGACCTCGTGGGTACGACTACACATAAAGCCTCATTATTATAATAAAATAGAAGAAGAGGACACCCAGGTTTTTTGCCCTGCTTTTTTTGAAGAAAATCAGGGATAAATGGTGATAGAGATTTCTATTATAGTTTCTACTTACATGTATCTAGAATCCTGAAGTTATAGTTTAACACTGAGCAGTGGGTTATGGGGCACATGTGTGCCATATAGCAGACGAACATTATGTAAGATGAAAGATAATGTGCAGGGATGGGGTAAAATTAAATGTGATAAGCTTTGCTTTCTAGTAAATGTGTAGGACTTCACTCAGAAAAGTAGACCAATACATGGGACTATAAGCACAATAAACTGTCAAAACATTTTTGTAAGCTGGAGATCCCTGATAAGGTCACAGGCCTCTATATGAATTGTCTCAGTGAAAGGCCTACTAGGCAGTCCACAGCATTGATGTCATTGCCTGAGACTGTCATTCTGACGCATAAACCTTGTCATTTAGTATAGTGGTCAAAGGAAGTTTCTAGGAACCCTTAGAGAGCCCTTGACTTTGTTACAGGAAGCACCGGTGACAGAGAATTGACAGAAGCAATTCAGTTTAATTTAATTCAATCATGGTTCTATTGCCCTGACAAGAAAGTCTAGAAAAAGCACATCCCCTCAGGTCTCTGTCAAGGGTGTGCAAAATCTGTCCAGGATTGGGTCACATGTATTCAGTTCAGAGTTTGATCTCCCTCAGCCTCTTTGCCATTTGTATCTCTTCTGGATGTGATGGCAGGTTGTTATTACAGCAGGGTTCCCCTCATGCCTGCTTTGTAAAAAATGGCCAAATGTAATTCCATCCATTTCTTTTTGACAAGGTATCCTATTATGATGCTGCTGTTGAGGGACAGCAATGTGATACTGTAAAAGCCATTTGGGTTTTTCAGTACAATCCTAGCTGGAGTTAAGCCTTTCTAAAGCAAATTTAATTAATTTAGAAAGGTATAACACTGCTTAGGATAGGCCTGCCGCTATCCTTTATGTAGATTTCTGAGAGAGGCTATTGAAAGTGTATTTGACTAATATGGTACAATGCGCTGCAAAATATAAACTGTTTTTTTCTTTTCTGATACCACTAAATATTTGCGTGAGGAACATCTTAAGAGTTGAGTTCTGAGATGATGGCCTGTAGAAGTGACAAAGTCAATTGGCTGTTGCTGCTTGTTATAATATTTCTAATAAATCAGCAGACTTGGATTTCACTGATTTGCTTACAGAAAGAGAGAAATCTGGGGTCACTGTCAAACTTCATTTTTTTGTACTTACGGGTCTATTATAAATGAAAATGTTTTGCTTTTCCATTTCTGAACTGAAAAAAATTCGTTGTTCTGAAAAGTCTGCCAGGATATTTTAGGAAGACAGAGTAAAGATGGGCTAACAAGACTCAGACCTTCTCTGCTCACCTCTGTCACCAAAGATTGCAATTATATTTTCATGAGCCAGGTGGCCTTAGCCCAGAAGAACTATTTGCTTGTAGAGCCACCTTGCACAAATGCTGCTTAAGGGTTACCACTATTTTGTCAGGTTGTGTTTGCCTTTGTCTGTTGTAGTTTACAAGGTAGCTCACTGAAACTTACTTCATACTGCAAGCTCAGGCATTTGAATACAACTTTGTCTGGTCCAGTAATTTAAGGGTAAGTTAATCCCAGTGCATCAGTTCCCCCCCCCCCCCCCCCGCCCTCCATTTCATGGATGCCAATTAAGATATGCAAGAATTGGTTCATCTGTCAGGACAGGATTTTTATAGACTCAACAGAAAATAAAATGCGGGGTTCTGTAATTATCTACATGCATTTTATCTAATTATTCCCCGTATGATGTGAAAGCTCTCTGAACATCAGTCTGATTTATAACATGGAGCTCAAGAGCTGCATTTCTCTCAAGACATTTTGATTTGTATTGCTTTAAAATTTTCAGTTAGCCTTAACTCTTAATATCTGTCATAGAAATATATACTTAACAGCAGCATAAGATCATCTTATCAGATACTCCCTATGCAGTGCTGGACTATACACTTAAAAACACCTCACAGATTAATCTTTACAGTGTTTTTTCCAAGTTGCTCCTATATACACCAGTGGCACACATTCATGTTTTGAAAAGCATCCAATTCTGGCAAGCAGTTCCCCACTTCAGTTTTTTTACTCAGCTATCTTTTTGCTCCCAACTTTTTCTGCTGCAGCTTAATCTTCCTTCAAGATTTGGCTTCTCAGTTCACAGGCCTCTTTGGTCACTCCATCTCTGACTTCCCTACTATTTACATTAGACCTGGATACATACCTTATAGCTTGCCCTGTTCTTTGGTCTGAGGGTGAGGAATTGATATGTGTAAGTATCCTACCACTGCACTCAACAACATTTGAAGTCTTCCCCAGTCAAAGGTCCCTTGGGATAGAGGAAGTCTTTCAGCAGAAGTCTTAAGGCAATGAAAGTTTCCTTAGGCTTAAAAAAAGCATTGAATATTGCTGAGAAGAATGGTGGGATGCAGGTCAGCATCTCCAAAAACACTGTCTTGGAAGCTTTTTCTCCTTCAACTTCAAACTCAAAATTTGACATTTAGCCTTTAAGTCCCCTTAATTACATTTCCGAGTTGAACTGGTATATGGTCCTGGTTGGGAAATACCTGGAGATTTTGAGGGTGGAGCTAAGGGCATTTCTGTAGAAAATGGTGCCCAGGGCAAGCACTACTGTCTTCCCACACACCCACACCCGTCCCAACTCCTCATAGAATTCAGGGGCCATTGCACCATTCAATATTGTTCTCAGCTTGTCCAGGTCCACCTTCAAACTACAGGCTTCAAGCCAAGCTGAACTCATTGTTGGACTGAGCAGTTGCTCTGCTTGGCTCCAGCTTTATACTTCTGGCTCCACACCCACCCACCCACAGCAAAACCTCCGAAGGTCAAGTGGAGCTTGGAGGTGAAACCAGCAG
This sequence comes from Sphaerodactylus townsendi, assembly GCF_021028975.2. NCBI lineage: Eukaryota > Metazoa > Chordata > Lepidosauria > Squamata > Sphaerodactylidae > Sphaerodactylus > Sphaerodactylus townsendi. Next base: position 35,988,893 of record NC_059430.1, read on the forward strand.
TATAAAGCTGGAGCTTGGGATCTGAGCTCAGCCTGGCTGGGTTGATCTTTAAATGGCAAGCTCAAAATTTGCAGATAAAACCTCAATCCAGCCAGGCTGAGCTCAGATCCCAAGCTCCAGCTGGATTGAGGTTTTATCTGCATGTAACTAACACATTTGTGTACGCCCATTATTTTTCTTGGAAAGGTGTCTTAAACTTGTTCTAAACTCCTGCATTGTGGTGGCATGCAGACCAGAATGCCATATAGTAATTGTGAGATGACGCTGCCATTAAACTCTCAGAGAACTGCTGGTTTTAGTTAATTGGCTTTTGGGAAGAAAAAATATATAACCGCTGCGGCAGTACATTTGGCTTATATGATGGCACAACATCAATGTATAGTCCAATTCATATTGGCTTGAAAATTCAATCCTAGATATTTAAAGGATTTGACTTGTTCCACACAAGAAGTTCTTATCTTCTATGTGTATGTCCAATGAAACTTAGAGAAAATCACAACTTTTGATTTGTCAAAGTTGATTGTTAGGAAATTGGTCAGTAAATCTACTGGACTGACCACCAATGGAACCTTATGAAATTCTGACTCTAATAAAGAAACTGAAATTGAAGAAATCACCAGGTCCTGATGGACTACCTTCTGAAATCTTCAAAAACCATCTACACTGGTGGGTCCAGCCTCTGGCTTCCTTGTTCACCCTAATTGACCAACAGAGTATTCTCCCAGATACCTGGCTTAACTCAATTATAATTCCTATTTTCAAAAAAGGGAATCCTAGTCCTCCATAAAATTATTGTCCAAAAACCTCTTATCGATCATTGGTAAAATGTATGCCCATCATTTGGGAGTGAAATTACTGGATTGGATGTCCACTTTCAATATACTAGGCCCTGAACAAATTGGCTTCAGACAGGACAGGTTTACCACTGACCACTGTTTAACAATTTTCTCTCCTTACTATGACCAGAACATGCATTTTTCCAGTTTATATGGGGATAGTTAAAATCGCCCATTACCACGACATTTTTGCTTTTGTTGGCTTCTCTAATTTCTTTTTCTATCTCAGAATCCTCTTGTGCACTTTGGTCAGGGGGACAATAATATATTCCTAATGTTAAACTATGCTTCACCCCTGGTATTGATATCCACAGTGCTTCTGTAGAGGAATCAGCTCCCCCTGCATTGTCTATTTTATGTGACACTATGCTCTCTTTGATGTGAGGGAGCCACCCCACCCCCCCAATACAGCCCTGTCCTATCCTTCCTGTAGAGCCTGTAACCTCGGGATAACAGCATCCCCACTGGTTCCTCCTCATTCCACACATGTCTCTGTAGAAATTACCCGCTATATCAATTTCCTCCTTACAAAACTCTGTACTCCAGCTCCCCCCATTTCCTCTTAGGTCGAATGCTTCTACTATTAGCATATAGAGACACTTGTATACTCTGTCTCTGTCCCTAACCTGGGATTTTATGTGTTTTGTCCCTCTAGCCTTTTTTGTAAGACACTATCACTTATCACATTGCTATGCTCCTCGCTTGTATGCGGTTGATTTAGAAAAACCTCCCTCTCTGTCTGAATCCCCCTCATGGACTCTGTATTCCGAACCGAAGTCACCTCCAGGCTCCCTGCGTCGGCTTTCCCCAGGGATCAGTTTAAAAGCTGTTCTTGCCACCTTTTTTTTAATGTTGAGCACCAGCAGCCTGGTTCCCTCTTTGGTTAAGATGAAGCCTGTCCCTTTTTGTACAAGGCCTGCTGCTTTATCCCAAAAGGTTCCCCAGTTCCTGACAAAGCTGAAACCCTCTGCCTTACACCTCACCTTCTCATCCACGCGATTGAGACCCTGTATCTCCGGCTTTGCACTAGCTTCGCCTCTGTCTGTCGTGGAACAGGTAGCTTGCATTTCGGAGAACTTGCCACCTTGGGGAGTCCCTGGATGTTAACCCTTTTCCCTAGCAGCCTAAATTTAGCTTCCAGAACCTCCGGCTACATTTCCCAATGTCATTGGGTAGCCAATGTGGGACCCCAACTGCTGCCTCCACCCCAGCACTGTCTAACAGCCTATCTAGACGAGGCGTTGACATCCATGGCAACCTTCGCCACCAGGCAGGCCAAGTCACCTCATGCTTGGTCATCACGCTTCTCACAAACCCAAGCAACTCTCTATATTCCTAATGATCGAATCACCCACTACCAAAGGAGCCCCCACCACTCCCCAAGGCAAGGGGTATCCTCAGTCGCGCAGGAAAGGATATCTGACCACCAGCTAAGGAAGGGGTCCCATCTAAGGGGGAGCATCTTCCACCACCTCAGACTGGCACCCTCCGTCACCCAGACTCTCATTCTCCATGACATCTGAAGAGATGACACCTTGGGAGTGGGACCCGGCTGCTAGGTCCCTGAAAGCCTCATTTGTTGCCCTCTCTACCTCTCTCAGCTTCACCAGGTCTGCCACCTTGGCTTCAAGAGAACGCACACGTTCCTTGAGTGCCAGGAGCTCATTGCAGCGAGGGCACACCCATGACTTCTGCCCTAGTGGCAGATAGTCATACATGTGACCCTCTTAAAGTTTCTATACCTTCTACTATCCCTTAAAATATGTTCTTATTTAGTAAAACACCTGTGCGCACCGTTAGGCACGCGCCTCTGGTTCCAGAGACTAACTGAAAAGATTTAAAAATGTGAGAAGCCCCACCCCTTCAGCACTAACTGAAAAGATTTACAAATGTGAGAAGCCCCACCCCTTCAGCAGCCTCCACCAATCAGCAGCTCTAGGACAAGGAGAAAAAAAGAGAAACCCCCTGTTTAAAATACACTGTTTAAAAGATGTGGCTTTGAGAAAAGCCCTCTGTAAAGAAAAATCAGAGCTCCTCAGCCCTTTCTGGCCCACTGCTGTTCTCCACTGCTCCTCTTCTCTGCTGGTTCCAGAGACTAACTGAAAACGTTCCTGGATATGCTAAATGATTGTGGCTTAGAGCAGATGGTTGTAGAACCAACCAGGGGAGATGTGATCCTAGATCTAATTCTATGTGGGACCCAGGACCTGGTGCGGGAAGTCAGTGTTGTTGAGCCGATAGGGAACAGCGACCACAATGCTGTCAGATTCAGTATCTCTGCATGCGAACAAGTGACAACTACTAATGTAGTTACATTCACCTTCAGAAAGGGAAATTTCTCAAAGATGAGGGGGATAGTGCGCAGGAAGCTGAAAGGGAAAATCAAGAGAGTCAAAAATGTCCAAGGTGCTTGGAGGTTACTTAAAAACACCATCTTAAAAGCTCAGCTGGAATGTGTTCCACAGGTTAGGAAAGGCAGCGCACAGTCCAAAAGAAAGCCACCATGGTTAACAAGAGAGGTTGAGGAAATTATTAGGGAAAAAAAGATGTCTTTTAGAAAATGGAAGTCCAACTTAACTGATAAAGAATACCAGAGAGGACACAAATGGTGGCAAAAGAGAAGCAAGTTAGCTGTAAGGGAGGCAAAAAAGGATTATGAGGAACGCATGGCTGCGAACATCAAGACTAGCAACAAACAGTTCTTCAAGTACATCAAAAGCAGGAAGCCAGCTAGGGAAGCGGAAGGCCCATTAGATGATGAAGGAACAAAAGGTGTGCTAAAAGATGACAGGGAGATTGCAGAGAAGCTGAATGAATTCTTTGCATCTGTCTTCACCCAAGAGGAGGTGAGGAACATTCCTGCACCTGAACCAAGCTTCTTAGGAGGTGAATCCGAGGAACTAGCGAAGATAGTGGTAGACAAGGAAGAAGTTCTGGCAGCCATTGATAAACTAAATGCTACCAAATCCCCTGGCCCAGATTGCATTCATCCAAGAGTTCTTAAAGAGCTCAAGCATGAAATTACTGATGTTCTCACATTAATATGCAACTTATCCCTGAAATCAGGCTCCATCCCTGAAGACTGGAAGATGGCCAATGTCACACCAATCTTTAAGAAAGGGTCTAGGGGGGACCCAGGAAATTACAGGCCAGTCAGTTTGACATCTGTTCCTGGTAAATTAGTAGAATCTATCATTAAAGATAAAATTATTAAACATGTAGAAAGGCAAGACCTGCTGAGGAAGAGTCAGCATGGCTTTTGTAGAGGCAAGTCCTGTCTTACAAACTTACTAGAGTTCTTTGAGGGTGTAAACAGACATGTGGATAAGGGGGAACCAGTGGACATTGTCTACTTGGATTTCCAAAAGGCTTTTGACAAAGTTTCTCACCAGAGACTGTTGAGAAAACTCAGCAATGAAGGAATAAGAGGGGAAGTCCTCCTATGGATTAAAAACTGGTTGAGGAACAGGAAACAAAGGGTGGGTATAAATGGGAAGTTCTCACAATGGAGAGATATAGGGAGTGGTGTCCCCCAAGGATCCGTTTTGGGACCAGTGCTCTTTAACTTATTCATAAATGACCTGGAAGTAGGTGTGGGCAGTGTGGTGGCCAAGTTTGCAGATGATACCAAATTATGTAGGGTGGTAAGAACCACAAAGGATTGCGAAGAGCTCCAAGTGGACCTTGATAAATTAGGTGAGTGGGCTAAGAAATGGCAAATCCAGTTCAATGTAGCAAAATGTAAAGTGATGCACATAGGGGCAAAAAATCCAAACTTCACATACACGCTACAGGGGTCAGTGCTATCAGTCACAGACCAGGAAAGGGATTTGGGCGTCTTAGTTAATAGTTCCATGGGAATGTCAACTCAATGCATGGCAGCTGTGAAAAAGGCAAACTCTATGCTGGGGATAATTAGGAAAGGAGTTGATAATAAAACTGCAAGGATTGTCATGCCCTTATATAAAGCAGTGGTGCGACCGCACTTGGAGTACTGTGTTCAGTTCTGCTCGCCACATGTCAAAAAGGATATCGAAGAGATAGAAAAAGTGCAGAGAAGGGCAACAAGGATGATTGAAGGATTGAAGCACCTTACTTATGAGGAGAGGCTGCAGCGTCTGGGACTCTTTAGTTTGGAGAGGAGACGTCTGAGGGGGGATATGATTGAAGTCTATAAAATTATGCATGGGGTAGAGAATGTTGACAGAGAGAAATTTTTCTCTCTTTCTCACAATACTAGAACCAGGGGGCATTCATTGAAAATGCTGGGGGGAAGAATTAGGACTACTAAAAGGAAACACTTCTTCACGCAACGTGTGATTGGTGTTTGGAATATGTTGCCACAGGAGGTGGTGATGGCCACTAACCTGGATAGCTTTAAAAGGGGCTTGGACAGATTTATGGAGGAGAAGTCAATCTATGGCTACCAATCTTGATCCTCCTTGATCTCAGATTGCAAATGCCTTAGCAGACCAGGTGCTCAGGAGCAGCAGCAGCAGCAGCAGCAGGCCATTGCTTTCACCTCCTGCATGTGAGCTCCCAAAGGCACCTGGTGGGCCACTGCGAGTAGCAGAATGCTGGACTAGATGGACTCTGGTCTGATCCAGCAGGCTAGTTCTTATGTTCTTAACATTAGCTTTTTTAGCTGGGAAATATACTAGTGGGGGCAGGAAAGAGCTCTTTGTTGTGTTCCTCATCCTTAAAGGAGCCTTATATGGGATATCAAGAAACCACCTTTGGGAAAAATCGGAACAAATGAAGAATTACCCTTCCTAATTCAAAAGCAATTTTCAAAGACATCATGTCAAATATAAATAAATGCAAGAGTTAACTTAGAAAAAAATCCCACCACAAAAGGGGTGAAACAAGGTTGCATACTAGCACTTCACCTTTCAACCTCTTTTTAAGGGACCTGGCCTGATATATGGGAAAAGTCAATGGACAGCCTTTGATATCAGAGAGCCATCTTACTCCTATATGCAGATGACACTACAATATTCTCTAGCACCCCAATTGGTCTCATCTGATTTCTGTGGACATTTTATCAATATTGCCAAGTCAATGGGGTATAATGCTATACAGTCCACTTTCCAAGGCAGCCATTTTCTCCAGGTGAACATATCATTAACACCTGAAGACCAGTTATAATCCCAGGAGAGATCCAGCCACCCCCTGGAGATTAACCTGGGGGTATGGGCATTAAACCTTAGCAAACCAAACCACTCTGCACCTCAGGTTATCAATACTTGTAAACAAACACAAGTGTAATTCAAGCCAAAATTAACTATTTTTTCTATTTACAATTACAAAGAATTTTCATCTAAGGCATAGACACTTCAAAGTAACAGATTCGATAATATTACTAGCTATAACATAAAATGCAATTCAGTGCTTATGCTCAAACTAAAAAATACAGCAAACCACTTGAAAAATGAAAAGAAGTGAATGCTGTCACTTTCTTACTGAAGGATAAATAAAATGAATTGAACACAGTCACTCTCACACATTTTTATGATTAACTACAGAATACACCAAAAATAGGGAAGTGGTGGTGGAAGAACTGGTTTTTTTTTAAGAGTGGAGAGATTCTTGAATTGTAATTTCAACAATGTTATTTATTTAGTGCATTGTGAATGCAATGTATTATACATAGAACAAACATCTAGGAAATTTCACATAAGAATATTAGAGCACATCTCTCACATCCGGAATTGAGTATTTGTCCAAAACTTTATTGAAAAACAACGCCCTCCAGACTGCTTGAAATTTATGGTCCTGGCTTCAGTGGAAAGGAGCACAACCTGCATCAATGTGAAACAAAGATTATCACAACTGGAAGGACAACACATATTTCATCTCAGTTCTATGGAACCCTTGGACTTAACCAGAGCATAGAGTTTTCTGCATTCCTGTAAAGTACCACAGCTGCACTGGATTAATCCATGGCACCTATTTTAAGGAGACACAGCTCACAGGAATAGCATTCTTCATTAAGGACGTTTGCTGGGCATGACAGTCAAGCGGTAAATATATTTGCTAAGTGGATTCTTTAATTAGTTATGAGTTATGTTAAATGAGTAAGACAAGTTTAATTGGACTTTTTTTAGGAGAGCAAGAGTGCAAATGTTTGAAATATATAAGCAAAAAGTTGCACAAGTGAATGATTCTTATATCAATTTGTAAGCTATCGATGCTTATGTTAATGGATTCATTAGAATGTGAATGATCCTTTGATTATCTAATATTTAGGTAAATTGGGCCTCTGTGAAGACATCCCAAGATCAAACCTTACTGATGTTTGGCCAGCCCGAGAGAGAGTCTTTGTAATTACCTTAGTTGAGTACAAGCAATGTTTCTGTATCTTTGAGTTTAATTATAAGTGTGTGTAAGAGTGACTGTGTTCACCTCATTTCATTTAGAAGCGGCTTGCTGTATTCTGTAGTTAATCATAATTATGTGAGAGAATGACCGTATTCACCTCATTTTATTTACCCTTCAGTAAGAAAGTGACTGTGTTCACTTCTTTTCACTTTTCAAGCAGTTTGCTGAAATTTTTGGTTGAATTGCATTTTGTGATAGTAATCTTAGAAAATCTGTTACATTGAAGTGTTTCTATGCGTTACATGAACATTCTTTGTGATTGTAAATAGAAAAATAACAGTTAATTTTGGTTTGAATAACACTTTTGTTTGTTTGCAAGCATTGATAGTCTGAGGTGCAGAGTGGTTTGGTTTGCTAACCATCTGTAGGTTGGCAACAGCAGCAATCAAAGAAGACCATAATGATCTTGACAGGGCAATAGACTGAGTCTGAGATGTATTTGTATGTTACAATGTATGCACATAAAAATCCGTGTACAGTGTATACTTGATTTTTCTTTATAAGTGGGTCAATTAAGTCTCATGTTAAATACAATTCAACACAAATACACCTCAGTGTGTGATTTAAACCACACGTTTATCCAAATACATGCCCAGGTTTCATTTCTAAAGTGAATGCATGTTGGATCTTTTTACAAACGTATGAACACACATTCACTGTAACATGTGAACAGAGCTTCAATAAGGCAGCTTCATGTGTTCAACAGATTAACCTGGCCACCCCACTGGAATATGTACTCAGTAGGTGCAAGAATATTATTGCATTTTTAAAAGAATTTTTTCAAAAAATGAGAGGTTAAATGTAAGCTGAAGAATTTTGTTTGGAGAATCAACTCTGATCATGTAGGGTGGGTTGCATTGCTCTTGTTTTCAATTTTGAAAGAGGCTTAGGGGAAAAAATGTACAACCAACTAGCAAAGGTTAAAATAATAATTTTTTTAAAAAACCGCCGGCCCAACTTGGTCCAAGTAAAACAGGCAAAATCTCTGGAACACTAAATGTAAATCTATAAGGAACTGAAGGAATATGAAGGAAACTTCCTTTAAAATGTGTGTGTCTGTGTGTGTTAAGTGCAGTCAAACTTTTGAAAGTTACACAAACAAAAATAGGGTTCAGAACCTGAGAATTAGACAGTGAGGCACTATAGTACTGATCAGATTAGAAAGGAAGGGAGACTAAGCTACAAGGAATAATAAATGGAATGCTGTGCATTCACCTTCTCTTTAGAAGACATCAGAGAATTATTAATACTAGTACCGTTTTCCCCCAGTCTGTTACCCGCATTAGAGCTCCTGGAGCATGTGTCGAACGCAGTTCCAATTAATAAAATATTGAGGTAGATTCTAGGACATTTCTCCACACTACCCATCAGGAAATAAAATAGATTAATAATATGGAAAAGAAGTAGTTTTCTTGGTTGTCTCAATCCTGCTAGGGTGGTCTGGGGAGGGGAAAGCTATGGTTTATCTCTGTAATATTCCAGTCCTGCCTGTTTGACATGCCTGATGCCAGAAGTTGAGAGCATTCATACTCATTGTTCTAAATTGGATGGCAAATTTGATCTCACTTTGCTGCCTGGGAACTGTAGCTTGATCCATTAAGTTCTGAATATGTGCCAATATGATGAATTATGCTGAGTGATAAATGCCACTGACACTGCAGGTTCCAAGGAGCACATATAGTTGAAACTTAGCTAATTTTAAATGATGCATGAGCTGACCAGGATTGCCCTGGAGTATCCATAATCGAAGCAATCCAGTAAATGGAGAGCACGTGCCAATAGCAGCCACCTGGTCAGCCCCCATGGTGACAGTCATCAACTGTGTCGAATTGAATAGACTGCAGTGTCGCATAATGTTAGCACAGACTTTGGAATCTCTGAAGAAGATAGTAGAGAATTAGTATAGGATAGGGTTCTCGCTGACCTTTCCTTTGTCCACTCCTGCTGCTATCTCACTGTTACCCAGAATGCTATTCTCAGGGGTTACTTCCTTCTAGTCTGAAGTTCTTTAAAAAATGGTGAACCTTTTGAGCTTGGTGTATAGAAAATTTGGAGAATGCCTAACTTGACTCTGCTGATATGTCTTCCTGCCCCCCAAAAACAATTCTTTGCATATTAATTAATTTTTTTAAAAAAATCCTGTCATGTGTGGTACTATGAATTATATAAAGAATCATCAAATAACTACAAAAAATGACTCAGATTCAAACAGACAGAATAACTGTCAGGTGTTTGTGAATGCTGGTATGTCATCCTTCTTTTTAGGGGATTTTAAGCGGTTGGATGCCACCTGTTGTTTGTAATGGAAGTATAATCAGAGCGCCGTGTTTTAAATGTTAAAATGTATGGAATGTATTTATCTAATTAATTGCTTTGTGTAATTGTGTGTGAACCGCCCTGATCCCTTCGGGGGAGGGCGGTATATAAGCCTAATTAATAATAATAACAACAACCACAACAACAACAACAACAACAACACTGTGGTATGTCACCTGTGACACGTGTGTCATAGGTTCACTGTCACTTTTCCAGTCACTTCCCTTCTCTGGCAGAAAAACTCAAGGATTTTTTTGCTACTATCTTCACTGTGGGTGTATATCCATACTACCGCCCCTGTTTTCAAGAAGGGAGTCTGAAGAACTGAGTCAAATTGAGGTGACGAGATGACCTACTGGTCTAATTAAATTAAATTAAAAACTTATAAGTTCCAGATACTGGTTGCATATGCCTGAGAGTTCATAGGAAACTCAAATGTAAGATAGTTGATCTACTAACCCATACATCTATTACTAAATTCAGCCACTGTACCAGAAGACATGAAAGTACACCAATTTTTAAGAAGGGCTCCAGAGAAGAACTAGGAAATTGCAGGCCAGTCAGCCTACATGAGGACCAGCTATCAGCAATGGTGTGGTCACTCCTGGGAAAAACCAGGAATGATGTCACCCCTCTCAAGGAATCTATGGCAAAATTCCAGCGATTCCTAGAGAAGTGTGACATCAGTCCCAGGTTTTCCCAGACATGACATTATGCTATCACTATTCCCTGCAGGCACATGGCAACCCTATTTTAATGTACTTAACAGGTTTTTAAGGCTAGGATGGAATCAAATCCAAGTTGGTTAACTACTTAAATACAAGTCCTCCTACATGATCTTTAACAGATGAAGTGTTCTCCTAGCGGGCCTGAGTTCAGGATAGGAGCAATCACCTGGGTTTAGTGCATAAGTCCTATTTGTTAAAGTCTCAGTCAAGGCCTTAATTCTCCTAACCATGATTAATAAATGGTTCTCACCACCAATGGTATATATTAAAGAACAGTGGGCTTTTTAAAGCCATTAACTTGCTAATTCACATATATGAGGATATGAAAGAGAGGTGTTAGGTTGATGGATGTACTTGTCATATTTATGGTTTGTAGCAGGGTGATTAATGTGCTTTGTGGTTTATAATGTAATGCTCATTTAACTTTCCTATTTAAGATTGCTGTGATTTATTGAATCCTGTACACTTGTAGCATTTCAATGGGATGGCAGCAATATTACCCTATCATACTGGATTATCAATTAGTCTTGTGATGGACTCTTCCTAACTGTAGAGTTTGTGACCCTGATTAAAGTGGAGTCAAGCAACGACAAAGACAAAACCAAGTCCTTGTGTTGGTCCTTCCTTGCCCATCTAGTGTGCTTTTATCCTACAGGCTGGGTCACCCTGGAGTTCCTTACACAGAAAGTTAGCATGGATTCCTTAATTAGAACATCAGTATTGGCACTTTACACAGGTGGCAGATAATGCCACTCCTGACCTCCTCAGAAATGTGGAGCTATAGGTGAATAATGAGTGTGTTCTAGAAGGCACATGCTCAGTTCAGGGCTATGATGAGGCCAACAGACCTAGTCAATGCCCTTCATGAACTAAATGCGCTGTTTAGGACATGTCCCAGAATCCTCTGAAGTGTGCATGGTTATTTATTTCTTATTGCATTTTTTTATCTGCTTTTCTTCAGAAGTCACTTTCAGATAGCTGGCTAAAGGTTGACACAGTCTTCCTACTTTTGAGGTCAGTAAAATGAGTACCCAGCTTACTGGAGGTAAAGTGTAAGCAACTGGGGAAGAAAATAGCAAACCACCCCCTAAATATAGTCTAGCAGATTATTTGATCCAACTTCCTGACCCTAATCAGAGGTGGGCAATTATCAGGGCACGCTGCAATTCTTTCACCTCATCAGTATTACTAGGGAGGTTCACTAAGATTGCCCAACAAGAATGAAAATGTCCCCACTGTATCTCTGAGGTCCAATCTATGGAACATATTCTGCTTTATTGTCCTAAATATGAGGGGTCCAACCTTTTTTTTTCTTTGTTTCCTGTAAAGTTTAATGAGTATTCATCAGCTGGGAAGGTTATATTCTTATTAAATTATTTCCCCCCTCTAATTATAATCTCTACAGCTAAATTTCTTCTTGATGTATTGGAATAATTTATTTTGGTTTGCTATGTTTTGCCTTGTTTCCTTCCTTCCTTCCTTCCTTCCTTCCTTCCTTCCTTCCTTCCTTCATGCCTAATAAAGGTTTGTTACTGACACAGTCTGCCAAATAAATGTTGTGATATGAAATCACCCCCATTTTAAGAGAGTGTGATTGGCCCAAAGTGAGCTGCTTGGCTGGTGGAAATCCTTTGCAGACTACTTATCAAAAACATACAAACAGAGAAACAATGGCAGGAATCGAGACATATGAAAACAGCATATTGAATTATAAGAAGGCCTAAAAGTGAAGATGTAGATATTAATTATAAGCACAGTGTTAAATTTATGCTTGGATCCTTACTGAGGTAGCTGGAAGTCACCATAGGTGTGTAGGTGTTTTTGTAGGTGTTTTGTTTTTTTATTCCATTTAGTATAATTATAGGCGGGAGGGGAGACTAGATCAGGATCTTTTCTTTATCTTTCTATGTATGTGCTATTTAGATGTGTAAAATAAATAGTGTATAAATAAATAAATATGAATAAATTTTAAAAATCATAGTGTAGAGCTGTAAAAGAACAAGCATAATGAAGGTGTTCTGCATTAATTACTGAAGCATTTGGGCTGTTTCGTCTAAGAGAAGGGAAAAAGAAGAAGTAACTTAGTGGAACTTTGAAAGAAGCTTACACAATTATGAATGGTGTGGATGCAGGGGAAAGATAAGTACATTTCCTCCTGCCTCCTCCATGTTAGAACAAAGGATTTGTTAGAGATTCTGGACAGAAAAAGAAGTATTTCTTCATATGACCTATTATTAGCCTATGGAATTCATCGTCACAAGGTGTCAAGATGTCTATAAAAGAAGACTAGGAAATTCCAGTTATATTCAGCTTTATAGCTCAATGGAAGCGCTAAGTCCAGAGGAGATCTATCTCTGAATGCCAATTGCTAAAGATGAACAGTAGTGGAAAGCCATCTGGAAGTCCTATTTCATTTTCAAGCCCAGTTTATGAACTTCCAGAGGCCACTAACTGCCCACTGTTTGAAATGAAATACTGGACTAGATGAACCAAGCTGTGATTCAGAAAATAGTTCAGTTTACTATTGATCACCTCTACTTAGTGTGTTTTCCTGAAAATAAGGCCTACCCAGAAAATAAGCCCTAACACATTTTTTTTATATTTTTAGAGGGCGCTTGAAATATAAGCCCTACTCCAAAAATAAGCTCTACTCCCAGATTCCCCAGCACAGCCCCCACTTTCTGCCCCTGCCACACCCCCGGAATGCCCCCATTCACCCCCGCTCACTCCTGAAACACACCCACAATGCCCCCGCTCACCTCCAGAACGCACTTGCCCACCTCCAGAGCATGCCCGGAACGCCCCTGCTCACCTCTGGAACGTGCTCGCCACTGCCCCGGAACGCCCTCACCCACCGCCAGAGCGCAGCCACCACACCTCCAAAACGCCCCCACTCACCTCCGGAATGTGCCCCCACCATGGCCCCAGAACACCCCCGCCCACCCCCCGGAGCACACCCGCCATATCCCCACCCACCCTCAAAATGCACCTGCCACCCCCCCGGAATGCCCTGGAACACCCTTGCCCCCTGGGACGCAAAAAAGGACCTGCCCCGAAAATAAGCCCTAATGCAGCTTTTGCTGCAAAAATTAATATAAGACCTGGCATATTTTTGGGGAAACACAGCAGCAGTTCTCCTCTGTCCAGTCTCTATTTCCACTGGTTCTTCCACTTGCTGCTTCTCCCAGCTCTCAAGGCAATATGCAGCCTTCCTCCTTCACCAGGCTTTGCCTGCAGTCCCTCAGGGGCACCTGTCTTATCCTTTTGGAGCTTTCTGAGGAATTCATCTCCTTAATCCCTGGCTCACTCAATCCTCATGTGTCTATCACAGACTCCAACTGCATGCATGTCAAGGAGTCACTTCATTGTGCAGATCTGTCCCAAGTGGGGTCCAATTCCTGGTGAAGCAAGCTTGCCTAGAATTCAGTGCTGTATACTTTGATTCTGAGCATACATTTGCATGAGTCTCAAAGCTGTTCATAAAAATATAAAGTCAGCAATTCTGGTAGCAGTGACAATCTGCCAGCTTACAGGTTCATCAAATATTGAGGAAGATAAGCAGATGCAGGAAGGCACACTCAAGGTGCTTCAATAATTACATGCTGTGTAGAACAGTTGCTGATTTGATCCATGGTGGCCTGAAGTAATGTACTAAGTCATATCTTTCAGATAGTGAAGATAGTCAGAAAAAGGATGGACAAAAGGGAGACCCAGCATGGTATACTGGTTCAGAGTGGTGGACTCTAATCTGGAGAGCCAGGTTTAATTCCCTTCTCCTCTATATGACCTGTGGACTCTTATCTGGTGAACCAGGTTTGTTTCCCCACTTCTAGACATGAAGCCTTCTGGGTGATCTTAGGCCAGTCACAGTTCTCTTACAACTTTTTCTGCCCCATCTACCTCACATGGGTGTCTACTGTGGTGGGAGGAAGGCAAAGAGTTTGTAAACCACTTTGAAACTCCTTTTAGTTGAGAAAAGAAGGGTATGAATTCAAACTTTTCTTCTACTACTGCCTGTCCCATACTAGACAACTATACCTATTTCCAAGGACTTGTTCCCATTTTATGATGACTGTCTCTGATATCTTTCTATCCCATTTTCCAGTGCTAGTCTTGTTAGAAACAGATTCTACAACAGACTGGCATTTTTTTTCCTACATGCCCATTTTTTTCTTGCATTAATAATGGCTGACACAGCTTAACTCTACCTGGACTGGCTTTATTGAAGAGCCAAACATCCTTCTGAGATAGTGAGTTTTTGCCTCCTGTCTGAATCCGCCTCATCAAGAGAAAATTGAATTTCGAAGAGCACCATCAGGTTTCTGGAAATAAAAGACTTATGTCAAGGTTAATTGCCTGATAACATTGGAATAGGACCAATCTGGGCCTTCTGCTGGCCTGACAGAAGAGACAGAAATGTCAGTGCCGGCTCATTATTCTAATATAAGGAGAGCCATGGGAGCATATTTCATATGGCAAAGCAGGGGATTGGCTGGCCATGAAGCACTCTGTGTCAGTCTATTGATTTACTGTTCTAGGGAAAATTCAGCCCTGTGAAGAAAGCAAAGGGGATGAGCAATGCTTTAAGGGCTACTTCTACCATATGCTCCAGCTGTCCTTATTTAGTCAGTCAGGGAAAGTCTCTGTTTTCTCATACCTATCCCTGGCATAGTCCTCTTATATTTTGCTTTGGTTGTATTCTCAGTTTTGCACTGGTTTTCAGCTTGATGGGAACCATGAATACTATAATGCCCTTGTATAGTCCTATAGTATGATCCCATTTGATTACAGTTCCTGTCACTGCACCTCAAGAGGAGGTGCAACAAAAATTGAATAAGAAGGCAACCAAAATCATTAAGGGGCTGGAGACTTTTCCCTAGGGGGAAAGCCTAAGGCTATTTATACATGTACTACCTACCCCTCAACTGAGAAGCAGTCAATTTGCTAACTTTTCTTCACCGTAGGGCTTCCCTGCAGTCTTTTGTTTACACAGGATACCCTTCTGCAGTGTCCCTAGCTGAGTTGATCCACCATTTTGCCCATCCACCTCCTTGTTGCTTACATGCAACCTCCTTTTGGGAAGGCTGCCCACCACCTTTTTCTGTTTGGTCTAGCATTACTTTACTAGGCCATGTTTGGTCTAGCATTACTTTACTAGACCAGCCTTGTCAATTTCACCATGTTTACCACTCCAGCATGGACAAAGAAGAAGAGGAGGAGGAAGAAGAAGAAGAAGAAAAAGACGAAAAAGAAACCAAGCCTGCAGAGGGAAAGGGAAAGTCGCCCTTAAAGAGCTTTTGGAAACCATGGATATTCTCTAATCTGACAGTGGGGCAAGTATCAAAGTGGGGAAAACGTGTGCATAGCCAAGAATCAAAACCAAAGGGAAGTTTCACTCAAAGCAAGTTCATAAATGGCCTGAGGCAGGTGTCCCCAATATTGTGCCACAAACACTTTCCTTGGTGCCCTGCCAAGTGTTTTAGAAAGTAGGTGGGGCTCTTGTCCAGGAAGGCTTCTGAGTGGCCACTGGAGATCTGATTGGCTGTGCTGCATGTTAGAAGATCATTGTTTCAGCTGCTATCACAATACTGCTTTTATTCTCCTTTCTTTTTCCTAGTAAACATTTGTAAATTAACACCTTCTTCCTTGAATGTAGGCTTTCTTTGTGTTGGTGCATGGCTCTATTGACATGGTGGTTGTTTCTGCCTCCTGCAGCACCCATTTTGTGGTTGTATCTATTGTCCTATGTCAGTATTTCAAAGATGCCCACAGACTCAAAACATTTTGAGAACCCTTGGACTAAGAAATCTGGGACTTTTCAACCTACAAAAAAGGCAGATAAGGAGGAATATGATAGAGGTTTATAAAAAATATAGATTGGATAATGAAAGTAGATAGAGCTTTTTTTCTGTCCACTAATATTATAACACAAGTGCATCCAGTGAAGTTGATGGACACTAGGTTCAGGACATACAAAAGGAAATACTTCTTTATTCAATAAGTAATTAAATTGTGGGGTTCATTGCTAGTGGATATAGTGATGGCCTCAAGCATAGTGGGCTTTAAGGGGGAATTGGAGAGATTCATTGTGTTCACTTCTTGCATTGCAGGAAGTTGAACTTGATGGCCCTTGGGGTCTCTTCCATGATTCTATGATTCTAAGGAGAGCAGGCCCATCTGTGGCTACTAGTCATGGTGAGTAAAAGGAGATAACCTTTCCATCGTCTAGTCACTTTCAATATATGAACTGAGCAGCAAGTTTTAGGCAGCAGTCTAGTGTTTTATTAAGTTCTTCCACAGTCTATTTGAAGAAAGATGCTGTCCAAAATTATGCTAGTCTTTGATGAATATGGTCTGAGAATGCTGTCAAAGATCACCATCACTTTGGACAGCATCAACAGACCATTTTCATCTTCTGCATTTAAAGGTTATACTAGTCCAATTATGGCAGTAAGGTAATATCAATAAGACTGCTAATTATGGCAATTGCAAATGGATCATTAACTAGTGATTATGACTTTGTCAAGTGCTTGGCAATTTTATGCAAGGATCACTCAGCATGTCATGGGAAAATGGTCCTCTTGGCATCACTGAGTTCCTGGCTGAAAACAAAATCTCAGAAGTTGGAAATGGAGAGGGCGGAAATCTAATCTACACATAGACAAGAAAATAAATTGTAAAGGATGTTTATGGGGGTATATTTGGTGTACACATCTCTACTAATGTGAAACAAGTGACACAATTCCAAACTCTCTATATCAAACCCACAATACCTTAAGAAAACAGTAGCTCAGGCTGATAAAAGAGTTCATATGTTCAGGATGCAGCAACCCATTTACTATGTAACAACTTATAGTAGACTTTGTTTTTTGTACAAGGTTCCTTAGAGAGTCTCAGCGTGTTGCATTTCATTTGAATAAATTATTAATTTAAATAGAATTCTTTGCATAATCTGTGGTTTCTGTAGCAACTTCACAAAGGTTCCTCGGTGAATAAGGTGATGTGAAAAGCATTCTCAGAAGCTAGACATTTTGAAATAAGATGTTGTTGATTGGCAACTGACACAAGGTGTTTCGGGCAAGAGAAGTACATTGCATTCCTTCATATAGCAAATCCAGGCTTGCTTAGTTCCCAAGATCTGATGAGCCCAGGCTAAGCTGGGCTATTTGGACTGATAGACATTATGAAAAACAGTGCCCTAAAACACATGACCAGAAGCACCATAGGGATCTCTTCAAATCACTCCAAATGTTATAACAAGCATCAACAAGCAATTCATGCAATGTATCTGTGTTCCACACTTTTAATGTCACCTCCATAGAGGAAACTCACACTTCCCTTATGAGGATATGCATGCGCCCAGATAAACAATCACTCAGTGGGGAAGATGTTCATTTTCTCCAAACATAACTTCAGAAGAACAAGTAGGCATGCAGCTGCCTAAATATGATATCTGAATAAAAGGTTCTCTCCATTTATCCCTTTTTTCCCAATGGACTCTTTGATCAGACAAGTTCTGTAGCAATGACCTGTGACTTTGGATTCTGGAAATGGTGGGACCATCAAATTTGATCAGTCTAGAACTGATGTAGGCTAGTGGCTAAGATTCTGTGCTAGGAAGTCCCTGATTCAACTCTCACCTCTCATGAATTTCGTAGGTGGTCTCAGGCATGTCACACTCAATTGTCTGCCTGCAATATGGAATAATCATCCTGACCTACCTTACAAAACTGTTGTATGGAATACTGAGATAATATTCTTGCAGGACTAGCAGTTGTAAGGAATACTGAGATAATATACTTGCAGGACTAGTGCTGCATGGCTTGGGAAACAGGGAAGGGAGGTGGAGGGGGCAATCCTTTGTGTTTCTCCTCCCACCTCGCCTCCAAAGGCCTGCAGGTCTTGGGAAGGCAGGTGGGGGTGGTTGGAGTGCGAAGGATGCACTTCCAACCAATAGGAGTCCTGCGCACCCACTGGTTGGCGGTTCATTGTCAGACATTCCAAACCCTTAGCGAATTATGCGTAGGGATTTGGAAAAGTAAAAATTCGGGAGGGAACACAAGCCCCTTCCGCACAAGCAGAATAATGCACTTTCAATCCACTTTCAAAATTGTTTGCAAGTGGATTTTGCTATTCCACACAGCTGCAAAGTGCACTGAAAATGGATTGAAAGTGCATTATTCTGCATGTGCGGAAGAGACCACAGATAAGTAAGCAGACAAACAGGTACAAACGAACACACATGAAGCTGCCTTGTATTCAATCAGGGCCATTAAGCTCAGGCAGTGTTGTGTAAAACTAGAAGAAGCTCTCTAGGATCTCTGGCAGATCTCTAGGATCTCAGGCAGAGGTCTTTTACATTGCCTGCTACCAGATACTTTAACTGCAGATGCCAAAGTTAGAACCTGGAGCCTAGATTTTCTACCATGGAGCCACAGCTCCTATCAAATACATAAACATCATTATGTTGAAATACTTTGGCACTCAGCCCACTAAAATGTTTGAGAACTCAGTGCTGTCTTCTTTTAGGGTATATCTGCACTATCGGCTAAAATGCATTGATCGTATATTCCTTGGAGTTTTTTTTTCCTTCTGGGGAGAAGAAACTAATAACCCAAGGTTGCCAGTCTCCAGGTGGTAGCTGGAGATCTCTTGCTGTTACAACTGATCTTCAGGTGACAGAGATCAGTTCACCTGGAGGAAATGGCCACTTTGGAAGGTGGGCTTTATGGCATTATACCCTACCAAGGTCCCACCCTGCCCCAAACGTTATCCTCCGTGGGTTCCACCCCCAAAATCTCAAGGTGTTTCCCAGCCTGGAGTTGGCAACCCTGTAATAGCCTGTACAGCAGAGCTTTCTGTCTCCCTCATCAAGCAATTCTCAAGCTTCTTTGAAAGAAGCCATGGCAGTTAAAGCAATACAAACTTGCTAAAAGTTTATACCCTAAACATGCTTCTTACCTAACTTTGAGTGCCGTCCATTGTTAAAGGTGTTTAACAGGCATTAACTGACAATTATCAGAGTAAAATGATTTGCTTACAGCATTCATTTTTTAGCAAAGGGGACATCAAAGTCCTCTACCATCCCAGTCAAGCTAATAATAAAAACTCTGCAAAACCTGAAAGAGAAGTAATAATGCAGACCAGGCACGCATAACAGGGCTGCAAACAGGGGGAAAGAAAGATAACGCTTCCATTTTTCATTTGACCAGAATAGATTAATTATGATGGTGCATAGCTTTGGATAACTAGAAGGAAATCTGAATTGTTTGTTCTCTGCAGTCAGCATTGATTTACCCTCATTTGAACTGAGAGGCTATTTAAGTAGTAATTTCAGTTTCCTGCAGCTCAGAGGCAATAAATGGATTCTTGCTTACTCTGGACACATTTTACTCAGCAAATCCGTGGGGAAGGTGACTGGTGATTATACTCCAGGACACTTGAAATAATACTTGTGATAACAAAATGTCATTAATGTGTATGGAGGGATGCGAAGCTTTTATTTTTATAATCTCTGCTCTGTATTTCTTTTTCTTAGAGAGCACTCTTAAGCAGTTCTACTAAAAAGCAAGTTATTTAATAGGGCTTACTCTCAGGTAAGTGTCTTTAGGATTACAGCCACAATCTCTTTGATCATATCCCTTAGCTTAACATACCTCACTCCATCTGAGTGCTGTTTACAGAAGTATAACTGTTGAGCAAGGCTAGCTCCTTGAAGGCACATAAGACTGTGAAACTTCAGCAGAGTTATATCATTGATGTTCATTTTGTAGGTTCCTCAGTTTTGGAAATCAGAGGGGCACATGGGGACATTAAAACAGACTTGCAGGACTGTTGGCTAGGAACAAAGTGAGCCGGGTGGTCACTGTGGTGCATAGCAAGTGCTACTCAACTTGGACTCAGGCCACAGCAACAATGTCTGTCTTTCTACAAAATACATAGTATATACAACCAGAAACCCCTTTATTGGGGCAGAATCAGAAAAAAAAACCCTAAAGGGTTATAGTCATGCAACCAGTGCTTATATGCATTCATCCTTCATAAACTTTTTTTTGAAGTGGCAGTCCATCAAAAGGGATTTGAGAGAAGTGTTCATGATGATACAGGAGTTAGCTAATAAGCACCCATCACAGGCCTCTCTGATTACCTGATGAACGATTTTCCCCAGATGTCATCTCAGAAGCAGAAAGATGTACACTTGTTTACAGAGCAGCAGAGGCAACCAACCAACTTGGTTGCAATAAAATGTCTGTCTTCACCCTTTGTCTGCTTTTGGACTAGCAAAGATCAACATGAGGACTGCATACCACTTTTTATAGTTTATTAGAGTCAAATATCCTGAAAGAGTGTACCTGGCACACAACTTGACCCATGTTATGGAACATCAGGCACCATCCAGCAATATGGTCTTCCCAGTTATGGAATGTTCACTCAAATATTGTCAGGAACCATGTGTAACACTGAAAGAGAGCTGCGTGTGGAGTACTTCTAATCTATCCTACAATTTTTATTTACCAAGCAAATAGAAGTGCACGCAAACTTTTTTTTCTTTGTCTTGATTAAAATTTGAAAGGGCTGTTAAGGCCAAACAAAATAGCTTTGAGGATTCAGTTATGCTGATGGCCTGCCAATTTTCCACATTAGTACTAGATGCATAAAGGTATTTTGTACTTATAGAACTTTGTGCAAAAATTAGAGCCAGACAGCTACTTCACATAGTGGCAGAACTACCCATGTGTTAAAATGTGAGTTATGCTCCTACTGCCACCTATCCTCCTTTAGAGGAATTCAGTGGCAACTCACATGTCTGCCTCCGAGGTTGAATTCTTAAGCCCATTTACCAGGAAGTGACTCCTTTTGGGAGGTGGGGTCATTGTCACATCTGACTTTTGGCAAGTGGCCACCCCTGCTGGGCTTTTCAATGCAAGAGATGTTCAGAGGTGGTTTGCCATTGCCTGTCTGTGCATCACAACTCTGGTATTCCTTGGAGGTCTTCCACCAAATACTCACCATGGTTGACCCTGCTTACCTTCTGAGATCTGTTGAGATCAGGCTAGCCCAGGCTAATCAGGTCAGTGCAGTAACTTCTAACTTCTGAGTATATACTTGGAATTGTGCTGTAGATATGGTAACAGTTGGTTCTTCACCCTTTGTATGAATTGAACTTGTATATAGCCATTCATACCAATAGGATGAGTCCTGACCAGTAAGTTTCTTCCACACACAGTAAGTACATCAGCCTATCATCTTGCCTCGCACCTACCATACTCACAAATCAGTCAGGAACCCACCCTTCAGTTTCACCTTGCTTGGCTTTCTTTCAGCGGTACATATAACTTTATTCATATGCATGTTCAGCCTTCACATTGGCAAAAATAATTATCATTTCAAAGCACAAAAAGATGCAAAATGCTATGCGGACTAAAAGGAAGTGTGGTTATAGTGACCAGACAATAGGCACCCTTTACCTGCTTCAAAGGATTTCATGCAGAAAATCTACATATCAATGTATTGTCGAAGGCTTTCACGGCCGGAATCACTTGGGTGCTGTGTGGTTTCCGGGCTGTATGGCCGTGTTCTAGCAGCATTCTCTCCTGACGTTTCGCCTGCATCTGTGGCTGGCATCTTCAGAGGATCTGATGTTGGGAAAGCAAGTGGAGTATATATCTGTTGGAGTGTCCAGGGTGGGTGGAGAAACCTTGTCTGTGAGTAACAAAGAAGGCAACCAGGTCAATAGTTGAGGGCATCTGAATAGAAGTATGAGTAACAATGAAGATGAGAGCATGGGCATAATACAGGAGATAACAAGGTCACTGGTAGTAGCATCTGAAGAGAAGTATCTGGCCTTTGTTTCTTTTGTCCTATGGTCATCCCTGTGTTTGGTAGTGGAGGCTGGTTGGAGCACTGTCTTGACTCTAGTATTTTCAACACTGGCAGCCAAGTTTCTGTTCATTTCATAGTTTTTCTTCCTTCCTGTTAAAAATTGTCCATGTGCTTATGGATTTCAATTTGGCTTCTCTGTGTAGTCTGTGCATTAGTGGCACTTTCAGAGTGGTCCAGAATTTCTGTTTTTTCAAATAATAATATTCTATGTCCGAGGTGGTGGTTTTATCATGTGTTCTGCTATTGCTGATTTTTTCTGGCTGAAATAGTCTGCAGTGCCTTTCGTGTTCTTTGATACGATGTCTGTGCACTTTCGATTTGGTGAGATTCCTATGTAGACTTGTCCACAGCTGCATGGTATCACGATGAAGCTCCTGCAGTAGCTAAAGGATCCCTCTTATCCTTTGCTGAACGTAGCATCTGTTGAATTTTCTTAGTGGGTCTGTAGATTGTTTGTAGGTTGTGCTTCTTCATCAGTTTTCCTATGCGATCAGTGGTTCCCTTGATGTATGGTAAGAACACTTTCCCTCTAGATGGCTCTTCATCTTTGTTCATGTGTCTTGTTCTTGGTCTTGCAGCCCTTCTGGTTTCTGTATTAGAGTAACCATTAGCCTGTAGAGCCCTGTTTAGGTGATTCAATTCATCTTGTAGGAGGTGAGGTTCACAGATTCTGTTTGCGCGACGTACCAAAGTTTTTATGGTGCTCCTTTTTTGCCCTGGACGGTGATTGGAGTTTTTGTGTAGATATCTGTCTGTGTGCATAGGTTTTCTGTATACTGTGTGTCCCAATTGCTGGTTTGGTTTGCGGATGACTAAAACATCTAAAAATGGCAGTTTTCCTTCATTTTCTTTTTCCATAGTAAATTAAACTCCTCAATTGATCCAATCATTCGCCAACGTCTCTGCAAATCTGAAGCTCACCCTCCTAGACTCTATGGACTCCCAAAAATCCACAAGGACTCTACTCCACTCAGACCTATTGTGAGTGCAATTGGATCTCCTACATATGATTTGGCAAAGTTTCTGGCCACACAACTGCAAATCCATATTGGACTTACTACACATTACATTAAGGACTCAACTCACTTCATTGAAAAAATCAGCAAACTCAAACTCAACCCCAATGACAAACTGATCAGTTTTGATGTGGTGTCCCTATTCACCAAGGTCCCCATAGCAGACACCATGACACTCATTAACCAGAAATTCCCAAAAGACATCACAGCCCTGTTTCAACATTGTCTCACTACTAGCTACTTCCAGTGGGATAATGAATACTATGAACAGAAAGATGGGGTAGCTTTCCCAACATCAGATCCTCTGAAGATGCCAGCCACAGATGCAGGCGAAACGTCAGGAGAGAATGCTGCTAGAACACGGCCATACAGCCTGGAAACCACACAGCACCCAAATCTACATATCCTTTTCTTTTTTAGAAGTTATGCGAAGCAGAAAGGTATACATGTGTTTGGAAGCTTGTGGCAGTGCTATTAAACTCTCCTTGCCAAATCTGAACTATTAATCTGGTTCTGCTTTCGAAGATGGACTTCAGCTGTATGACCTCAAGTTAATTCCGGCTATGTAAGCCAATGAGCATCCCTTTGATTTAACTTTCCCTTAAACCTATAACCCATGTTGTGAGAAGAAAGGCAGGAGAGAATGGGAAGCATGGAGAAACCTGTGTGTCTTGTAAACACGCTGGCAGCATGTACAAGAGACTGACAAAGAAATATCTCCAGCTCTAAATCCATTATTGTGCTACTGTTTGCTAGTCAGGTGGGGGTCCTAAATTCAATTGAGTCAAGTAACAAAACAAAAGAGGAAAGCAAATCTGTCAGTTTATAGCATTAATCAGCAAATATGACCAGTGGCACAAACTGGATGTAACAGAAATTTAAATGCAATGGCCATCAGGTTGATGTACAAGTAACTCAATAAGAAGCATCATCCAAGAGCCATTTTTTTCTTTTAAAAATGTTGTTGGCAGAGATTTTATTTCCAAACCAAACAGGGATGTCTGCATTTGAACAATTGTGGAAGGTACCAGATCAACAACCTCAGGCATTGACGGTTTCTCCTTCTCTACAAGCACAGCCAGGCAGCCCATACCTCCTTTCTCTGAATGACTGCAGACTTGCTCTTGTTCCTAAGAGCCCTCCTAGCCAATGTCACCCAACAGGCTTCATGTGGAGGAGCGGGGAATCAAACCTGGTTCTCCAGATATAGTCTACTGCTCTTAACCACTACACCACACTGGTTACAAAGACCTTGCCCTTTTTCCAAACCCAAACTGTTCAGTTCTAGTCCTGCTGATGCAACGGCTGCACCTCTTCTGTTTTCACTTCTACCAGATGTTGACAGGTACAAGACAGGCCTCCTCATTGTTGACAGCCCTGGCTCTATGGTCTCTGTTCCTTTTCCTCTCTTAGGCTCATTCCGCACATGCAGAATAATGCACTTTCAAACTGCTTTCAGTGCTCTTTGAAGCTGTGCGGAATAGCAAAATCCACTTGCAAACAGTTGTGAAAGTGGTTTGAAAACGCATTATTTTGCATGTGCAGAAGGGGCTTTAGTAGCAATAGGCTTGCCATCTTTCTTTTGCGAGTCTCCCTAGTCTTCATTAGCTGCAAGAAAGGAATACATTCCACTAGTACTATCCTCCCTAGGCTGTAAAAAAACTGGTCCTGATGTATATTTGTTTGCTGCATCTTAAAGCACAGGAGTAGGGATAATCAAACCCCACCAGTTAAGTTTTCATGATCAGCTCACATCTTTATCCACCCATTTGTAGCTGCTCAGCAGGTTGCTTTATTCTTTTCTGGCCATGTGGTACATTTGTGGGGGGGGGGGGGGGGTTGTGCATGTGTATACTTACACAGCTGTCCTTGGGGCACAATTTAATAGGCAATCATTTAAATAGACTAATCAGTCACAAATCATATATGCTGGCCATAAATAACTGCTGCATTTTAATAAAATCTTACCCTTTATTTGGCCCTATCTGCCGTGTCTTTGCGCATGCACAGCAGGTCTTCATCACTTTTTGGCATGAACCAAACAGAATGGGTGACCAGCTGACATCTGAACATGGTAAAGATGATTGTTGAACACATTCATGGAGAAATTAGCAGCATCACTACATAGGAGATTTGCTGAGGTGTGAAAAGCAAGGAGCTGCTTAACTCTAATATTGGTGATGTTTATTTAGAGAATTACATCTATTAAGGAGAATAGCTGTCTTTGATTCCTTCAGGAGGAAACACACTCATAAAGTCTGAGGCTTTCAAAGGCATTGCCATCAGAAGTAAGCATAGCATCTGCATATATAAGTACATTTCAGGTAGGTTTAAATATTGCGCCCCCCCCCCCCCCCGACTGCAGCAGGGAAGAAACATTCTTGATTTATTGGCTGTTTAGCAGACCTTACATTCATTTTTCCCTTGTCACACTCACCCAAATCATTGCAGTGGAATGTGTGTGCACAGTCCTGCTTATGCAGGGTGCCGACACATTTCTTTTGCTCAGTTATGTTCACATTTGATAAATTGCTTCAGCTTCCTATTTCCACAGGGATGAAAACACCACAAAAGGTATTGTTGGAAACAGCTCATAGGCATGCAAGCTTGTTCAGAGCTTAGATAGAACCAGTGGTCTTTGTATGAGAAATGTGGAAGTGGTACTAGAGGAAGACTTGGGATATATGAGGTTTACCGTTATTCAAAGAGGGAACTAAGGGTAACTGGGTTGCCACTGTAAGAGGCAGGAAGCTGGACTAGATGAACCACTGGTCTCACCCAACAGGGCTATTCTCATGTTTCTAAAAAGTGAAATTCTTCAGAGTGCTCAAATTCCTTGATGGTCTGTCAGGGGTGCCACCTCTTTTTCTGGTCCTGCTCCCATGCTTTTAACAACATATGTCCCAACTCGTCCTCTGCACTTGGCAGAGGCAAACTTACTGGGGGTTCCCCGCCCCTCCATGATGCGGCTAACCTCTATTCGGGCCAGGGCATTTATGGCCCTGGCCCCTGCCTGGTGGAACACTCTTTCTCCAGCGGTTAGGGCTCTGCGGGACCTTGGTGAGTTCTACAGGGCCTGCAAAATTGAGCTGTTCCACTGGGCCTTTGGGGAGGCTGGACACGGACTGTCCGCCCCCTCTTGATGCCCCCTTGTACCATCTGACTGTACCATCTCCGGCAATTTGCTGGTCCCCTCCCAGGAGTAAGACCAGACACCATCAATAAAAATGGGATGGGTTATGTTGTTGCTACTGATTTTTAGTGAATGTTAATGGGTTTTAATGTATTATTTGATTATGTTGCTTGTCTTATGTTACAAACTGTTTGTTTTTTGTTGGTTTTGTTGTACACCGCTCAGAGCCCTCCGGGGGCAGAGCAATATACCAAATCAAATAAATCAAATCAAATCAAACAGCTTAACAGAGAGAAATGAAGGTTGTTTCTACATAACAAAGATTCTCTTGTTTTGCTTTCATCGCCATTGCAAATACAGAGGTGTGAGCATTGACAACAATGATGGTGTTTCAGCACAAGAATTTTCTGCACACTTTCTTCCTGTAGCCATCTTCCTTACACCTCCCCGCCCAAGTGCCCCTAGAGGGCTTTCTGAAAATAATTGATAATTGCTAGAGAATCATAGCGCTATGACAATTACTAAACTTTTTTTAAAGTCCTCAAGAAAGCTTTCTGGTAGTGCAGTTAGGAAAATCATAGCAACAAGGAACTGATGGGAGGGTGGTAGCACTGAAAGGTGTGTTTTTTTCTTTGCAGTGCAAGAAAATACACTCCTTTCTGTCCAGATGGAGTAATAACACACTTGGCAAAACTACTGGATAACATCTTGCCAAAACTACTGGAGGAAAGCTAGTTTGGGCAAAAGCATTCTGAGGACAGGAAAATAATTATTTAGAGCTCAATTAGGGCATGATGTTATTTGGATGCTTCCCACTGCCCCGCCCACCCCGCCCCCTCCAAAAATAATCACTGCAGTTTGGAAGTCAAAGTGTAAGAAACCTCCTTATGGAAGCAGCTGAAAACAAAGTGTTCCCTATTTACCTTTTGTTCCCTCCATGCAAGGAAAATGTCTTCCTGCTCAGTAGGTGAATGCCAGACTATCATCAGGTGCTAGAGTCTATTCCTTGTATACCTGGTATCCATCAGACTCATGTGGAAAGGAGAAGGAATAGGTTGCACTCCTGCCTGAAATGTTGGTGCTGATAACCAGCTAGCTGGCAACAGCAGGATGAACACACAAAAATTGATGCAAAAGCTTAATAGGCTAAATTCATAGGTCAGTGGGACTGTCGGGAGCCTTTCACTATTAGCTGTCTGGGGAGTGATGAGGGATTATGAAAGAATATATTTTTGTAAAGCTGCATCAAGGCCTGCTGTTTGCAGTACCGGGCTTTGCTCAGGAAAATTGGCTCAAGGGATGCACTAGTCAATGTCCTCAAGCAAAAGAGGGAAAATAGCTTAAGGGAGGCTTCTGAAGTGTTTCTTATGTAAATCCTAAATGTCTCAGTTCTTACAGATTCCTCCTAAGAGAATTTCCAACTATATTTTAAGTGTGAGACATCCTCTCTGTAATTTCTAAAATGTGTGTTGTGTCGCAGTGTCCAAATGCGAGAAGCGCATAAGCAGGTAGGAAATACTGGTGGAATCCCCACTGCCAATTAATCGCGTGATACTCATGCAAAATTTCCAGGTTTCACGACAAACTCCCCACAGCTGAACCATCGAACACGGATTCATCACAGTTCTGGTGCTTCCTCTCCCCCTTATCATGTGTTTTTTAAGAACCTGCATGGTTCTTTTTACTTTTTACTTTTTAAAAAACATGTGTCCAATCCACATCCGTGGGGACTTTTGGGGGTCTAATGTGGATTCAAATTTCCCACCATAGAGAGTGACACAGAGGCCTTTCAGACAATCAGAGTGCGGCGGGATGCACTCACAGCCTTTTTTTTTTGTTTCGCGCTGGCTGAGGCTAACATTAAACCGTGAGCACAAGGGAACAAGGGAGCTGGAGGTTGCGAAACTGCGTTCAGTGTGTTCTGTGCCAACGCGGCCACGTGGAAAAAAAATTAAATGCCGAAACTACATGGTAACGAAACTGAGCAGTACGATTCCCGCCACAACATGATAGCCAATCAGAAGAAAGCTGCAAAGACAGGGATATTGTGCGTACGTGCTTACCTACTCACGTTACCACGTATTTTCGCGACATAAAATGTTCCCACCCCAACACACGACAGCCAATCAGAACACGACCCGCTGAGCCGATTGTGTGTGTGGGGGGATTGTCACATTGTTTGAATCCGTGATAGACATAAATGTCTTCACTAGAAACATGCTGCAGTGGGAAGGGAGAAACCTCGATGAAAAGGTTCTGTTTCTTTTGAATCCTGGTTGTATCCATCTTTAATTCTCAGTGGGGATTCGGCCACTGACTCATCTCATCTTGCTTCTCTGGAACTGGAATGAGTGAATATATCCATGCCACATAGAGTGGTTTTTTAAAGCTTGCCTCACACTGCCAGTATACATACATGAAGTACAGATGCAACCTGCATTTGCAAATGCATGTTTAACCTCTCTGCATGTTTTATGTCTCACTTGCACAGATGCATCCCCTCTGAAGTGCATTCTGAATCCTCCATCTGCCTTTTTTTCATAGAATTATACACGTTTCAGAGAATTATACTCATGAAAACTGGCAAGGAGTCTGCTGACTGTTGGTTCCACTAGAGACAGGTGGTGAAGGAAATGGTGACCAGGCAGGCATGCAAATATCACAGAAAGGGGAGAGTTTCACATTGCCCAACTGCCACCAACCACTTCCTGATAAGATACCATCTGAGAGCATCTCAGCCTAGTCAGAGCAGACCAGACCAGCATTTATGGGAAGCAAAGTGAGGGAATACTTTATCCTGCATTAGCAGGAGCAGGTATAGTGATGTGAAATTTAAAAACTTGTAAAAGCTGGTACTACACATTCATGGAAGTAGGGGAAGATTCCCAAGGGGCAATTAAAGCATTTTTAATATGTACATGACTTTGCCGCTAATATACATGTTGAAGCTCCTGACAGGTAGTATTTTTGGAAACCAAAAATCACATTTTGCTAAGCCTGAACCAAAGAGGCAAAGAGTCATTCGAGCAAAATATCCTGTGAAATTTCCCCTTGCGGCTGCTGGGGGGCAAAAACTTTGCAAGGCCTCTCAGAGTTGATAGATTCACCACAAGCACAGCCTATTGCCTTCCCATCCAGCTCCAGTTACCAGTTATACCTCTTGTATCCATGTCAGGGAGAAAAATTCTTAGCAGAAGGTACTGATCTGGCTCTTCACAGATATGTGGAGCATCACTAAAGATCTCTTGTCACATAAGAAAGAAATCATTTTTCATACAAAAAATAGTTATGAAAATTCAAGCAGGCGGTTCCAGTAAAACTAAAGGCATACCAAATGACATCTTGTATTAGTGGAAATATAATATTCTTGACATAAAACCCAGTCGTGATGAATTAAACTGTAGTTTAAGATTTCATAGCTATAGCACTGCCAGTTTATGACTTCTACAAACATTTCCCCTAAGTGTATCTCGGGGAGTTTTTAATATGAAGTGCTATAGAATTTATCAAATTAAATTTTAATGCCATAATTTCTATAATGTGTACATTGTTGGCAGATCATGATTTTTTTTTGTAGAAGAACCATTTTCCTTATCAAATATTTTATTCAGAGTGCAAGGGAAAAAATGTGCCCCACATGCAGTACAGAAAAAGCCAAGAAAACATCGTATATTCTGTTATAGAAATGCAAGTGTTGCAAAACTGTAATTTTATCTCTCAGATCCTGCTGTTTGAATGGCTTTATCTTTGGATGCTGCTCTTTAAGGATGAAATCATACATAGTAAAGAATACATCCCATTGACCTGAATGAGGCTGGCTCCCAAGTAGTGAAGCTCGTAAAAATTCTTAACCTCTGAGCATCTTTGCTGACGATGATCCTTCAGCCCACCAGCAGAACACACTGAAATGGACTCATAAGCATTTTTCTCACTTCCCTCATTTCACCATCTATGAAATTGGTGTTTAGTATTTATTTGCTTGCATATTTATCTACAATGTGATGCCAGAATGCCAAAAGTCTGTACAGCCACTGATTCTGAGGCTGATGATTCATGCATCCCCCCGCCACCATCCTAAACAAGCCTCCAATCAGGCACACAACTTCAGGGAATGGTGTGAGACGGCAATATTGATTCAGCCAGATGCTTGTAAGAAGTCACATCAAAGTCAAATGCATATTTTCAGGTGAAATGCCCAAATATGTTCTCTAAACAGGAAGGCAGGAGGCCAAACGTTTTACATAGACTGGTTGTTGTGGGCTTTCCAGGCTGCATGGCTGGTAGATCTTGTTCCTAACGTTTTGCGTGTATCTGTGGTTGGCATGTTCAGAGGTGTATCACAGAGAGAAGTGTGTTACACACTGTGTTCACTGTGTTTTACATAGGCTTAGATTTGATCTGCTGGCTAAGGGTGAGATGTTTTATTATTCGCAAAAAAAAAAAAAAACCCAGCCAGGTCTTCTTCAAAGCCTGCATGGAGAAGGGACAAGCAACTCCAAGAAGGTAGGAAACAAGACATAATGGGCAAGAGCTGCCATTTGCACAACTAAGTCACTGAGCCAGCAATGCACAGTTCAGTGTGGAAAGAAAGACAGCCAAGAGTTTGAATTTGTACCCTGCTTTTCTCTACCTTTAAGGGTCTCAAAGTGGCTTGCAATTGCCTTCCCTTCCCTTTCCCACAACAGACATCTTGTGAGGTAGGTGGGACTGAGAGAGTTCAAATAGAACTGTGACTAATCCAAGATCTCCCAGCAGGTTGCATGTGGGGGAGCACTGTGCTCCCCCACTGCACTGTGCTGGCTCTCAATATAAGTCTATCGCAAAGTCTTTCAGTTGGAAAGATTAGGTATCAGTTTCATATTCCTTGATTCCTCCCAAGGCCAGCAGCAGAATACCCTGAGGTGGAGTATATGCCAGGTCTCACAGCTTTTGTTGGGGCCTACTGTCTCTGACCCCTCCAGGCACACACATACCTAGATACCTCCACTGTGACCTGCCCTTGTGACTTCCCCGTCCATTGGCTGTCATGTGCCCCACCACTCATCCTTTCACTTCCCAGCACTGATGGGAAGTGCATATAGGTGGTTCAGGGTGGTAACACTCTTGGGTGGCCACAGCAACAATGCTGCCAGCTGAGTGTGCCAGCTGGTACTGTCAGGGAAAGGGCATAAGTGTGCAAGCAGCTGTGAGCACACTGGTGAGTGAGAGAAGGTTGCACAGTCGTGTGAGAAACACACAGCTGGATGGCTGGAAAGGGAAGCAGGAGGAGGCCTGCAGGTTGGCAGGAGGGGGCACTATCATCCCCCTCCCCGCAAGAAACTACAACCAGAACTGTTCTCTCCTGTTTTCTTCTCTCATCCCTTGGGAAGTCTGGTTGTCCGTTTTGATGCCCTTGAACTGTCTAAATCAGAACTCCAAGCATCCAAGAAAGGAATGAAGAAAGTAAAATCAATAGCACGTTCATTCATTGTCATTCCCATTTGTTGCTCTAGAAACATAACAAATTAGACTTTTTCAGTTTGTTTTTCCCCATTAGTTTGGAAATGTACACAAATCCCTAGCTCCTCTGATTACTCTAGGATGAGATATGGTACTTAGTATAGCCTACTGCTTAGGAGCTTTAAGAGATGCGCCTCAGTGTTGGGAAAGGTTTGTGAACTGTGTTCTGCGAGCTCATGGTTCAAAGCTAACCTGGTTCCCAGGACAGACTTTGAAGAGAAGGGGGGGAGGAGGAGGAAGAGGGAAGCTAAAAAAAATTGAAGGAAAAGCAAACATGACAAGAATAGAAAGAGGGAGGGCAATGTTGAGTGGAAAATAGGAGAAAAGCCGAGTGGAGAAGAGAAAAGTCTGAAGAATGCCAAAAAAAACCCACATAAAACAAAGAAGCGCTTCTTCAGATAATGCATAATTAACAGATGGAAATCACTGACACACTACAAAACAATGGCACTAGCATTGAAGGATTTAAAGGGGCTTAGACAAATTCATACTTGATAGGTGTATCAACAGCCACTAGCCATGATGGCTGTCCAGAGACATATGGTGGGAAAATGATGCCCAGAGACAGCCGTTCTCTGGGCAGCCCCCTTGCTATGCCAGGAGGCAAGGGTAAAGGGGTGGGGTCCCATCCTCGAGCCCCACTTGCTCTCCCAGTTCCCAGCCAACAGCCAGCAGTCCCTTCTGTCCTCCACTCCGGGGGGAGCAGAAACAACTGAAAGTCTCCATCCTAGGCTCCTTTGCTTTTACAAGCACAGGGGTGGGGCTAAGTCTCCATCCTCGGCTCCTTTGCTTTTATAAACTTGGGGGCGGGGCTATACATCCCGAGGGGCAGAGCCCCGCCTTCAAGCCCCACTCCCGTGCTTATAAAACGAAGGAGCCGAGGGTGGAGACTTTCAGTTGCTTCTGCTCTCCCCTTGGCTCCGTCCACATCATTGACAATGCTGGAAAAGCAGGACTTTATGCTGTTTCCTGCCTCAACCAGAGAGGGGGTTCTACTAGTTAGCCAGATGCTAGATAGGGACTTCGGCATTGTCACCTTTACTCTATCACGCTGGCTCTAACCCTTTGATGTTAGACTGATACTCCTTCCTTCCAGTCTCTCACTCTCCATCTTGCTCTCAAGCTATCTACAGCACCATGTGCATAGAGAGAATGGATAAGTTGTGCATCCATCTCCATCCAGCTAGAATAGAATAGTGAACCTATCTCCCTATCTTTCTATCCAGAATGGAGTTCACTAATAAATACTCCTTTTATTAGAATAGAAGCTACAAACAACTCCGACTTTTCTTTGCGCCAAAGCTCACACGCAAGTTCACACACATGTTCAGGGATCCGCTCCACTGTGCTTAGCCACTGGCACTCTGCCCATTAAGCAAAGGTATACTCTCTACAAGGAGATTATCCAACAGACGACATTGGCAGGGCCAAGGGCTTCCTGCTGCCTTGTGGTCTTCCTGGTCGCATGAGGAGCTGATTTTACGCCCCCCACGTGACCAGATTAGTGGCGCCTGGGGACAGAGGGTCCCCCCCCCCCCCCGGTCCCTAGGCAGATTTGCCATTGTGGCTGTCAAACCTTCACGTTCAGGGGCAGTGTACCATTGAATACCAGTTGCTATGTACAAATGAGGATGGAAGTTTATTGTCTTTATGCCCTACTTGGAGCTTCCTGGAAGTATCTGGCTGGATGTTGTGGGAAGCAGGATGGTTCGGAAACAGTGGCTTCGCGCTGCTGGGGGGGGGGGAGCAAGGGCAGCACTGCTGCAATGCAGCAGCGCCCCCCATGCGAACAGCTCCCTAGGGACACCATTTTTGCCATCCCTAGGGCACTGTTATTGGCCCATGCTGAAAGGGCCTAAGACTCTGGTCAGGTTTGGGGATTTCAGTCTTAATAGTTGCACTTCATTGTCAAGCTAATAGAAACAACTGGAATTGTTGCTCTGGTGCACGTGAAAGTTCAGCCTTTATGCTGATACTTGATGGCTGCCTTTTGTTTGTCACTTCCGTCTATCAGAATGCTATCAAAAGAGAGAAATTACAGAGCTGTCTCCTTGTCCAAAGATTCTTTTCATGTCACACATTCCTAAAAGTGCAGTTGAAGTTTTATACCATCAATGGGAATGTGGAACATGAATGCAAGCTTTTTAATCTCATCCAATTCACATCAGTTAATGCTTCACCCCCCTCTTCCCTCTCTATTGAGTGATATTTGCATAAAAGTTTGACAAAAAAAACCAAAACAACCAACAGAGAGAAAAACAATTTCCTCCTATTTAAAACCTAATTGCAGCAGAGCAGCTGAAAGAAGAGATTGGCATAATGTTTTTCTGCATCAAGAGAGGCATTTTCTCTATTCAATCAAGAATGGAATATAAGCATTTGCTAAGCTGATCAATGGCACAAATCTCCATGAAGTGCAGGTGTATGTATAAGGTTATATAGGTATATAAATACCATCAAGTTGCAACTGACTTACAGCATCCCTAGCAAGGGCTTTCAAGCAAGTGAGAAACAGAGATGGTTTCCCATTGCCTTCTTCTGCAGAGTCTCCCATCCAAGCGCCAACTCACTTAGCTTCCAGGATCTGAGGAGACTGGTCTATACCAGTGATGGCAAACCTTTTCAAGACCAAGTGCCCAAATTGCAACCCAAAACCTACTTATTTATCACAAAATGCCAACGCGGCAATTTAACCGGCATAACCCTCTCGAGCAGGGGCCAGCCTGCTGTAGCCTCCAGCAAGTCCCACATGCACAACTCTGCGCCTCTCTAGCATCTCTGCTGCCTCTTCCCCCCGGGGCAGCAGCCACCTGAAGCACAGGCACCAGGCCTGTCAGCCGAGTCCTCCCTGCTTGCTGAGGTGCACGCACATCAAGTCCAGCGGCCCATGCCAGCCTAGATGTGTGTGTGTGGGGGGGGGGTGATTCAAACTCTGTGCGCGCATGCCCACAGAGAGGGCTCTGAGTGCCTGTATTCTGCAAGGGCCAGTTAGAACTCCTTGAGTGGTAGCACCCTCAGGCTTGGACTGCAAGGCTTGAGCATCAATAGGAGCTGGAGACAAAGACCTGGAATCAAGGAGTGGACCAGGAACACAGGTTTATGCCTGATGTGCCCAGTGATCCAGCAAGGATCCCCTCCCAGCTCAAGGCTTAAATAGGATGAGAGGACAGCAACTCCCCCTTCTCAAAAAGCATCACCTGAGAAGTTCTGGCAAATGAATTCCTTCTGCAGGCTCTTCAGGGGCAAGTTCTGGAGCAGGTGGGTCAAGGGCACATGCCCTGTGAAGCTTCCTGCTCTCCTCCATGTTTTTGGCTCCTCAGGCACCTTGGAGACTTCCAAGTTGGAGTCCAGAGCCAGTTCATTAGGGACCATGACGAAAGGAACTGATTCAAGATCCATTCAGGAATGCCACAGCCTCCCAGAGGAAACAAGATTTAATTAATTAAGTGTGGAAAAGAAGAAGCACTGGCTGCCAAACGGTGAAATAAAAATGAGATTTACCAAAAGGAGCAATAGCAGCGGACAGCGTGACTTGCTGAATAGGGTTTCTTTCCAGGTAAATATGAAATCTTACCCATAGAGATAGGGTTGCCAGACAAAACATAATGTTATATTATGAACTGTGAGATTGCAGTTGAGCAACCTAAATGGCCTAAATGGTCAGTTCAT
This sequence comes from Sphaerodactylus townsendi, assembly GCF_021028975.2. Classification (NCBI taxonomy): domain Eukaryota; kingdom Metazoa; phylum Chordata; class Lepidosauria; order Squamata; family Sphaerodactylidae; genus Sphaerodactylus; species Sphaerodactylus townsendi. The sequence goes on from NC_059430.1 coordinate 36,024,354, forward strand.
CAGAGGTTGGAAGCTAAGCAGGGTTGGCCACGGTTAGATGAATGTGGGAAGCCACCAAGGAAAACATGTGTAGCTAAACAGAGGAAATCAGTAGCAAACCACCTCTGCTTGCCTCTTGCCCTGAAAACCCTGTAAGAGGTGGCCAGAAATGATTGACAGGAAATCTACGCATGCATCTTTTCTGTTCCTGGGGAGTTTGATTCATGACTTGCCTCCTAATACTCATATTCCCTTTTCTCCTGAAGAACGTTCATAAGATTCAGTTTTCCTGTTGGCCCTTTTATTGAACAGCAATTTTGAGAGGTTGCTGGTGTGTCAGATTCCTAATACTCCTAGACTTTATTTCTAACAGCAGTTGGTTGTGACTTGATAGCACTTAATTAGTTACCTTTCTGAGGTTAATGAATTTGGCGTACTTGGCTTATTTATTAGTTGTTATCTGAATGGACATCACTGCTTGGGTGAATGCCTGCATTTTTCAGTGCCAATTTTAAGTTTGAGGACTGAGCTTATGTTAGTAATAGGAATGAAGAGATCAAATGCCCAGTTTTATTTGCAGGTTTTATTGACTTTTCCCCTTTTTATGGGGTAGTATAACTGAATAAAAGACTGTGTTTCACAAGGCGGTGATCTGTGTGACTACATGTGGGGTGGGAGTGAGTCAAATAGGAAGAAACTTTATACAAACTTTGTAACCTACACAAGGAGTCCCCAACTCTTTCAAGCCTGTGGCCACGTTGGAAATTCCGATGTAGCATGGTAGCTGTAGGAATCCAGAGCAGTATGGTATAACATGATCTTATCAGATCTTGGAAACTAAGCACAGTTGGCACTTGGAAGGCAGACTATCAAAGAAGACTCCGCAGAGGAAGACAACGGCAAGCCATCTTCACTTCTCACTTTCCTTGAAAACTCTTTGCTGGGGTTGCCATGAATCAGCTGTCACTTGATGGCACTTTATACACACATGATGTGTGCAGCAAAAAAAGAAGAAGATGCTACAAGAGGTGGAGTCAGCCACAAAAGGATTGCCATTTCTTAACTTCAGGATCACAGTGTATACCATTTTTCTGTGGTGGCAGCTGTTGCCAAAGCAACATTTTTTTAAAAAATCCATACAGCAATCCAAAATCCAAAAATCCAGTCAAAACTTCAGTAGTCAGTCAGAAGTCTTGCTGGGCAAAAGCCCTATCTAGCCCCACCCACTTCCTAAATACACTTGGTGGGCATCAGAAAAGATGTTGGCAGGTGCCATGGTGCCCACAGACACCACCCTAGGAATCCTTGGCCATTAAGATGCCATTAAAAAGGACAGTAAACTATCCTAAGCATATGTATTGTCGAAGGCTTTCATGGCCAGAATCACTGAGGTGCTGTCTGGTTTCCGGGCTGTATGGCCGTGTTCTGGCAGCATTCTCTCCTGACGTTTCGCCTGCATCTGTGGCTGGCATCAGATCCTCTGAAGATGCCAGCCACAGATGCAGGTGAAACATCAGGAGAGAATGCTGCCAGAACACAGCCATACAGCCCAGAAACCAGACAGCACCCTATCCTAAGCATAGTTCTAGCTGTGCTAGTCCTTTGAAACCAGTGAACACAGAATGGTATAATGTGCTTAGGATGACATTATTAGATCATTCTATAATTCCTGCCACTCATTGTGAGGCTTGAGGATGTTCTGCCTCAGATACTACAATACCATAGGCCATCTCTGTTCAATAATCCATATAGTTCCTGCATCCAAATTCATTGCATCTTTCAGATGGACATCTATTATTTATACATTTATCCCATCCTTCCTCCAAGGAGTTCAGAAAGGGATACATGACTCCCTGTTCCCCATTTTATCTTCACAATAGCCCTTGGTTTAGGTTAGGTGAGACCATGAATTATTCAAGGTCACCCAGTGAGTTGCATGGCAGTGGGGGGATTTCATCCCACACCTTCCAGATCTTTGTCTGACAACCTAGTCACTACATTGGTTCTCTTGTTACACTGTCATCCTTAGGATGTAATGGAGCCTACTTGATAAACCTCCAGAACAATCAGTACATCCATGCTAAATTTGGAGAAGCCACACATCTGCTTCTGCTAGAAGATTAGAGGGCAATGAAAATGAACGTGTAAAAATCCCCTGGTGTTCATCTTATTTAACATCACACAAATCAGCACAAACGTGGGAGCTGTCCCTGTGATTGCACAGGATGCCGAGATCCAAAACTGTTTGCTTTTGAAAACTTTCAAGCACAGAAAGATACATAGAAGTCATGGTGAAGGTCCACTGAAGGTCAACTGAGAAGTGTGATTGGATTTGCATAAGAGGAGAGATTGCATGGATGAGGGGTATTTAGCCTGCAAGAGTGAATGGTTAGGAGGTGGCATGTCAGAGACATTTGGGATGATCAAAGGTTTGCCACAAAATAAATTGATTCTTCCATTTTTCTCTTGTCCTGCAACATTATGAAAACAAGCAGCCACTCGCCAAATTGAAAGGCCAACAGGTTACAAACCAATAACACAAGAAATAATTCTTTGTGCAGCATACCATTAACCTATAGAATTCATTGCCCTCAGAGGTCAGTCCAGCAAACACTCAAACTAGATTTTAAAGTGAGCTGACTGATTTTATCTGTTTGCTAATAACATTATTTTTTACTATGAAGGCAAAAAGAATAATGAGGGAAATAAAATTTCAGGTCGTAAACTGATTGCCTTCAGGGTTAAGGAATTCATTGCCCTGCAGATGTCCTTTGTGCTTTTCCAGATACTTGGAAAATCCTCCCCCCTGCTCTCTCTCTATAAAATCACCTCCTTCAAATCCTTCCTCAAACCTAATCTCTCACTGAAACCACTGGGAATTTGTCTGTTTGTTTCAAAGGAGTCAGGATTCCACCCTAAGAGGATTAAAGCATTATCCTTTCAGCTCAGTGACAACAAGATCCGATATTAGTTGCTGCTTTTTGAGGAGCAACTCTGCTCTGCAAATCAGGAATGAGTTAATCTGTTACAGGAGTCTGGCAGCTAGAAGTTTTCGAAATTCACCCAGTGGCTAGCTGATACAAACATGACACAAAACCAGGGTTTGTTTGTTTTTTAAAATTGTTATTGTGAAACCAGAATGTGCTATTCAAGGTGATCATTCAGATCTTGGTTTGCGTCAACAAATGCTGACCTTCTTCCTTTCTCCCATTACTTCTGCACAGACTCTGTTGATATTGTGGCCTTTGTTGTGGCGATGGCTGAAACCAAAGAAACAAACCAAAATGTTTGCATGTAAATATAGTTAAGTCTTCCCAATGGTGCTGTAAGATTCCCTGGGAAGTGCAGTATGGCCTACTGTAGAGACCCACATGAATCCCAGAGTACATGTCGGTTTTCCTAAACAGTGTCCCCCAGGACTGTCTCAGGTTGACAAAATAGTACAGTTAAAGATGCCAGCCTCCAGCTGGGGCCTGGGAATCCCCACGATTTACAGCTCTGTATCCAGATTACACGGATAAGTTCTCCTAGAGAAAGTGTATGCTTTGGAGGGTGGACCCTGTGGCATTGTGTTTTGCTGAGGTCCCTGTGCTCCCAGGGTTCAATCCCCACCTCTCCAAGAACTTCCCAACCTGGATCTGTCAACCCTACCCCTTTCCATGCCCTGCTGGTTACCAGGGCGAATCTTGCAACCCTAAGGAAAGTTGAAGCTTTCATGTATCATTGTCCAGATCTGAACTGGACACTGCATGGGCAGGAACTGATAAGAACCTGCCACTCGTGTCTGATTTTTACATCTGACAAAGGATGATGACTCAGATGTAACCTATGTACTCTGCAATGTGTCAATTGGTCCTTTAGTGGAGTAGCTTGTGTTCACATAATCACACTAAATAAGGATTGATTAATTTAAGCATGGTACTTATTGACTATTGAATGGAACCATTTTTACATACTCTATCTATCTATCTATCTATCTATCTATCTATCTATCTATCTATCTATCTATCTATCTATCTATCTATCTATCTATCTATCTATCTATCTATCTATCTATCTATCTATCTGTCGCCCCACATCCCCTCCCCACAGCGGATTCAGGACCACTTACAACATAAATAGAAACACATTAAGTATAAAACAATAAACCAGTTAAGACATCAACCTGACAAGCCAATCTGAAAGATTAGAACAGCCAGTCAGCTCCCTAGTTTTGACATATAAAATGCAGTAGACAAAGCTGGAAGCACAGAGCCATCAATACATGGGCACAATCTTTTAGCCTTTTCTTGCTTATTAAATCTGCCATGTAACAAGGCAGAAGACATAACATTAAACCTGGCGAGCATTATGGCTCTCCTTTGAGCAGGGTTTATTAAGCAATACAGGTAGTGTGCCAAGTGGCCCCGTTCAAATGGGAGAGAAAAATACAGGGGGGAGCATGTTTTCTTGGCTGCGGTGATTAGGGTAGAGAACTCTCTATCCAATAGTTAAACTTTTAATTTTCTATAAGCTTCTGAATAGGACAAAGGGCAGAGTGAATCCACTGACAGTCCAATAGAGGCCATTTTTTCTTCAATTATGGAAAACCAGAATTTGGAATGGGTTGGAAGCACAGAGGATGGAACAGCTGAAGGTACCAAATGGGGAGCTGGATCCTGAACAGCTCCCACATTCACAGGAGGGTGTGGAACCTCAATCACATCATCAGATGCGTGAGGATGCGCTGGGAGATTTGCAGCCAAAGGAGCCCAGGTAGGGCTAAAACTTTTCACAGAAGAACGTCTGGAAGAAGTTCTACTGTGCCCCAATGGAGACAAACTCTTGTGCACAGAACTAAGAGGAGATATCTGCAAGGCTGAACACATTCAAATGAAGTCAACTTTATAAAACAGGAACGAACTTTATTGATTTGTGTCGCCCTAACTACAGGGTGCTGGAACTGAGGGTTCTTGCCCACAGTCCCAGTATATAAAGGGTGTGTTGGTGGGCGGTTCTTAGCTGTGGCGGGAACCAGGGGATTCGGAGAAATGAAATTTACAGGGGATTACAGGAAATAAAACTCGGCCCTGACAATGTCTGCAGATGATCCACATCAGAAGGCAAATCAGGTGGGCACTAAGAAGTCAATCAATGGCAAGATAACGATCGGTGCCAAGAAGAAGATTGGCACTAAGAGGATATTTGTGGAGATGGAGTCTGCCAGTGAGGGGTAGCATCCCCCAGTCATCAACACTGATAAGAATTAGGCAAATGAGGTCTTGCAGGATGAGAAGCGGAGCACCAAACAGGACTCATATGCTTCAAGGAAGATGGAACCAGTGACTTCAAGGGTGAACGAAGATGGGGAGTTTTTGCCACAGAAGTAGCAGGATCTGGGGACCCCAAATACCTGCCTTTGTGCTCCCACTTGTCAGAATACTTCTTCTTATGGTCCTTTTGAAGAGCTCCATGCATGGCTGAGCAAGCTCACTCCCACATAGAGGATCACCCCCCCCCCCCGGTGGGTCTTGGGAACCAAAATGAGGGGCGAGGCAATCCAATCCTCCATGTGGGGCTGAGCTTGCTCAGTCCTACATGCAGAATCGCTCCCCCTCCCTTGCTCCCTGCGAGTCTTGGGAAACAAGGTGGGAGAGACAGCACAATCCTCTATGCAGGCCAAAGAGAGCTCAGTCCCACATAAAGATTGTTTCCTTCCCTTACTTCCCAAGCCCTGTGGCCTTGGGAAGCAAGGGAGGGAGAGACAGCATGATCCTCCATGCGGGGCTCAGTGTAAGGGCCTAGTACCCCAGTCAATAACCAGACTCCAGAATGGCTTCAAGAGCTTTATTGAAACTGTGTCTGACCCATATGGCCAGGTAGCTGAGACTGAGGTCCCAGCTCCCTGGCTTCCAGCATAAACCCCACAATCACAACCAGGCAGTCCCCACCCCCGCACTCCCCACATCAGCATCAAAAAGGACAGCTGAAGACAGCTGCAGACAGAGGATAGATTAGGAGGAATTAGTAAACTCTATTCACTACCTTGCTGCAAAACAGGAAAGCTGAACCTCTGGCCTGGGGCAATGACGATGCAAGACCAGCCAGGCGCTTTGGCAGGCCCAGAATGGTGGGGCCTGACACTCAGCAACCTCAGTCCTGCATGGAAGATTACTCCCCCTCCCTTACTTTCCATACTTTCCAAGCCCTGCGAGCCTTGGCAAGCAAGGTGGAGGGGACAGACGGTGCAATCCTCCATGCTAGGCTGAGTTCACTCCCAAATTTTCTCCCAATTTTGGGGTTTGGGGTTTTTTTTTAACCAAATATTTTCAGTAATAGCTGAATAAAGCGGATTCATATAGTCTTTGGCTTTACCAAAAAAAATCTGGGTTAAAACTACCCAAACCCAAAATGTACTGATTTTTTGTCCTGGTGCTCAAGCCTAGTCATGAGCAGACCTTTGACTGCAGTACTGCAGCTTACCATTCACACTATACATATTTAGACATATTTCAAACAAGTTAGATGTCCCCCTACTGTGCTGTCTTAAGCAAAGTTTTATGCTTCGATGTTAATTGAAGCTAACTGGCTTAGAAGCAAGTAATTCTGCTTAAGATAATGTGTGCACAGTTTAAAATAATGAACAGTTAATGGATGAAGAAGCTCTTAAGATGATCAATGGAAGTTAAAGGGACCAGGTGCTCTGCATGCAACTGTTTTTGGCAATGCCATTTTGGGTTAACCATGTCTGAGCTCCATCTGGGTTACTGCCCACTATTCAACAATGAAACCTATTTTTAAAGTTAATGTCTTTCTCTTTAATGTATTTCTAACTATATCATGGCCTTTTCTTCTTGCTTGCTTATTTATTTATTTGTTTGTTTGCATTTATAAGCCGCCCTCCCCTGAAGGGCTCAGGGCGGCATACAACAAGAGGACCAATAATATAACATCTATATATAAATCAATTCAGTAAAAAGGTCCACATAACTTAGATAAAACAGATAAAACAGACGGCAACAAACCCACCCCACTCCCACCAAACCCATGAGAGGCTGAGGAAATGGATGGAATATTTACAGTCTCCCTGGCTGGCCTGGTGGGAAAGCTTGGGCGAACAGGGTTGTTTTACGGGCCCTGCAGAATTCCTGTAAGTCCCACAGGGCCCTAATTTCTCTAGGAAGCCTGTTCCACCAAATGGGGGTCAGGGCTGTAAAAGCCCTGGCCCTCATGGAGGCTAGCCGGATGTTTTTATGTGGGACTCCCTAATGAATTCATAGGACAAGTGGCTGTGGACAGAATTATATCCTGTCCCATTCACCAAAAGTTATACAGGTCAGGTGTACAAATTATCTTTCCATCTACAAATGCATTTTACATGAGCTGCTGAGTTGTGATGGGGTTTTCGAAAATGCACTTAACCCAGCCTGAATATTAGCTAGTCATTCAAATTGCTTTATCAGAAATCTATTACGCTGATTACCATTTTTATTTTCAGAGTAGTGAAGGTGATTTTCTCCCCCTCCCAGCTAGCAGAATTACTATCTACTTTTATAGAATAAATTGCTATAAATTAAGTTAGGAGCAGCATAAACAGAGGTAATAGATCCCTGTCTCTATAGTAGCAGCTGACAGCAATATGCAAATACGAGATGTCATGTCTATTTCTGAGTTTATTCTGATGCTGATGAGTCTCCATTAATGTTCGCCTCTCACTTTAGTTCCTCTTTTCATTTTGAAGCCTTGGCTACAGTGAATGTTTATCTTGATAGATTTCTTTTGATTAACTCAGATACAGCCCTGAAGGCTAAACAGAGGGGGCATATTAGGCAACCTTATTTATTGTAATAAGAAAGCAATACTGAGCTAAAGGAAAAAATCTGGCGGTACTGAGTGCATTTAGAGCAATAAGTGCTTGATAATCTAATTGCCTAGTAATGTGCAATGATAAGAAACTCAGATCTCAGATATTAGAAATGCTGTACAAATATGGCCAATTTTAACTTAGCATCAAATAGAACTGTTTCAGCACCTCTTATCTCTTTAGGACCTGCACAACCATTGCTTTCTCCACTGCCACCACCTGCCCAGTCTGTCCTGTCACCTTACAGGTGTCTCTTTATCTAGTACTAGCAGCAAACGCCCATTGCGAGGGGGGGAGGATGCAATGGACTCTAGCAAACGTTCCCCTCCCTGTAATGGGATGAAGTGTTGGTGCCCTTCCCCTCTCAGAGCACTTACCTTTGCTGCTTGAAGGGAAGGAAAGGCGGAGTGGGGGCTCTGCCAGGCCTTCTGAGGGCCAGGGTTGCCTGTGGAGAGTGGGAGGGGAAGGCAGGGGGTGGAAAGAGGGCTTCTGAGGGACAGTGGAGCAGCGGTGCCTTGGCGCTGCAGCTCTGTGGGCCAGGAAGAATTTGAATGTCCCGACAGCAACCCCTGCACCAATGGCAGAACAGAACTCACTTCATGAGTCCTGCTCTCCCATTGGTGGAGGGTTTGTCGTCGGGACATTTAATTTCTTAGCATTTTATTGTTTAGGATAGGGGTGGCCAAACTGTGGCTCATAAGAAGCATGAGGTCTTTTACCACATAATGTGCAGCTCACAGTCTGGGAGGCTGGTCAGTGGAGTGGGTCTCCCTCTCTCCTTACCTGTCTCCTGTTGTGCATGTCTCTGTCCCTGGCCATACTGCCATGCTTTGCTACAGGACAGCAAGGCCAGAAGGGGTGGCAAGAGCCTGGGTGTGGAGATCAGAGGCAGTAGTGCCTATCTCACAGCAATTGTTGCTGGGAGCTGACAGTGATCCAGAAAATTGATTCTTTAGCCATGCAGTGACCTGAGTTGGATCTGGTCCATAGAGTCAGTGGCTTTCCTGGTGCTATTTCAAGCCAAGTAAGCAGCATTTGGGTGTAAGGCTTAACTCCCTCTGTCCCTCCCACAACAAACGTGCCAGGGTCTCAATGCACATTGGGTCCCCATGCAACCAACTTTTTAAAAAAAATTGCTGAGAGGGTGGAACACAAAACATTTGAGCATGTCTTTTGGTCCTGATACTGGAACCCAAAGACCTACAGTACTTTACGCTCACCCAGTGAGCTTTTGACTGTTTTGCAGTGGCGGAGCGCCAAGGGGGCGGGGAGGTGCATCCTGCATTGACCGCACACCTGGGGGGTGGAAAATCACCCCCGGCACCTCCCCCCTTTCCCCGCGCCCCCTCTGCAACCCCCCATGGCACACACACACACTGCCCCCCTTCCCACACTTACCTACGTTCCTTTTCTATTTTTAGTACTTTTTGAGGCTGAAAAAAGCAGCCTCTTCAGGGGAAAAACTGCCTGAGGAACCATCTTTGCTGTTCATTCTAACATTTTTAGAAGAATTTAGCAGACATGACATACAGAAACAGAAAAGGCATACATAAATTGTTTTTAAAAAATTCTGAGGAATATCATCGCAGAAAAAGTATTCCATGGAAACAGGAATCTCTGGCAGTCTTTGCAGAGCCCATTCCCAGTGTTTAAAATTTATAGAGCAGGGGTCTTCACCATTTTGAGCCTGCAGGCACAGTTGGAATTCTGACACAGCATGGTGGGTGCAGCAACAAAATGGATGCCACAAAAAGTGATGTAATGATAAAAAGTGCATGTAATATTTGTTCATGTCTTGTGGCTTTCAGACATCTGAAGTTCATACGTGGCTCTTACATTCCGCAAATTTGGCCACCCCTGAGGTGCTGAGGTGATATGACAAGAGATGTGGCCCAAGAATAGGACTTAAAACTTGTGTAGAGAAACAAGGGAGTTTGTGTTAAATGAGTATGTTACACTGGAAAATGTCCTGCATCACCAACAATTTCACGAGCCATGAAGAAGTGGTTGCTTTTATTCATGATTATGTTGGTGATATGGCACTTCTGACAAAGAGTATTGCCATCACCTTATAAAAATTCTGTGGACAGCATCTTCCTGTTACCGCGCTGCTCAGGGTAACACTTTCCTTGCTCTAGAGTATCCCGCTCTCGGCAGCGCCCAGGAACCCAAGCAAGACCCGACATGGCTTGGATAAAATAAAAGTGATTTATTGAGATGCTGACCTAAGTGTCAGCACCTCCGCTCCGGCAGACAACAACAATCCGCGCTTGCCTAGCAGCTTCTCTTACATAACACCTTAAGTACACTTTCTCCGGCCGGGATTCGAGAATCAAAAGACAGCGCACCTCCATTCATTAACAGAATTCAAAAAAAACCCAATCATTCATTCTGCAACATGCATGGAACCAATCAGGAGTTCGATAAGCATTCCTTCTTGAGTTTCGCTACCAGAGTAGGGCGAGTATGCGCATGACGGGGAAAACATCAAAAGCTGTTTCCAGGTGTCCTGGGGTCAGGAAGCAGAGGGTGATGATCGCAGAGCCTTATCTGGCCTGGTGACGGGATTAGGGCAGGTAATGCGCAGGCTTCGACTGAGGTCTTCCTTTGTCCGCGTGCATCAGGACCCTTTACACGTGAATAGGATGTGCCCAGGTGGAGCGGAGATGGCGCTCTCCTTGGGCTAAGGAGGTTCCATACAGTCACAAATACAAAGAAACTTACAAATCTTATTTCACTATCTAATACAGGTAATTTCTATCTAGCTAGCACAGAGGACAGGTCAGGTTTTTAAACCTTAATTCGAACACAGTCCAAAAGTGGAGGAATTTCACTTCTGGCTCCGCTATCATTCCTACCTGGTGTAGTGCATTGTTTAAGACATTAGAATATATATTTAATTAATTAATATGTATTTTCATCCTATCTTATATCCAAAAGTCTCAGGGCAGGTTGCAATATAGGACCCATAAAAGTAATAAAATCCAAGACAACCTAAAAAGAATTATAACCAATAACAATACAATCTGTTCAAAATTTATAAAACCTGTTTAAAAATTCATGAATATCTCATTCTGCCTCTGCCAAATCACTCTTTCTCAGCCTCACCCCCACTGAACTTTGGGGGTAATTCCTGGTCTGGTTTACAGGGCTGTTATGAAAACTTTGGAGACAACAGATGTGGAGTGTTTCAGACACTTTAAATCCCATGCAAATGCTAAGTATTAACATAAGATTACAGAACTGAGCTGATGTTCCATTTATGGTTGCTTATGGTTGCTTCTCCCAATACATTTGGACCTGCCTTGAGTTCCCTTATTGGGAGAAATGCAGGACACTGCATTTGAACAGATTAATAAAACTAAGATCTCTAAGTTGAAAATACAGACTGACAACATTAATATCGGTTAATGTTTCCCAGCCAAAGTAATTGCAATATGATTACTGTAATTCCTGATACCATGTCATAAACTTACTTGATCTGCCCAGATAATTCACACAAACAGGAGAGTAAGGAGGAAGTAGTATGAGATGGCAGCAAAGACTGTATCACTTCATGCTTTAAACACTGAATTCTACCTTTGAGGTCTCCTTCACAATTAAAAAAAATCTCAATGCAAAAAGAAAACGAGAAAGGTTCCACTGTCTCTCGTTGCTTGCTCTGCTGGTTGTGCATTTGTAAGGAGTTTTAACATATAAGGGAACCTTTTAAAATGTGATCCTTTATCTGCAGCCAGATGTGGTCCAATCCATTCCACCACATGGGGAGGGGCTGTGGCTCAGTGAAAAAGCGGATGCAGAACGTCTCAGGTTCAATCCCTGATATCTCCACTTAAATAGACTTGGTGATGTGAAAGACCTCTGCCTGACATCCTGGAGAGCTACTGCCCGTCTGAGTGGTCAGTATTGATCTTGATTGGTCAATGGCATGGTGCAGGATAAGGCAGCTTCATGTGTGTCTCCTGCTCATTACTGTGTTTCTCTGTGAACCAGCTCTTATATTCTGAATTATGAAATATTCAGAGTTTTTTAAAAATGTGGCAAAAACCAAATTAGATGTACTATTATCATGGTGCTTGTTAAATTACAGTCTATCTAAAAAGCCTAATGCTCCTTTTCTCAGCGCATTTTTCCAGTTTCTCAGCATTGAAAACCAGCTAATGGAAGCAATTGAGGGAGAAAGACCAAAATCACAGTTATGAAGTGGCAGGAAATAGATACATTTCTTTAGTGGGTTTGGTTTATGTTTCTGTTTAATGTGAAATTTCCAAATCTGGAAGCCTGTTTATGTCTAGATCTTGTGATTACACATTAGACAAGGATGGCAATGACAAAAGCAAGTGCTGCCATTTGCTGATTTTAATAGGAACTGCGGAGGAAGAAAGAGAGGCATGGAAACCTTGGTTAATAGCACCACCAAGAGACTACTTGCAGAAATAGGTCAAGGTATTGATTCCAAAGAAAAAGCTTGCAAGATTGTCGATGTGGGGGCACCATGTCAATAGATACTAGCTGGCAATTAGCAGTATGCTCCTCACAGGGGCCTTAGGGAGGTGGTGATTGCCCATTAGATGCCATTCCTATTCCCAAAGCATTAACAGAGACAGTCCTTAATGTCTTTGGCATTGTGCTTGTGAATCTGCAAAGGCAGACTTAATAGGAAGAATTCAACTCATTCCAAGTTTCCCTGGAGGGGCTGAAATTACCATTCCTGATACAATAGACAAGACAACCACCAAAAGAATTACAAACAGTGACTCAGTGGTACAGCAGCTGCTTTGTATGTAGAAGGTTCAATCCATGGCTTTTCCAGTCAAAAAAGAGCAAGTAGTAGATGATGTGAAAGACTGCTGCTTAAGGCCCTAGGGAACTGCTGCCAGTCTGAGTAGACAATGCGGACCTTGATGGACAGTATTGTGCAAGTGCTGGGCCATTACTGACTGATGGGGTAACATCACTTCATGATGTTTGCTAGGCAGACCATGGTCCCTTCCGCACATGAAGAATAATGCACATTCAATCCACTTTCACAATTGTTTGAAAGTGGATTTTGCTGTTCCACACAGTAAAATCCAGCTTCAGAGTGGATTGAAAGTGCATTATCCTGCATGTGTGGAAAGGGCCGTACATTCATGGGATGGTTAGCCATTGCCTTTCCCAGCCATCTACACTTTATTTATCTAGGCCCGCTCCACATTTTTTTAGTGTTCCAAATTCTACAAGTATATTATCTCAGTATTCTTTACAATAACTCTGTAAGGTAGATCAAAATGATTATTCCCATACTGCAGGTGGACAATATTAGGACAAAATATTAAGTTCAAAGTGGAAATGTTTTTGTTACACATTTTACCCCCAACGTTAGACAAGAAAAATGAGAAATTAGTGTTATATCTGGTCACAGCAGTTAGAATATTGTTAGCGAAGAAAAGGAAGTCTGCACAGAATCCAACTATAAAAGAATGGGTACAGAAATTGGTAGAATATTGGTCTGTAGATAAATTGACAACATCTATTAAATATCACAATTTGGAGAAATTCAGAGAAGACTGGGAACCATTTCCACAATTTTTCAATGGAACAAGGAATTATAGATTTCTGTTGCAGGGTTTTCAATGTTAGTTAATAAGGAAGCAGCATATTTTTTGTTTAATGTCAGTTGTAATGGAGTTTGAATTTATTAAGGGATTTGTAAACGTCTTCCCTCTTGTTTAAATGTTGGTGAGAAGAGTTTAAATAAGGAATGATATAAATATAAGATAAAATTATTGGTAATATGGAATAACAGTATTTCTAGCAGGGTTTTTTTTTAACTAGGAATAGATGAAACATGGTGTTGTTATGATGTTGGAAATAAGTTGGATTTTTTCCTATTGTAACGATTTTATTATACTGTTGTATTGTTAACGAATGAATAAAAGTTTATATATTTTTTAAAAAACCTCTTCTTCCAAGGACTTTAATTCATGGCTAGAGAAAATTCAGCAGGAAACGGCTTCATTTGCAGGAAGATGCAACCATTTTCTGCACTGCCCTTTCAAAAGGCACTGGTGTTGGATTCTTTAGAGGAAGGAAGAAGATATTAACATAAAACATTTGTCTGGAGTTGTGACTATCAGTTCACCTGAAGCAGTTATATTGTTCTAAGCCACTGACTCCAATGAACTTAGAATAGTGTAACTCAGCTACCCTGTTTGAGGACTTCTGCTTTTATCAAATATCTGCTTAGGAAGAGATTTCATGCAGTAATCCTACAGGCTGGCATATCTGATTTGTGGAAACATATATTGATGCTATAATCTGTTTTCAGAGGAGCTTTCTCTTGTATAGACGTTGATGCAATTCAAGTCTGATTGCTAAAGTTCAAGTAGTAATTGCCAAGCTCACTTGGCCAATACATACATGGGTTCTGTCCAGATGTGGCACCTGAATCACAGGTTAGAGGGAAGAATGTATTCATCCTCAACATCCTATAAAACAATTATACCAGGGAGAATGCACAGAAGGGTTGTACTTCATCTTTTATACAATAGAAATAGTATCTGCTAGCAACCATTCCATTAGACTGAAAGAAATAAGGAAACAAATCACTTTCCAAAACTGTCTGCTTCAAGAGTCACTCCAACCACTCATTTCGTTACAAAGTATTATGAAAGAGCTGGTACCTCAATTTTTTTACTCATCTTGAGTGCTTTGTCAGAAAGGTGGTGCATGAATGCAGGCAAGAAGAATCTACATTCAATACTAAAGGTAATTGCAGAATTCCAAGAGCAGCCTGACAGAGCGATCCTAATGAGCTACTCCAGTCTAAGCCCATTGAAATGAATGGGATTAGACTAGGAGTATCAAACATGCAGCCCAGGGGGCGGATCCACCCTCTTGAGGGGGTTTATCAGGCCCATGACCCTGCTGAGGCAACCTCCCCCGACTCCTGATCTGGCCTGGCAAGCCTGACAGGCTCAGCAGCCCAGGTTGGAATTGAGAAGGAGTTTGGCTTAGCTGACTAGTGTGCCTGATAAGCCTTCTACCCTGCTGCAGGCTCACCAGTCCAGGCACCCCCTCCCCTGTACTGGGGCTAGCTGAGGCAGTCACCCCCTCCCCAGGGCCCAGCCACATTTATGTCATATCTGGCACTTATAACAATGGCACTTAGACTGTTGTAACTGATTTTACGATTGCAATGAAAATGTGTACACTGATTTACTTTTCATATTTTGTAACCCAACTGCAGCCTCAATTGAGAAAGGTGAGTTGATGATGATGATGATGATGATGATGATGATGATGATGATGATGATGATGATGATGATGATGATGATGATGATGATGATGATGATGGCAGCAACAGTTGTTAAGAGGCTGATCTTGGCTAATTGAAGAAATGTGATGCATCATGCATAAGATGGTTTCTAAAAGAAATATGGGACCCAAACATTTTTAGAATAATGGATGTCCTGCTTTTTCAAAGAAGGAATATCAAAAATGCATACATTCGTAACGGAGGGGAAAAAAAATATGTTTTTACTCTTTCTGCTTCTTAAAAGAGTTACTGTTCTTCAGTCACTTTCTATCAGAATGTAATTTACCCCCAATTTTCTCTAGAAATGTAGCTGAACCATGCCTTTCCATTCATGTACAGTTAAAATCTGAGTAAAAGCATGGTAACAGCTGTTCATCATGTTAATTTTACCACAACAACTTATCGAGGTGTTCAAGCATCGATAATCTGAAAATCTATTAGTAATCAAAATCTTTTCTTCAAATTTCTTCAACTAGAAACAACTGAAAATAGACAAAGAAACATGAAAGCAAACTAGAAATAACTAAAACAAGCTCAGTGGGTTGGGGGACTTGGATTTGCTTATTTGTTCATTTCCTAAGAAAGATAAAACCCTATTATTGTGACTGACTATGTAGGGATGCAGGAAATACTTCGCATACACAATTTGCCCCCATCGCACAGCAGATACCTTGAGCGTAATTGGGATTCGAGCTGTGAAGGCTGAGGGAGTAAAGTAAAATGGGGACAGCGTTCCCTCCCTGATTTTTTCCTCAGAAGATTCTTCCCCATTTTTATTTTGGAGAAACTGATAATTTGGGGGAAAGTATACCCCTTAGCCAACCTTCTCTCCAGGGAAACACTTTTCAGAAGTTTTTAAATATTGTTTTAGCTCATGTTAAAAATAACTTCTACTAATTAATTAATAACTCTGTATGGCAACCATATATGCTATAGACATATACAAATCCTCATACCTGCTTCAGATTCCTCAATTTTTTCACAGCATATGAAAAAGTGGTCTGTTATTCAAAAATACATATACCAAATAAAAAACAAAACAAGAAAGTTGCTACAGTTATTCGAAGTCCACAGCTATAAAAAAATTCAGAATGAGAAGCCACTGACCTTTCAGAAACAGATTCTGAATAGAGAAACTTGAAGGCAGTATTTTGAAGGACATTATTTGTGGTTTACATGACATGGGTCTCAAAGAGTTAATTATATCCACAGTTACTATGACATTTATTATGTGTGTGATGATGATACATTACTAAAGAAATCAATGCTATTCTAAAGTTCCATTCAATATCCAGATTTACTGGTAGCCCTTAATCCTGGAAGACTGGAGACAGCTACTATTTATTCCCAGAGTTGGAGAGACAGATTATTGTTTGCACAGTATACATGAAAGGCACTGCTGTATCTTACAGTTTCACATGGTTTCAGAAAAAGTGCTGACTCCATGGAGACAGTTTTTAAACTTGGATAAGAAACACTCTACTACAAAATTGAACGTTTCTATTTTTAATTCCTTATTTCCTATATTTCTCAACTAACAGTGCAATATAAAGGGGAGGCAAAACTGCTGAGGTGGTGTGACCCCAGCACTGGTGTAAAGGCCACTTTCACCAACATAAATGCCATTTTCACCAGTGTAAAGAGTATTTACACCAGTGCTGGGGAGTCATGCAGCAGTGCGACAATTGGCCAGCAATGCAGCAGTGGCGCCAGCACGCCTCTGGCACAATGGCGTGTGCCAGCACTAAAGAGAGCATTTCTGGGGGCAGAACTGGCTTTAGTCAGCTTCCTGAGCCCTTTCGGCCTCATGCCTGCAGAAAGGAAAGTCCAATCCTTTGTGCTACCTAGAGGGGTTTCACAAGGGTCGGGAGTGTTGCTTTTGGCTTACTGGCCACAGCACAGCAAGTCTCTTAGGAAGACGCACAGTTGTGCCATTCTCTGTCACACTGCAACTACACACACACAAACACCACCTTAGTATTATTATTATTATTTATTAAATTTGATAAACCGCCCACCCCCAAAGGGCTCTGGGCGGTGTACCTTAGGACTGCCCTGCCCATTACGCTTTCATGTGGAACTCTCTGTACCATCCCTAAAACAGGGTAAATTAGAAAATTTAATATACTAAACCATACAATTTTGTATGCTACTTAACAACATAAAATACCCAAGGAAAACTTAAAGTAGCACATTTTAATGTGATAAGAAAATAAATATTGCAGAAATCTCAATTGTTCCACATTTTTCTACCCCTGGAAAATAGCATTCTGTGACTTCTAGTTTTTGAAATTATACTCGGCTAGCTGAGATAGTGCTGTCTTGCTATAGATGGTTGAGGACTAAGGAAAAGGGGAAGGTCCTAGAGCATGGACAGTTGTTGCAGAACGGACAGAGGCTGCTCTGCAACCAGTCTTGGTTTGTGTTTATTTCTTTAGAAGCACTAATGGTTGAAAACTACAACTTCAAACTAAATGACCCATTGAAATAAAGGATTTTTTTGCTTTGTTTTTCTAAAGGCTTTGGGGACAGTCATAGATGTTCAAAGCAGCACATTATTCGTTTGCTACTGAAAAGCACTAACAGACTTACCAAGAATAGGACTCTGATTTTTATGACGCCGCTGCTGCAGCGTGGCAGCCCGAGTGCTTCATTTTACAAAACTAATGTTCAGTACACTTCAATGGCAGGATAACATGGAATTCATTCACCAGGTGAGCCCTGGATGCTGCAGTGACAGATATGCATTCTATACATTCTGAATATACATTCAGAATTATTTGAAATGCTACTGACTGAAATGCATTTCCTCCAAAGAAGCTAGGCATTGCTGTGATTAAGGCTACAAAAAACCCTTGCTTTCCAGTCCCCATGTTCAATCTGAAATACAATCTACTGCCACCTACAAAGTATTTGCTAAAGTAACTAAATGTCAAGGAAAACACATTTATGCCTCCTCCTAGGAAGCAGAACTCCCTCCTTATCCCTCTGTGCCTATTCACTAGTCATCTTTTCTTCTGTATCATCCTCCTGATTTTCAATTACACTATGAAATAAACGTCCTTTGCTCTCTGATGCTGGAATTGCCTCATACACTTTTTGTTCATCACATATACCACCCCCTAATTTGTAAAAACTCTAGGGGGATAATTATGCAACAAAACCAAATAATAGATCTTGTGGCAACATCAAGGGTAACAAATTGATTGTGGCATAAGTTTTTGTAGTCCACAATAAATCTATTAGTCATCAAGGTGCCAAAAATCTCCTTTTGCTTCCCCCCTAATTTGAAGCAGATAAAGACTAATCAGAGACTGAAGTATAATGAAAGAACAAGTCTATTGAAAGAAGTTGAAACTTGAAAGATCTGGGAAACCCAAACCATAGTAGGGTGACCGGACCCCATTCTGGAGCTGGCGCAGCCCTGCACTGGCATAGGTGCTCATCCGCAGGCACAAGGGGCAAATGTGCCAATGGAGGGGCAACTTACCCGGGGAGGCAAGCACTGCACAGCTCCACTGTGCCCAACCCAGAAGACTCTGTCCCAGCCTGGCCTCGCTGGTTACAGTATGCTGTGCCAGTGTGGCTGGGGCATTCCAGGGGCGGACCAGGGGGTGGAGTCAAACTTAGTCAGCTTCCACTGCCCACCCAGCCCCGTGCACTGGCAGAGCTGGCTTCAGAGATATGCCATGATTTTTGTGGCATATCTCCGCTATCTCTTATGGGGGATTTGTGATGCTGCTTTTGGAGGTATTTTTTTCCTTTTTGGGCTCCCTATGCCATGGGAAAGCCCTTTGGAGAGGGCAGGGTTGTGCCATAGCAACACCGCCCCTGCCCACCAGCTTGCTCTGGATTTGGTTGTTATTTATCTTGGAGGAAATCGATGTGTAACAGGTTCTGGTGGGTTTTCTGGGCTGTGTGGTCCAGCCACACAGCCCGGAAAACCCACCAGAACCAGTTGAATCTGGCCATGAAAGCCTTCGACAATATGATGTGTAACAGTTGATCACATTACACACAGTGCAATCCTAAACAGAATTACACCTTCTAGTCAATTCAGTGGTCAGACTGTGCTGCCGATATAGAAATTCTTGATGCTCAAAACTGACTGGACGATGCTGCAAAATCCACTGCATTGTATGCATGTAAAGTTATCTAGAATAGAAAGGAAATGAGAACAAAAGTAATTCCTTCTCTGTTGCAATAATTGACTGTTGATCAGGGCAACAACCACCTATGAAACAAATTCTGATATCTTCTATTATATTTTCATTCTGCATCAGTCCAAATTGTTAAACCAATATTTCACTAGGTTTAACTGCTCTGGCTAAAGTACCCATGTAAAGGAGAAACTGCCATGAAAGCTTTCTCATAAACATTTAGTGAAAAGGAAATGCGATCAAATCAACTGGCACTTCATTATAAACAGACTAAGAATGGAAACTGCTGCCACGTGTTCTTTCTGAATCTGCATGCTAAATCAGAAGCTCAGCTGAGCAAAAGTTCAGCTCGGTCCCACCCACTTTCCAATAAGCAATTGGCAGGTGCTAGAAACAGAAAGGTGTCAACAGCTAAAAAGGAGTCAACAGGTGCCAGAGAATCCACAGGTACCATGTTGGGGGCCCTGACATAGGTCATATGGAAAATAGTTCATGGTCACTGTAGTAATTCAGTTGCACAAGTCTTGCTGTTGTTTTGATATAACAGGATAAACTCGCATTGGAGAATAAACAGCTGGTGGACAGAGGGGCGGTGCAGAGAAAGTTTCATTATGCCTCTCACCAAGCAGGACTATACTGTGGCTACCTTTACCCAGATACTTCACATTGTGACTTTACAAAAAGAAATTTATTAACAATATCTGGTAATTCTTGGCATTTCCTCCTCCACTTCCTTTGAAGAGGACATGGCATTCCCTCCTGTAAGTTCTATGCATCCCCACGTACATATAATTTTCAACCTGGTCAAAACTCATACATAATTCCAGAGATTAGAGTCACGTACAGACAAAGCAGATCCTTCTACAAACTTGAAAAATGTCCCAGGTTTGCAGAAAAATCTGATTTTTTTTTAAAAAAATAAATATATTGAAGAGTTTTAAAACCTCTAAATGGAAAAGGGAATACCTGTCACTTTATGTAATAGATGTCCTCAGCAGTTGTTTCTAGTTTTGTTATGATTCCAGGCTTGGTTTCTGTCAGGAAAAAGCAGGGGAAGGGGCAGGGCCTTTCCAGGCTTGTTTTGGCATTGGAAGGAGGATTCATCACAGCCAGGTAACTTGCTACTGCATAACCCATCCAGCCTTGGCTGCTTGCTAAAATTCAGCACTAGCCACTGCAGGAAAGCCAATGTGGTGTAGTGGCTAGATTTTTATACTAGAATCTCAGGCCCTATTATGCTGTGGCAACTCACTGGGTAATCTCAGGCTAGTTACACATTCCCAGTCTAATTTACCTTGCAGACAGTGTTATATTGACCATCAAGAGTACCAGGACACCTCCCAGTGGGCCAATGGTTTTCCCCACATACACCTGGGCTGGGCCAACTTGTGGAAGGAGGGGAGGACAGCCCTGTGCAAGGCAAGGTAGACTACAGCAGTGGCACCTAGCCAGTCCAATTCCATGTGAAGCTCTGTAGAAAACAGCACAGGCAAAAGCTGAGGCAGATGCCATCAAGCAAGCCAGGACTGTGCAAGGTAAGGCAGACAATGGCACCCAAGCTGGCTCTGTGCATGTCAAGACAGACACTGCCATCCCAGCTCATTCAGTGCAAAAAGAGGGAGTTGGGGGAGTCTGGCTTGCCCACGGCTCATGGTGACACACAGCCAGGTCTGGCTAAGCCCCGCAGATCTAACCCAGCAGAGCCCTGTGCAAAGTGAGTTGGATGGCAGTGGCTAGCTTGGCCCACCTGAGCCTCCCACGAGGCAATTCAGATGGGCCAAGCCTCAGGCAAGACAAAACGAGACAGATGAACGTGCCATGCCCAACTGAGCCATGCCCAACTGGCCAGGCACCGTGCAAAGTAAGGCAGATGGCATTGCCCAGCTCAGCCCATCCCCACCCCAGGTGGGGGAGGTGCCCAGCTAGTCCCATCAAGGTGAGGAAGACTGCACCCAGCCTGTATGAGAGTAGGGAACTGGCACTCAGCTTGCCTGAGAAAAGCAGCACCCGGCCCACTGACTAGGTAGACTGCTCCTTATTTCTTCATTCGCTCTTTTGTCAGGCAGACAGCCTCCTCTTTTAATGGGAAGATCCAGCATGAGCGGGGGGGGGGGGGGGGGTTTTCCAGAGTTTATAACTCCCAATCCACCCAATGCAAATGGTTCTTTCTCCCACCCTGGACATTTCACAGGTATATATACTCCACTTGCTTTACTAACATAAGATACTCAGAAGATGCCAGCCATAGATGTAGGCAAAACGTCAGGAGAAAATGCTACTGGAACACGGCCATACAGCTTAGAAACCCCACAACACTGCAAAGCAGTGAACAGTTTCTACATATGCTGCAATTTGTATAAAAATGACAGAATCTACGATTTTTAGTCCACTTATGCCAGGATCCTTCAAAAGGCTTTTTTTCAGAGTAGAAATCTTTTAATAAATGTGATAGAGTATCTGGTTTATTAGGAGCCCTGTGGCACAAAGAAAAACCTGATATGGGCGTGTTATGTGTACACATGTATATCTATATAAATAAATATCGGGATGGCACTGGGTTGCACCAATTTTAGAAAACAGTAGACTCACCCACAGACAAAGCACAGATGTTCATACTTAAGGACCCCCAAATATGCAGGAAAACCTGAACTTGTAAATTACCCGACACAAAAACCCAATCAGCTGATGAATAACCACGCTCCAGGAACATGGAATGGCGGGGGTCTGTTAAAGTTGAAAACTTTTACAGAATCCTTGAAAAAAAAAAGATCGGAGGGAGGGAGCGAGGGAGGTTGGTTCCAAACTTTATCCAGAAACTAACATACAGAAACCACGCTTCGTTTACAGAAGCCATCACCTAGCAATCGAGGCGCTCGGCGCTCGTCTACCAGCTGCGTGGCCATCTCTCCGAATCAGGAAGAGGCGCTCGGCGATCGATTAATTTACCTCAGCCGCTGAGAACTGGCTGGCGTCTCTTTCCCACACTAAGATGGCGGCCGTTGTTAGCGGCGAGGTTGTGTGAACCTACCAACCCCCCCTTCCGCTGCGGAGCGTAGGCGCCGCTTGAAGGGGGGAGGGGAAGTCTCTCTTGCACCTCTACACATCTCTGTCCCTCGGGGCGGAGCAGCAAGTGGAGTCCGCCTGGGTGAGAAAGCGAGCAGGGGACGGAGGGAACAGAGCGGTCAGCGGCCGTACCAGTTTAAACGCAGGCGGCGGGAAGGAGGGGTCCCACGAGGTGTCCCCAGACGTTACGGGGATGGTGCGCATGCGCTCTGGTGGAATTGTTTGGGCAGGGCGAGCCGGGTCTACCTGCAGAGGGCGCTTTTGTGCCAGGTCCAGGTGCAATAGGCAAATATGGACCCAGCTGTGCATCAGCTACAGGCAAGAAGACAGCTGGGTGCTGTTTTCTGCTGAAGCCAAAGCCTCCACCTGCTGTCATTTTCTGGCTACTGAGACTGTCACGTTTAGGGCTCTGATCCCTACAGCAAACCATCAACATGATCATCCAATAATTGCCTCCTTGCAACCCACTGGGGTTACTTCGAGGTTGCTGTTTTGTGGGTTTTATTTTTGTTACATCAGCATTGCCAAAGCAATGCTGATGTCTTTTTTCTAGTGACTTATATGGGGCCAGTATTTGGGGGAGGGTCCAGAGTTCAGTGGTACATGCAACTTTGCATGCAGAAAATCTTAGGTTCAGTCCCCAGAGTCTCCCATGAAAAGGGGTTGGTAGTAGGTGCTGTGAAAGACCTCTACTCAATAGTCCAGTGACTTGGTGTGTAGTATCTTCATGTGGTGTCTCTTTAGTTTTATTAATGTGTGATCTAATGAATGTGCCAAGGGATACCTGTTATAAAGAGAACTTGGCTGCTACACAGTGACAATGAAAGAACTTTTATGGGCTCCAGAAAAAAATTTCAAGTACATTCTCATATGTGGCACCTTCATTCATGAAGCAGCAGCACCTTGTCATAAGTGGAATGTTGGTCATTCTCTGTAATTTCTTCAAAATAAAGAGAATTACACCCTTAGATTTATACACATAAGCTCAGGAGGGTGTAATTCTGCTTAGGACTGCAAGCCAGTTTTAGATACTCAAACACAAATGCCACTGTTACTGAAGGAATAACAACAGTGGCATTTTCTGTTTCTAATCGTGTATACCTTCTAGGAAGAGAAAATCTCAGGGTTTAGAATTCCTATGGCACTGTAGGGGTTGTGAACACTAGAGTAAATACTAGTGGATTTTATATGAATTACGTTGTTTCTTTACTGCTTTTGATATCTCATTCTCCCACACACCATCAATGTTGCTAATCAGTGCTGTAGCATTTGATTCTTTCTGTGGGTTTTTCTGATGGCTTAACAGACTTACTGTACAGTCGGGGCGGGGAGCGGGCAACAAGTAGACATAGAGGCCAAGTCCTTCCCCTACAGTGCATCCTGTCACTGGTGTTCATAAACTTATTCCCTCTGAATGAGGAGTTCCTTTTAGTCACCTTGGCTAGTAGCAATTGTAGATGTATCCTTCATGAATCTTTCTGATCCCCGTCAAAGCTGTCAATGCCTGTGGCTATCACTGCATACTTTGGCAGCAAATTCCACATTTAAATCACTTGTGTAAAGAAGTATTTCCTTTTGTTCGTCCTAAATCCACTGCCCATCACCTTCACTGGATGACCTTGTGTTCTAATATTTTGGGAGAGAGAGAAGATCTATGTCCACTCTGTTTGCAGTGTGAGTAATTTTATAGGCCTTTATTATATCCCTTCCTAACTTTTTTCTAAATTAAAACATTGCAGATACTTCAGTCTTTCCTCATAAGCATGGTGCTCCAACACCTTAACCTCTTGGATGCCCTCTTCTGTACTATTTCCAACTCTGCAATGCCCTTTTTGAAATATAGTGGCAAGAACTGTACACAGTATTCCAAATGAGGCTGCAGCATATACAGGGGCATTATAACATTATCTGTTTTACTTTCAATCCCTTTTCTAATAACCCCCAGTATAGATTTTACCTTTTTCATTGCTGCACTACATTGGTTTGGCATCTTTATTGAGCCATGCACTATGACCCCAAGAACTCTTTCCCTCTCAGTCTCCGCATATACTTGATGTTGGGATTTTTTTGTTTCAGTACCTTATTTTTTTTGCTCCAGTACCTTGTACTTACCTAAATTAAACTTCATCTGAAGATTGTTGCCTGCTCATCCAATTTATGGAGATCTATTTCTATTTCACCCTTCCTAATGAAAGTCAGACTCAGGGTGGCTAACAACCATACAATTATAACACGAAAAATCTAATCGTAAAAACCTATTAATATCATATGTTTAACAAATTGATGTGATTTTATTGCTATTTTAATTGTATTTTATGCATGAAGTTTTATTTTGGTTTTATTGTTTTTTTTAATCTTTGTAAGCCACCTAGAAATGCTAGTAATAGTTGGAGTGTAAATATAATTAATTAATTAATTAATTAATTAAAACTTGAATTAACTAGGACAATCTAAAGTTTCCATTAAAATGGCATCTTATAATAAAATTCTCCTTGTATTATTTCCACTCCATTGCAGGATGCGGGTGGGGAGTCCTACTATGGATGAGCAAAAACAACAGCAGCAGCAACAGGGGACACAGCAAAAACAACAAGCTCTAGAAAGGTCCATCATAAGAGGTCAACTGTTGCTGCTGTTGACCATAGGCCTGGTGGAGCATCTCTTTCATACAGACCCTGTGGAACTAAACCAGGTTCCACAGGGCCCAGATCTCATTCATCTGAAAGTCCTTCAAGCTTGGACCAGGGCTGAAAAAGCCTGGCTGTGGTCAAGGACAGCCTGATATGCCTTAGGCCAGGGGCCACCAGTAAATTGGTTCCAGCTGAGTGCAGCAGGTTTGGGAGGTATATTGGGAGAAGCGATCCTGCAAATATGATAGTCTCAGACCGTTTGGATCTTTAAAGATCAATACCAAGACCTTGAACTTGATCTGGTGCTAGGTATGGAGCCAGTGCTGCTGGCACAACACCAGTTATTCTTTCCAGAGGGTCCCCGGAAGGACCCAGGCTGCCATATTCTGGATCAGTTGTAGTATTTAGAGCAACCTCAATAGTAGCCCTGTGTTAAATTGAGTTACAATAATGTAATCTGGAGGTGACTGTTGCATGGATAACCATGGGTAGATCAGGGCGGGACAGGTAAGGCATCAGCTGCCTGGCTTGGCGAAGAAGAAAAAACACCATCCTGGACCTTCAAAGAAAGGGAGACATCCACGACCACATCCAAACTCCTGATGGATGAAACTGATGTAAGTTGAACCCCATCAATGTTGGGAGTGAAAACCCCTGCCCTGGACCTCCTAGACCCACTGCCTTTGATGGATTTAGTTTTAGATTATTCTGCTTTAACCATTTCAGCATGGCTCCCAGGCAAATAGCCAAGATAACTGGGAAGACACTGGAAATTGATGTCATAACCAAAGAACTGTTTTTGCACATGAATTTACGACATGAATTTACCTTACTGGATAAGAGCAATATCATTCTTGGAATATATTTTCTACTAAAAATTATATGATTTCGAAGTATATGACTTTACTGAAGTTTAAACCTTATTTGTATATGAACTTGCAGAGAATTGGCAGTAAAACTAGATCTTTTTTTCCAAGAATGGGGTGTGATGCCTTGAATTTGATTAGATCTGTTTTGTTTAATGATTGTGCGCAAATTGTTTGCAGACTTTGGTACTCTGAGACACTCCAGCAAAAGTCAAATGCTTTATAATTTCCCACTGATTTTCAAAGCAGTGCACATTTTCATATTGGAATCAGTGGGATTTCAAATCCTTATCTTTGACTAGATCATGTTCTTGGTTTGCAATATTATTGTTCTGCTTTAAGTGTAAATTAATTGCTAATGGGGTAAGTGTGTGCATGGTAAGGTAGGGTTAGGATACCAAAATGCAAACTTCTGGTGGAATTTCACTTAAAAGAACCTTTAAACCACCTTTAGCTGAAAAAAATGTATCCGGGAATACATGACTCTGAGAATAAGATGCTGGTTTCTAAGTCAACCATTTTCCACAAAAAAAACCTTGTAACTAAGAATATATGTTTAAAACTAAGAACATGTACATTTGAGCAAAGCATTATGGTTTTTGTAAGTCACCTTGAGCCTGTCATGGGGAAGGGAGGGCACGTGATTCAAAGAATGAATGAATGAATAAATAATTGTGGTGAAAATTGGATCCTTGTTTTGCGGTTTCCTTTTCTTGTATTATTATCTCAAGCAATTGCTGTTTAAATTACTGAACTCAATCACACAAATTCTGTATTGTACTACTAATGTACTGCACTCATTCATGTTTTGGTAATCCTGTTCCCTACTAGATTGCTCATTCAGTGTCTCCTTGTACCTGCTGTAATGACCTACACTGTGATTATTAGATGGACTTTTTGTGTGGACTATTATGAATTTACTTTGCGTTTCAGTGGGAAAGGCAGGCTGTAAATACAGTACATTAAACACAATTACCCCTGCCAGCTATGGGAAGAGTCCGATTTGTTAGCAGTAGACGAACGTGAAGAAGTATCTCTTGTACCCAAACTAGGCAAAGCTCCATCTGTTACATCAAGGCTGCTGTCAAAGGCACAAGAGCAGGGTCAGTGGGAAGAAAGGGTGGTGATCCTAGCTATGGGATAAAAAGAGCCATGACTATGCAGAGTTGTTTCCTTTCCTAACCCAGGGTTGCCAAGTTGAAATCCAGAGAATTTCCGTGTTTCTTTTTCAGAGCTATGGTTACACCCTCTCATACACAGAATGCTGCTGTAGCCTCTTTTGCCCCATTGCACATCCCCTACCCCTACTTGCTGTGGAACAAAACAAGAGGGTTGATGACAAAGGGGTCTTTGTGTCCTCCATTGCCATTTTGGAACTCTTTGCAATTCACTTACCCTCTGCTCTGCATCAGGACTAGTTCTGCTGCATTGCTGCATGTGCCTGGTTGTCTATGCATTGTCTTCTGCCTATAAATGTATCTGGGACCAGAGGTGTTGACTTTTTTTGCTGTGTGCAAGCAGAGTTTCTAAGCTACCTTTGTTTTCTTGGTAAATCTCTCATGGTTAACAGTAGCTGCTGGATATACAATTGTGAGAATTCTTTAGCTAAGATGGAAGATTATTCCCTGTTCTCTGTAAATTGTATTAAAAATATCTCTCAATTATAATTTTATTACTGTGGTAAGTGACAACTGAAATGTGTTGATATTTTAAGTATACACACATTTTTTGTAAAATGCATTGCTGTTAGTGGGCACAAAAGATTCTTCATGACCCAGAAGCACAACTCTAATTTAGCATGTTATGGTTGCTGCTTATAAATGCCTTGAAAAGTAGAAGGCTAATTTGCTGTCCATAAAGAGGCAAATGAGATAAAAATCACTTCTGCCCAGGAGCTGAATCTGTTAAAATATTGTGAGACTCAAAATAAAAATTTAAAAAATGGTACTTGTGCTTAGTGAGAGAATGCATGTCTGTCATGCAGTTGATGTGTGTCATTTTATGAGGGAGAGTGAATTCTTCCATAGCTGAAGCTGCTCCTTTACCGGTGCTAGCATTAATTTTACTTTATTTTATGTTATTTTGGGGCAAGAATGAGGCAGGTGGAGGAAATCTTGAACATCTGAGGTGACAGAGGCTGGAAATGCTGCAGAGGCCCTGGGAAAAGGACTGCTTCTTTCAGTCTTCTCTCTTCCTCCCACTATCCTTTCCTTTCCTCCTCACCATTTCTCTACCCCAGGATAGCACTCAGTCCCAAGGGTGTGTGTGGGTATAGGATTTATTCTGTTGTTGCTACCCTCCCATTAACCTCCCTAGAGCTTGTCAGCATTGTACATCAGATGAAAGGAGGGAATCCTTAGCAGGATGGCCTGAATTCCTTGAAGGCAGGGCAAGATTTAAAAAAATTAATGGATAGATTGCATAAAACAGATGCTAAGCTGAATTTTTTCTGATTGGTCATCCAATTTTATCCTAGAATGAAATGCTACCGGTCTGTTTCAGCCCTACCACACCGCAATCCTCCTTTTCTTAATGAATGCTTAATGCCAGCTCACTTTTAAGAAGTTCCTGCAATAATACATAACCCAAAGTGAATCTCACAATGACTTGAAAGTCACATTCCCTGTGCCCTATTAAAGTATATAACACCAATTTGAAATTGCTGTAATGGCGCTTGATTACCATCTAAGAAAAAATCTTTCATCCCCTGATCTTCCACATGAAATCCGTTAAAACAAACTATCCCTGGAATTTAAAGTTTCTCTCCAAAGCTAATCACAAAACTGCGCACAGGACACACTTCCTCTTCCTCCTCCTTCCCATTTCATCTTCATTCAGTCCCTTCCTCCATCATGATTCCACTTTATGGGAGGGTTATTCTCATTCTCTGTTTCTTAGACCTTGTCCTGTAGACGGGAACGGGGAAAGGAGCCCAGACGTGGCAACACATTCCCACGCCCCTGCAGGACCGCCATGGCTTATGATGACTCCAAGAAAAAAGAAGGTAGGATTGTTTCATAATCGGAGAGGTGTTACAATGAGCATACCATCACTAACCTTGGGAGTGAGAGAGTAAGAAAGAAAGCCAGTGTCCTGCATGGATTGGGTTTCTGCAGCATTCCAGATTCCCCCACCCCCCATCAGAGATCTGAGCAAACCAGGATTGGAACTTGAGTCTCACACATAGTAATTCAAAGTGCTGAATAACTCTGTTTTGGGGCTAACCCTCAAGTGGTGCTTTCTAGTCAGCTCCATGGAGTAGGCATTTGGAATTGAATTCAGATCTTCTACGTAGCACCTCATTGATACCTATAGTCTTGAGCAGTCTTCAGTGTTTTGCTATCTCTGGGAAGAAGATAGCAGTGCAATTTTAGGCAGTTACTCCAGTCTAAGACCGCTGAAATCAATGGCCTTAGACTAGACTAGCAAATCTCTGCAAAGGTGTGCACTGTCTGTAAGAACAGGCGAGGAAAGCAGCCTTCCAGGTGGCAGTATTAATCATACTACAGTTCCCCAATGGAGGACAGAGCTGTAATTTCAGTCCTTTTGTTTGTGTGCTCGCTTCATTCCGTGCCTTGTGTTTTACCGTCAGTCAAAATTATTGTGCTGTACATTAATTAGTTTACTTTCTAACCATTCTGTTTCTCCCTTTAGATTGTTTAGAGAGCGACCAGACTGATGGTGTGGGGTTGGTAGCTGGGAGAACACAGCGAGAGAAGAAACGCTCCTACAAGGACCTGCTTCGAGAAGAGGAGGAGCTAGCTGCTCAGGTCAGGAAGAATTCAAGGAAGAAGCTGAAGGTGACACGGAACAGGAGAAAGTTGCCTTCTTTAAAAAAAGGCAACAGTGTCATCTGGAAT
Source organism: Sphaerodactylus townsendi (assembly GCF_021028975.2). NCBI lineage: Eukaryota > Metazoa > Chordata > Lepidosauria > Squamata > Sphaerodactylidae > Sphaerodactylus > Sphaerodactylus townsendi. The sequence goes on from NC_059430.1 coordinate 36,054,055, forward strand.
GCATTGTGCAACATTCAGAAAATGTGTGCCTTACGTAGTGCTTCTTCTTATATGCGTGCATTAAAAATAGTATTATTAATAGAAAAAGCAAATACAGGTTAGGTTTAGTTGTGATCATTATAAGTGGAGGGATCCCCTCATGCCATAGGGTAAAAAAGAGCAAATAGAATGAACTGGAACAGTGTGGCTGAATCGGTTCAAGAGTGTTCCTGTCCAGCATTCTCTCTCCAAGTATGACAGCCTAATGCCTCTGGTGGCCTGTAAACAAGACACTATGGAAATCCCCGCCTCCTACAATTTTTAATACCTGTTTTGGCAGCTTAGGAATTTATTACCAGTTAGAGGTTTCATTTAGCTGTCATGGCTTATAGATGTGTCCTTTTAATCTTCTTTTAAAGTCATTTAAACTACTTGGCAGCCACTGTACTTTACCTAGGATATTGTTGTGAGACCAAGAAGAGAATAGGACTCCATAGAACATGGTTGCACAAATCTTGCTATTTCAGCATTGTGAGAAGGTAGTGACCTTTTGAATTTAGCAAAACCATCTTCCCCTTCTGTTGATTCAGAAGGAGGAGATGGATATGATCTTCTATCTCCTGTTCAGCTCTCAGAAGTCTTGTGTGCTGAGCTCGAATTGCAAAGGTGACAAAAACTCCCACAAATAAGATATTGAATGGTCATTTTGGAAGTATATTTTTATGACTATATACAAAATCCTTGGGGTGTCAGCAGAATCCAAACTGATAACATTGTCTCTCTAATGCTGCAGATAACCTGAAAATCATCTCAGAAGTGTCACCTACCTCATTCGCTCCTTTGGGATGTTTCACTTTAAGCTTTTCTGCAAAACATTCCCCTTTGAGCTGAAATTTCTGCTATCATTCCTGATGGGATTGTTGTTGTTTTCTTCTGTTAGGAAATGTTATTTCCTGCTGCCGGGCCGGGCGGGGTGAGCCTCTTCTGTCCTTCAATAGTATATTCTCCATAGTTTATCAACAGGCCATTTCCAGTTTTGGATGACAGAAGTGCTATGTTCTGGAGAGTGTGTTTATTGTGTAGTTCAGAATATTCTCTGTCAGAAGTAAGCCTTCCTTCATTGCTTTTTTCTTTTTAATCTATTGGGTGTGGCAGGAGAGTGACCTCTTTTTACTGGGGACAGAGTCTCACAAGAAGAGGAAGCACTCCTCCAATGAGCACTATTACAGAGGTAAGGGTGGAAAATTGTTGCAAAGGGCACAAGGAAGGAGTATATAGCACACTGGAAGTTGTCTTGTACTATCAGACTATTGGTTCAACTAGATCACTAATCTTCTACTCAGAGTGGTAGCAGCTGTCCAGGTTTTCAGGCAAACAAAGGTCTTTCCAGCTCTTGAGATCCTTTAGATGGAGATGCCAGGGACAAAATGTAAGACCTTCTAATTGCAAAGTATGTTTGACTGAGACATGTTAGTTCCCTAAATAAAGAGAGAGTGTTCTACAAATTTTGACTGTTCTTTTACGGCGCAATGTGCATAGTACCTTAGAAGAACTAAAGTAAAAGAGCAGTGTTTTGAAAAAAGAATCTTGGGGTAAGAGAGGAAAAGAACAGATCCATTCTTAGAAAAAAATTAATTTGTTTTGTTGAGTTTTATTTCCAGTGCAAAAGAGGATACAGTTTAGCTGTTGATCAGTTTGGATGCTTATTCAGTTGTCTTCTGACCATTCAATTGCCCAGTGGAATATAAATCAACTTACAAATGTGGAGCTCTTTTTCTGACATTAAATGAATTATTACAGAACTTATAAGTCATTATTTTAAAAAGCCATATTTTGTATTTCCCTGCACAGAGGGTTCTAGATGGATTATAAAAGTGAACTTGCATGTGTATCTTACAGTTAAAACCTTAAGCCACAGTACAATATTATTCTCAATAAATAGCATCCCACAAATAAATCCATATAGGCAGCAGTAAAATCAAATACTGCAATTGGCCAAAAGCCCTTCAGAATCATATAGTCTTACATACCCCCTGGAATGTGAATACAGTGGGGATCGACATCTCCTTCACTGGAATCTAGAGGTGGCCAAAAATAATTATCGGTATTTTCCGGGTTTGAGTTTAATAAACCTGGAATTTTTCAAAAAAAACCCCAAAAAGCCAATATTTCATATCAACTTATCAGGTTTTCAAAATATTTTCAAGTTACTAAACCCGAACCATTCACCTGCCTCCACCTGAGATCCATTTGGAGTTCAGAGGCAGAATTGAATGCTGGACCTGGCCAGGCTGACCCCAGTGGCAAACTGCAAGCTCAGCCTGGCCAGGTCAAGTTCTGTACTGCTGGCTCTACCTCTGAAGCTCTGACTCCAAAGTCACATGAACTTTGGAGGTGGAGGCAACAGAATAAAGCTGCACCTGACCAGCTGAGTGCACAGTGCAGTGCTGGGTTTGGCCTGGCAGGATCCAGCTTTAAACTGTGGGCTTGGAGTTCAGGGCCAGGGAACACTGATAATGCTGACCTAGCCAGGCTGAGTTTGTTTGACTGCTGGGCTCGGCCTCACCAGGTCTAGTGTTCAATTACTGGCAGCAGGCAAGGGAGAGTGCATTTACTGAATGCCCTCTCCTATTGACATCCCATTTCCTGGAGCAGTTCTTCACAGACTGGACCTCTCGGGAGGAGGGAGGGACACAGATTGAAGCTGGCAGGAGGAGCCATGCTCTTGTATAGGCTAATATTGAAAGATATGCTTCTATAGATATGTGATCCCATGAAGGACTTTGAAAGTCAAAGGCAGCACATTAAATTGAACCTGGAAACAAATCGGCAGCCAATGTAACCATTCTAAAACAGGCATAATGCAGTGGAAATCATTTGTTTTGCTCTGAAGTTTGGTTGCTTTGTAATGAACTGTTTTCAGGTTGTCTTCAAGAACAGGCCCTCGTTAAGCATATTAAAGTGTTTCCATCAATCATTCTCCTTTGGATGTTTCAGATCTTTCTCCTTTTGATTTATCCCTGCCTTTGGAGCCCACTTCAAAGAAGAGGAAAAAAATAGTCTCTAGTCCACCTTCTGCTGATACTGCCATGGATCTGCTTAAGGCCATCACCTCACCTTTGGCCGCAGGCTCGAAGTCTTCTAAAAGGACATCTGAAAAATCATCCCATTCTTCACTCCCTGCCTCTGGACATTCAGAGGCCAAGAGAGAGCATCACAAAAAAAAGCCTAGTGGGAGCAGTAGTGACCTGCCCTTGGATGATGGTACTTCACACAAGTCCAAAAAGGTGAAACCCCCTTATGTTAACACTGAAACACTGACCTTGCGTGAACCTGATGGCTTAAAGATGAAACTCATCCTTTCACCAAAGGAGAAGGGGGTGAACCCAGTGGAAGAGCCCTTTCCACACTCACCACCGCCACCAACAAAAAAATCATCTAAAAAATCATCTCGGGATGAGCATGGGTCATTCCTCCCAAGTCATGATATGCAGAGCTTTCTGAAACCATCCCGAAAGAAGCACAAACCTCTGGCAGACCCACATCCCCCTCCAGTTGTGGAGAGCTTTGGCCCAGACACTCCCCTTTTCACAGAAGGCCACAGTAATGAGTTTGATCTTCTAGGCCTGGAGCCACAACTGGAATCGGGCTCATCCTCTGGAGGTGAGCTGGAAGCTGGTGAGCTGGTGATTGATGATTCGTACCGTGAGATAAAGAAGAAGAAGAAATCAAAGAAGAGTAAAAAAAAGAAAGACAAGGAGAAGGAGAAGCACAGGGAAAAGAAGCACTCCAAGTCTAAGAAGAGCTCTGGGCTGTCTTCTTCCCTAGTGGCAACGCCACTGCCCGTAGCCTCGCCCCTGCCAGTTTCTCCAGCCAGCCCACAGTTTGCTGTTCCCGCTCTGCCTCCACCTCCACCTCCTCTACCCCCACCTCCACCTCCTGTTTTTCACACAGACAGCCAGAGTGAGAAGAAAAAGAAAAAGGAAGAAAAAGAAAAGGCAGAGAAATCAGAAAAAGAAAAGGTAAAAATCAACCACTGAGCAAACTGGTACATACTTACAATGAGTATGTAAACTTAATTGTTTTTTTAGGAGGCTAGCCCATTCTTTTAAAGTCCCAGGCCTATAATTGGAATTGACTTTTTTACTTCAAGAAATTTCAATGGTAAAAATAAATGTTTTGCTGCTGCTTTATTTAAAAAAAAAACCCTTTTCAAAATGTGAATGCAATACCAGTCCAGTCCAGAACCTTTATTAGGCATATAATCAAGAAAATGTCAAACATTTCCAGAGAATGCAATACTTAAATTCAACTTGCAGAGAATCAATAATGTCTCCAACTTCTCCATGCTGGACAAGTACTATGTTTTCTCTGAAAGGCTTCTTAGACTGAGCCAACATTAGCTTTTGATACAAGCCACTATCTAACACACTCCATCTAGAAAAGGACTGCAGAAGCAAACCTCTAACAACCTTTGAAGGGAGACACTAGGAAAAAAAATCTCCAGGTGTTTTTAAAGGAGCGACAGTATTTTAAAATATATTCATCAGTGTAATTGTTTTTCTTTCCTCCTTTGCACTTAGCCAAAGAAGAAGAATATGTCTGCCTACCAAGTGTTCTGTAAGGAATATCGAGTGAACATTGTTGCTGAACATCCAGGAATAGGTAATAATAGAATAATTCTGTAAGGACATGTTCTACTTCCATTTTACGGTCTTTAAGCACCTGGGATGCATTTGTGCAGGGGGTGAAACACTTGGTGGAAGCCTGTTTAAATATTTAATGACCCAATCTGTATGAAGGCAGCAGGACCCTACGCCGGCGGATTTGTCCTCTCTGGGGCACTTACCCCAGTGGAGGGGCAAATCCACTAGTAGGAGGCCACTGTGGCCTTTAAGGCTGAAAAATGCTCCCTCGGCTTATACACGAGTCACTGCTTACCAGCCGGCTCTTCAAGCCTCTCCCGAGGCTGGGGGCGTGGCCAGGACGACCTCCCTGCGGCTACACAAGTCAGTAGAACATCATTGTAGCTTCAGTTACCAAACTCATGGGTCCCTTACATTCCCATTTCTTGTAATTAACATTTCTGTGATGCACAGACCACTCCAGATAGTTGGGCACCTCATTCACTTAAAATGGGCATTGTGTGTGTACAAAGTATATTCAGCCTGCATTCTGCAAACATTGCTAGATTCCTGCCTCCCAGTGGAACTGCTTTCCCTTATATGAAATTTTAAATAGTATGTGAACAGGGAAAAATATATATATAGCCATGGCTATTAAAATTTGAGAGGGTTTTTAACTAATTCCTAACACCCTTATGAAAACTAGCTCTATTTAAATCTCAACTACGAACTGTATCAAAATGGCTCAACAGAAACCTGCCAGGAGGAGCACAACAATATTACTCACATTTATTTATTTTATTTATTTTTTCAATTTATATACCGCCCGATCCCCGGAAGTTCTGCAGAGAACCAGCCAAGATAAGTTTAACGGAGGGGTGTGTGTGTGTTAAAATTTAAAGCCCAGTTGACAGCAACACAAATACACTTTAATTTTTAAAAAATTTCCTCTGTTTCCTTACATATGCTGTGGGAAAGCGGAAAAGCTGAAATTTTTCGACTTTTCAGATTTTAACTGAATTCAGATAGCCAGGATTTTTCAGCTGAGCCCACAAAAGCTGTTTTGGTACAGCATATCTGAATGCATCCCCCTAGTTCCTTCTACATATATAAGTTTTTCACCAGTGCAAATATTTTATTTCTAAGTTATTGTGTAGTTTAAATGATTATTTTTAGTAATAGACCAGGATATAAATGCGCATAGGCCAAAATCCTCATGAAAGTTGTAAAAAAAATTTTTTTTTGTTCTTAATCTTTTACCTTCTCTAATTTTCTGCTAGATTTCGGAGAGCTAAGCAAAAAGCTGGCAGAAGTTTGGAAACAGCTGCCGGAGAAGGATAAGCTGGTAAATATGAGATGTTTCCATTAAAATTATATCTGTCATGATATGTCCTGGTATGTTGCCACCATGGCATTCACATTTATTAACTCTTCATTCTCCTCCCCACTGAGATTGTGTATTTCTCTCTTGTGTTTATGTATGTGTGATTATGTAATGTTTGCCATCAGCTCATGAAAATTACATAGTTTATTTGGGTGCTGTGTGGTTTCCGGGCTGTATGGCCGTGTTCTAGCAGCATTCTCTCCTGACATTTCGCCTGCATCTGTGGCTGGCATCTTCAGAGGATCTGATGTTGGGAAAGCAAGTGGAGTATATATACCTGTTGGAGTGTCCAGGGTGGGTGAAGAAACATTGTCTGTGAGTAACAAAGAAGGCAACCAGGTCAATAGTTGAGGGCATCTGAATAGAAGTATGAGTAACAATGAAGTCTATAGCATGGGAGTAACAATGAAGATAGCAAGGTCACTGGTGGGAGCATCTGAATAGAAGTATCCTGGCCTTTGTTTCCTTTGTCTATAGTCATCCTATGTTTGTGTGGAGCTGGTTAGACACTGTCTTGACTCTAGTATTTTTCAACACTGGCACTATAAAAACTTTGGTAGATCGCGCAAACAGAATCTGTGAACCCCACCTCCTTCAAGATGAATTGAATCACCTAAACAGGGCTCTACAGGCTAATGGTTACTCTAATACAGACATCAGAAGAGCTGCAAGACCAAGAACAAGCCACATGAACAAAGATAAAGAGCCAGCTAGAGGGAAAGTGTTCTTACCATACATCAAGGGAACCACTGACCACATAGGAAAACTGATGAAGAAGCATAACCTACAAACAATCTACAGACCCACTAAGAAAATTCAACAGATGCTACGTTCAGCAAAGGATAAGAGGGATCCTCTAGCTACGGCAGGAGTCTACCACATACCATGCAGCTTTGGACAAATCTACATAGGAACCACCAAACGCAGCGCGCAGACACATATCAAAGAACATGAAAAGCACTGCAGACTATTTCAGCCAGAAAAATCAGCAATAGCAGAACACATGATAAACCAACCTGGTCATAGAATATTATTTGAAAAAACAGACATTCTGGACCACTCTGAAAGCCACTATGTCAGACTACACAGAGAAGCCATTGAAATCCATAAGCACATGGACAATTTTAACAGAAAGGAAGAAACTATGAAAATGGACAGAACTTGGCTGCCAGTGTTGAAAAATACTAGAGTCAAGACAGTGTCTAACCAGGTCCACACAAACATAGGATGACTATAGACAAAGGAAACAAAGGCCAGGATACTTCTATTCAGATGCCCTCAACTATTGACCTGGTTGTCTTCTTTGTTACTCACAGACAATGTTTCTTCACCCACCCTGGACACTCCAACAGGTATATATACTCCACTTGCTTTCCCAACATCAGATCCTCTGAAGATGCCAGCCACAGATGCAGGCAAAACGTCAGGAGAGAATGCTGCTAGAACACGGCCATACAGCCCAGAAACCACACAGCACCCAAGTGATTCCGGCCGTGAAAGCCTTTGACAATACATAGTTTATCTTCCTCACCTGTGAATTTTGGGGCAACTGATAGGATATTGTTAAACATGTTTTGTTTTCTCTATTCTTTTCAGGTTTGGAAGCAGAAGGCTCAGTATTTGCAACACAAGCAGAATAAAGCAGAAGCTACAACAGTGAAGAGGAAAGCAACCTCATCAGAGGGTGCCCCTAAACTAAAAGGTAGCATCTAAGCCTATTTCCACACAGGATTTTTTTATCCACATGGAACAGAGCATGCCCCCAAATTTGTTTTGGAGTTTCCAGATGGTATCATGTTCATTCGAAGCACAGCTATTGGGGTTCATGGGCTTTTCTCATTTGGTTCAAAGGGAAAACCTCCTTTGATACCATTCAGAAGAGGAAATGCGGGGTGACTGCATGTAGAAATGTCCATGTGGACACGCTACCTTCAGTCAATCTAAGAAGGGGCAGAGTTAAGCTGTGGTTTGAAAATTGCAGTTTTAAAATAGTTCAAAGAAGGGTGTAGAAGGAAAAGTGAAGTTTAACTGTGCTTTTTGAGGCAGAACTTAGCTCTGCATTTCCCCCGTTTCTCCTTTTAAAATCCTGTTAGGCCTTTTAACCTGTCCCCAGTAGAGCCATTCTAAATCTTCATCTGTGACTCAGCTAGGAGGGGGCTTGACATGGCACAAGATGGAAACAGAAGTGAGGGGCACTGTGATGGAGCAAGTAGACACAATATTCATTTAGCACTGCTTCTGCAACAGGCACATCTTTTTGCACCACGTAGAACTAGCTCAATTCAACTGATCCTTATCTTTTGTCTAGCTACAATCAGAAATTGGAGAGGGCTGTTTTCTCCTAAGACATTTCATGACCTGTTGTAGTATGTTAATAAGCTTTCTTTTTAATGATTGTAAAGCCTTTGACTCAATCTGTAACATCCATGTCTTGTTTCAAAGCCTGGAAAACATGGATTGCAGGGTTCACTTTGGTATAGGTTGCACACATGGTAAGATCTCCAAAGTTCCCCCTCCATGTTAAGCTGCCTGAGAGTAAGACTAGTAACCCAGGCATTTTAGTTGGGAGAGCACTGGTCACCTCCTTTACTGAACATTAGAAAATTCTTCAGATATATAGTGTGTAATCTGCTCATATATTTCATTTATATCTGCTCACATATTTCATTTACATCCTATCTTTCTTCTTTTATGGAACTTGCAGCGTCTCTATCAGGCATGCTATCACCTCATAAGAAGTCTCCATCTAGCACTGTAGTCTTACCTTCATCACCCGTCAAAGTTCCTGAAACAGATCCTATTGACGTTGCTGCACATCTACAGTTGCTGGGCGAATCCCTAAGCCTTATTGGTCACAGGCTACAGGAAACTGAAGTAGGTGCTGTTTGAGCTTTCATTGACTAATTGTACTATTTTATTTATCACAGCACAAGCTTTGTCCCCATCAGGAACCATAAGGAAAAAGGGGGGGGGGGATGGGGACATCCCCATCTCCCTTTCTATGATAGCATAAATTTATCAGCTGTTAATCTCTTAATTGTTTCTGCCCAGCTGATTTCCATTCTCCTCTCTATTTTCCTGTTAAACAAAAAACAAACAATCCCTCTGACAGTTGCTGTGGGGGTCTTTTTAAGGACATCTTTTCAGCATACCTAGGGTTCTTTTACTGCCTTTAGGAAAGAAGCTCAACTGTGAAGGTTGCTATTAGGCAGAACAAGTCAAGGACTTATAAGGAACTGCTGTACGGAATAAGTTAGGTGAAATTCTCCCCAAACCTCAACCTCTCTAACCAAGTTACTGTCAGCCCCTCCCAGTTAACTGTTTGCAGCATACCAAGGGCCACATACACTCCTCATTGCACCATTTATGGGGAACTGTTCCCTTATTTTAAAACTTCATTTTTGTACATGCTCAGGAACCCCTTGAGTATACAGAAACATTACCTTTGTCTGTGGGTGGGCACCATTTTCTGCTTTCACAGTAGGCCTTCAGTTATGCTGTTGATGACAAGAAGGAAAAGTTGAGGTGTGCAAAGGAATAAACATTGACATTTCCCTCCCCCAATAACTCTTAAGGACTTAAATATGCCAGCTTTTCATCCCCCTTATCTCTCTGCTTTTGTTTTCTTTGACTGGCACTCAACATATCTTGCTCATGAAATGTTTGTACAAAATAAGAGTTTTCAATCCTTTGAGGAAGCCACTTAGAGAATATGTGTTTCACTAATCTTTCATTCACTTTGCATGCTTCCTAGGGTATGGTAGCTGTATCAGGAAGCCTGTCAGTGCTCCTGGATTCAATTATCTGCGCCCTGGGCCCTTTAACATGCCTGACTTCCCAGCTGCCTGAGCTCAATGGCTGTCCCAAACATGTTTTGGTGAGTTGTGTGCAATGATATGGATATTCCGTGGGAGGGGGGGGGATGAATTGGAAAGTCCTAAATTGATGCCAGCTGTGAACTAGCAGGTTTTGAAGTCAACAGAATTTACAATGTATTTATTTGCTTCATTTATAGCCATCTTTCAACAGCATGAGTCCCAATAACAGCAAATACTTGAACTTATTATTAGATTTGGGGGGAAAATCAAGTGAGGTTTAACTTTATATTCAAGCAAATGCAAACCTTCATGTGGAAAATTGTTCTACTGGAGTATTACTTGTAAAAATTAAAGACAGTATCATACAGTTCTCTTACATTGTCTAAAGGAGTTTGTAAGCCTTTTGAGTCTCCCTACAGGAGATAAAGGAGGAGGGTTATAAATCCAAACTCTTCTTCAATTTATGGACAAAGACACTTGAAACTGTTGAGACCTAACAGGGCAATCGCTAAGCAAAGTTCCTCCTTTCTTAGTCCACTGAAGCCAGTGGGTTTAGACGGGTGCAGCTTTGCTTTGGGATTGTACAATAATGCGAGTGCTCCCAGGGAACTGCACAGGATGTGCTGGGGCTGTCGCTGTTTACTAATTTGCTCCTGCAGAATTTAACTCTTTCTCACCTAAGTCACTGGTGAAACCTCAGTTTTTCTACCGCACTTGCATTACTTGCTAGTTTCATATCAAATTATTGATGACTGTATCTCTCCATTGTCATGCCTTCAGCCAACTGTGGAGAACAGATTAGAAGGCTTCTAGAAGCTTTAGAGCAGTGGTTCTCAACCTTCCTAACCATCAGTGTTCTCCATCTGTAAAATGGACAAATGTTAGGGTTGGGGGTCACCACAACATGAGGAACTGTATTAAAGGCAGCACTTGAAACAAATTAACATCAACAAAATCAACATCTGTCAACTTCAAAAAGCCGCACTGCTGGGCTCCGCAAACATCCTTCGTCAATACGTCACAACATCCTAGGCCCCTGGCTGGGGCTCAATGGTGATGTAGACCAACACCGACAGTGATACCTGGCTGCCGTGTATTTTGTTGTTGTTGTTGTTTTATTATTATTATTATTATTATTATTATTATTATTATTATTATTTCCATTTTAGAATTTTTTTGTCTCATCCCTGTCAGACTTAATGCTTTTGATGTTCAGGGATGCATTTGCCCCTATGGGATCACTAATATGGGATCACTGAGAAATGCCTCTGCCATGTAATGCGCCGTCTCACCATCCTTCAAAGTCGGCTTCCTTCAAAGTCAGCTTCCTTCAGTGTTGAGATTTGAGGAAACTGCAGCTACCTCACCATGTCTACAACCTGATCCCAAAGACAGTCTCCTTTCTGTCCCATTCAGCAGCAGCCCACCGGCAGATTTGGCCTCTTCCCTGGATGGGGCTGTAGGTTGTTTTTTGAAGGAGCAAACAGAAGCCGGGTGAATCCCATATAGTATTAATTTAGCAATATTGAGGGGAGGGGTGAGTGAGAAAAAAAGGGTGATAGAAAGCTATAGCATGGCACTGTCCTTCAGCTGTTATATATGGACAGCATAGCATGGTTTTGTTGTTCAAAGGGGACTTGTACCTACCTGGCCATTGTGGTCATCCTCTGAAGTCTCCTTCTTTGGAGGTTTTTAAACAGAGGCTGGATGATCATATGTCAGGAGTGCTTTGATTGTGTGTTCCTGCCTTGCAGGGGGTTGGACTTGATGGCCCTTGGGGTCTCTTCCAACTCTATGATTCTGTGCTTTGGTTGACTCTTCTTTCTTACTTTAGGCAGGTGCCACCACAAGAGAGGGTCTTCTCAGTTGTGGTACCAAAATTATGGAACCCCCTCCCCAGGCATATTCATCTGTCCCTTTCTATCTCTTGTCCCCTACAGTGTTTGCAGACTTGTTTGTTTCATTTGGCAATCCATCCTCCCTGTCCTATGTTTTAACTGCTATTCTTGTGCTTTTATGATTTTTACATATGTACTTAATTACAGCAAATTACAGCTTCAGTTGTGTAAAAAGACCATTGATATGTCCCAGTCTGCTTGTCCCTGTAATACTTTTTGAAAGATTAAAGGATCTTAAGCTGCAGTTTCTACTTGTTATCAGCAGGTGGCCGTGCTACTCAGAGATTTTCTTCATCCCTTGCTGTGTTAGCATTAATGTCTTTGCCTTATTTGTCATTCTGTTCTTTCTGGGATCTATACAAGGCAGTGTACATTTTTTAAAATTAAAACCCAGTGTTTTAGATTAAAAATATACTACAAACCAGTAAATGGGTTGGATCCAGCAATCCATAAGCAAAAACTGGTGGTGCAAGCCATAGCCCTTGCATCAGTGGATCAACAGATCTGTCCCAGTGTATGTTATTACAGATTGTATTTCCCTCCAATCATCTGTTCTACCCAAAGTCTGTTTGTTTTATAAGCTAATGGGTTAAATCAGTGTGTCATTTTTCTCTTTCCAGTCAAACACATTGGACAACATTGCCTATATAATGCCTGGACTCTGACAGAAACAGGATCCCGGGACTTGATCCACTACCGTGTAACTAGTGTGTGTGTGTGTGTGTGTTGTGTGTGTGTGTGCGTGCGCGCGCACGCATTGCGCTGGCATTGTTCAAGGTGGGAGGGTGGTCAAACATGTAAAGTTTGTGTCTGTAATTCAAAAACAGAACTGTTAGCCGTTTCACTTGATTTTATGAACAGCAGTGAAGTTTAATTAGAGAAAATCCATGTTTTCTCCTGTCTGAATGCTTGTATATAATCTAGAGTTAGGAAGTCTTTTGATACATAGATGTAATTTGGAAGTTATAAATAAATGAAATGGATTTTACTTGGAAACGATGAGCTAAACAAGTTTTACAGATGAAACACTACTCTTTTTAGGAATAAACGTTCTACTTCTCTGAGGGAAATCAATGTGATGGAGCAAGGGGTTGTTTGAAGAGCTGACTGGCTTCTTGTTATTGCTGAGGAAGAAGACTATTCTTTTTCCTGAGGGCATGGGCTGGCACCAGTAAACCTCAGCTTCCCTATTAAACTTCCCAGGTATTTAGGGAGAGAATTCTAAAATAGATGTACTCAAATTCGTTGGAGAAGGTAGGGGTCCATGATGTATGTAAGTAGCAGACCTTGGTGGAAACATACATTGCTTGTTCTCCGATTGTGTCTACTCTGCTGACTTCAGTATTTAGAAACACTTATCACCAGCAATAAATGGATGCTGCTCTCTTCTCATGGTGCTGCCATTCGTATTTTAGAGGCAGTGATCAAGATGAAATGAAAGAGCTTATTGCTGATAGGTACTGAGTGAATAGATCCAGGGGGTTCAGTGTTCAGAGTGCCTGATCCTCTTTGGGGTAGCACTTCATTTGCACTCACAATCCTAAGTGTTGCATTCTTATCATGTGTATTTGCATTTTCATATATTGTATGTGGTAGATTAATTTATATTGTATATTTCTGTATATAACTGTAATTTAAAAACAAAAGAAAACCCTTTCATTCCACCAATAGCATATGGAAAACATGTGCTTGCTGTTATCATCTAAATGCTCCACAGGATCAGGCCTGAGAAGAAAAAGTAGCAATGGGATATATATGATTAGTGGAAATGAAGTCATAAAATTAAGTCATAAAAACCTTATGTTCTGCCCTGGTCCCCTTTATTGCTTGTGATGTGGAGTTCTGGTAATGGCAAAAAAGTGAATGCTTTTGCTTCCAGGCCCTATTAGTAGACTGTCAGGTTGACTGACTAGATTCAAATAAACATTTAAATAAAACTGTTTCCATGCTGTGTGGTAGCATTTGGATAAGGTCTCCCTTTCTTGTTTTTCCCCTCAGTGAGCCCAATGAGGATAATCGGTGCTATTCTAAAAAATTACATTTTTTGTGCTGATGGCCGATGTCTTGGTTTTCACGTAGTTTATTCAGAGCTCAATATTTATCTGAACAGCATCTCCGGCAGTATTTAAGAGGGGAAAGAAATCATGGTGCAGCTCCTTGAACTCCTTGAACTGTCTCAACTGCTTTCTTTCTACAGACACATGATACCTGGTCTTAAGGTTTCAGATTTTTAATTATGGAGAGCAGTGTTGGTTCTCCGTGCATAAAGATATAGATCTCAGATTAAACAGTACAATCTGCTTTAGTTGTGTCATTTGCACTATGGCAGACTTGAAGTTTTTAAAACAAAAATACCTATTCATATACTCTTATTTAAAATTTGTACATATTTGTATAATCTCTATCCTGTGATATTTGTTACTGGAGATCTTTAGACTGAGACTCTAGCAAATTTTTTTTACATTTGTTGTTTCTTGCCACTTAGTGAAAATTGTATTGTATAGACATTTTACTAATGTATATAAACTTTTCAAGAACTTGAAGCTTGTGTCTCTATTCATTTCAGATTTGAGTTGTGCTTTTTGCCTTAGCATATCATTGGTCTTGTAAACTACCTCAGTCATAGAGTTGTTGTGTATTTGTCTCCTCAGCTACAGAGTTTTCTGTTACATTCTTGCATGCCTTATCAAGAGCTCAACATGCGATAGTGCATAGCCATCCTCTATTTTTATTCTTTTCACCACAGATTTGTCCATTGTAAACCAGGAACAACTGCTGTGAAAATCCATTGATCGTAACTGGCTATTTGTGGAATTTCTGCTGCACTGTATTGACTTGGAGGTTAGCAAGTAGCAATTCCTGGTGAACTGGGGCCAGAACTGTTTAATCACAGTGGTTCAATCACATTCTTGCCGCCTTTTCACCCAATCAGTGTCCACAAGGCAGCAATCATTAATAATCTGTGGATAGGCTTAAATCACCTTTAAACTGAGAATCATATATTGATATACCTATGAGGGGACTGTCAAGTTGGGGGTTTTGTGTTTAGCAACCTAATTTGAATCTGGAAGCTTGATTTTGGGATGAACTAAAACAGAAAAAGAATGCCCACTGGGAAAAGTGGAAGACGCTTGAAGGCCCATTGGATATAATGGGGGGCAAGAATTTATTTGAATGGGTTCCATTGAAACACGTTACAGCATCCAAAAGTTGCAAGAAAATGTGAAACATATTATCAGAAACCTGCTGTATGTCTATAATGACAATCCCTGGGATCAAATAGATTGCTTTGGGACTGGAATGACAGCCCTGAGAGCACAGTGGGCTAGATTTCAGTTTAGTAGCCTCTTAAAGGCCAACAAGATTTTTGCAGTATAAACTTTCAAGAGTCAAAACTCCTTTCATCAGAGTGGAGGGATGGTCCCTGGAACTGGAATGATGGACCCTGGGCCTGGAATGATAGTCCCAGGAAGCAGATAAACTGTGCTGTGACTCAAATGATCGTGCCCAGGGTGGAATAGACCCTGACACTGGTATCAAGAGCTCTAGAAGTGAAATGACAGCCCCTCACCAGCAGAATGGTTGTCTCTGGGATCACATAAACCGCTCTGAGGCAGGAATGACAGCCTCCCAGAGTGGAATGATGGTTCGTGAGAGAAGCATAACTGTCCTGGGCCTGGCTTGTCACTTATTTAAAGCACTGTCACACTGCCTTTTCACACTATCAAGGTCCCCAAGACAGCAAACGTAATTAAACATCTGAACAATTAAAAACATTTATAATTGTAAAATAATTCAACGAAAGCATACCATCAAACCATTCCAGAACCAGAAAGAAGGGCCAATAACCACCACTGGGGATATAAAACAAAATGTTTTCTCCTGCTAGTGCTATTATGAGTCATGACTTGCCAGAACTAAAGGAAATGCCAGGCTTCGCTCTAGCAAAATGTAAACCCTTCTACGCCAGTTAAACTGTCCTTTTGCCATATACGGGGCAGCCAGTCGGAAAGCTTATCTCCCCAAGCCGCTGAACTTGCTTCCCTTTGTCATCTTGGCTAGTAAGAAAGGCATGCGCAAAAAAAAAAACATCAAGAGGACTCCTGCACAAGAAGTGGTGCAGAAAATTGGGTGAGCACCACAGATCGTGGCAGGACAAGGCGTGTCAAAGAGAATTTAACAGCAGAGCGGAGGCAGATACACCCACCCACCGACTGGCGTGCCCGGGGTTTCTGGGGAGCGTGCACCAGCCACGCTCACTTTTGTGGCGGGGCAGCCACGTGTTCGTTCCGCTGTGACAGCAGCCTTTCAGTGCCATTAGTCAACAGGCCACAGGAGGCGCCAATGAGCAGAGCGGCGGGGAGAGAGACGGGCTATTGTAACCCTTTTGCCTCCACCTGTAGCGCTATAGCACCGCCCTTTAAATTCGGTTTAGAACGAGCCGAAGGCTGACGTCACGGACGGGAGGGGGAGGCCCGGAGACACGCCCCACTAGATCCCGAGGAGGTCACGTGAGGAGCTCTCACGGCTGCGTCAGCTGATCTCGGCTGAGCTGTGGCAGCGGCGGCGGCGATGGACTTTCTGCTGGGCAACCCTTTCAGCTCTCCCGTGGGCCAGCGTATCGGTAAGGCCGCTGCCGTTGGCCGTCGCCTTCGCTCCCGGATTTTACTCGCCGCGCACATTCTCATGCGCTTTCGCAACTTAAGATTCTACGCGGGCAAAGGGGGGGGGGGCTAGAAGGGCGGTACATATAGTCCGTACCTGGAGCCAATGAGGGCGCGGGACTGTTTTGACTGACTGACCTCGTCAGCCAATGGGGAGCGGGGAAAGAGGAGGGCTCTTGGGGGCTGCCCTCCTAAGCCAATCCTGGTGTGGGGAGGGGTCTTGAAGCGAGGAGAAAGTTTGCTTATTTAAAGGGACCGCTCCCCTCCTGGAACTAGAGCCACGCCCCCCATGAGGAAGGGGAGCGAAAAGAGTTACTCGCTGTTGTTGTGATTCAGGTTGTTGTACACTATTGAGGAGGCCCGTCTAGCGGTGCCCCTGTGTTCCGCTGTGCCCTCAGCTGCGTTGGTCTACAGGCAGTAGGGGCATAGGGGAAGTAACACGTGTTGCAGCAGAATTTGTTCATAAGCCAACTTTAGGTGGTTGCTTCCCCTCCCTTCCTTTCTCAGACTTCTCCAAAAAATCCTAATTGATCATAGCCCTAAAAGTAACAAAGCCAGTCCCAAAAAATCACTCAGACATTTGTCCTTGATAGATTGCTAACAATAATTCGTAGACTACCAACTATGCACATGTAATGGAGAAGGGCGGTTGATTCCCGATGCAGTCCCTGGGCTTCATTAGACCAGAACCTGCATAGTCTGGTGTTTTTTCAGCATGAGAAAGGTTAGGGTTTTCTGATCTGCGGTTTATTTTTGATCTCAGGAATTACATGGGAAGTGAGCAACTATACATTCTCTTCGGAGATTATTTTATCTTCTGAGAATACAGGCTTTTATATTTTATAAGTGAGCCTGTATTGGTGATTTCAG
Organism: Sphaerodactylus townsendi; assembly: GCF_021028975.2. NCBI lineage: Eukaryota > Metazoa > Chordata > Lepidosauria > Squamata > Sphaerodactylidae > Sphaerodactylus > Sphaerodactylus townsendi. The sequence continues at coordinate 36,071,293 of NC_059430.1, forward strand.
AGATGCAAGCAGGCCCTGGGTGACTCATATGTTGCTTCAGTAGATCAACGCCTTTCTCATTTCATCATTCCCTGGCTCAAGTAAGACTTTTCCATTTAGTGTTATATCACAAAATCCTCACATATTGTGTAGAGTTGCTGGAAATTCCTGGCAATCCATGACTTGCTAGTTTAATAACTGGGTAGTAATGGAATAGCCTAGTCACTGTCATTCTTTCTCTTCATTGGCATTCAGGGATTCATTTAAAGTACTTTGTGTACAAGAATGGCAACCTACTAATTCCCATGTGACTGGTAATCCTCCAGTGAATCAGTGTCCATGACTGGATTAATAAACTTGTATTGTTGAGAGCAATCGATGGGTGCTGATTGATTAAAAGGCATGCACTCTGTATTCATTGGAAACGTGTTTTGTTCAAATGGAGAGCACCCTTGGGATAGCAGTGGATCAAGGAAGGATGGTTCAGAGCTTGGAAGCTGGAACAAGGGATGGAATATGTCATGACAGTTCTCTTCTGCCTGGCCCTCGAGATTTCACTTGCCTCAGTCACACTCCATCCTATGCTAGAAGCACAGTCCTGTGCATGTTCACTCTGCATGTGCATCTAAACACCTGTGCATGAGCTTGCAGTCAGAACATTTTATTGGAAGATCTCTAACCCCCATATTATAAAAATGGCAAGGGATGAACTTTGTTCCTGTTCAAAGCAGCTTAGCCTGTTGGAGTCATCACCTGGTTGTTTTTGATGATTAATCAGTTAATTGACTGAATGAAGACAAGCCTGTCTGTAAATAAACCAGATATTGTGGTTTGCAAAGCCAATTTAAAAGCATTGCTTAATTCAGGAGAGGCACATAAATTGCTTGTAACAACATCATTAGGTTTAGGCCCTGATGTTCAGTCCTAATCTCTAAATGCTGTTAGTGGCACTGAAAATCTGCACTGACACTTTCTGTGTCACTTTCCTTTAAAAAACCCAGAGCAAACACTTCAGTATTAGAGCATACCAGAACTACTTGAAATCTGCGTGCTTCAGTGTTGTGTTAATATTATGTTACTGTCACCACACTTCGGTGGCATGCTTCTAAGTTGACTGTGAAGTTTGCCAGATAAGTTTTAACAGTTTGTCATCTAGGACTTTTCAAGTTATTGCCTGGGTTTAATTTTAAGCTCTCTGTTTGATAACCCTATCTGAAATGTTTGTTGACCATTGAGAGTCATGCTTCTGTGCCTACTGTCGAAGTCACCCTTCTGTGTAGAAGTCATGTGGGCCTGGGTTAGATTTCAGGAGGTGTGGATGGTTCTAATTACAGCTTTCGTAGTTGAGCTCAGCATCTAGATCTTTCATATGACCAATAAATATCCTTTGTGTTTCTGAGAAGCTTTATTAAAGGAGTAAAATCCAGAATCCTTCCTCTCCCACTTTTAATGAAACTTACAAAAACCTCACTAACTAAGAATCCATTCCAGGGATTTATGAATGTAGGAAGCATTGTTTAGGTAGTCAGGAGAAGCATTGTTTAGTTATCAAAGTCTAGCCATTTAAAGCAGCCGTGTAAATGTTCGATGAAAGGGGGGAGGGATCTACATGCTCCGGCACAGTGGCACAAAAGGCTTCTAGAACAAACTAGAATGATATCAGTGGTTGTACAGAGTGTGATGCACTTTCTAAAGTGGTGCAAGAAATTGCTGAGTCAAACCTAGCCACCCCTTGACCTCCCTCTTCCACTGATCTGCGTGGCTGAAATCAGGAGGCAGAATACCCCCCCACCCCGTGCACTATCAATAACTGTTCTCCCATATCTTTTATGGTTGATGAGGGAGGACTTCATGAAATGCCTCTTATGAAATGTTCATGAAATGCCAGGTAGCAGTGCTTTCCCACCCACTCCCTTCCCCCCTGCCCTTCATCTGTTGATTGTACACCAAAAGCAGGAACAAGAACTGTAAAATAACCTAGTTGTAGCTGAGTGGCAAGTTGTGGGATTTTCAGTTTATTTATGCAGATGGGCTTACTGAAAAACCTTGATCTAGACTCAAACCAGATTTTCAAGTGGTTTGTCATACCACCCACACATGTACCTCTTTTCCCATCTCAACCATCTGAGCCTGGGAGGTCTTTTGGGAGATAGTGTCCAAAGAAAGATGGTAAGTAGAATTAGAAATAATAAGATACCACCTTCTTGGATCTGGAAGGTAGTTTTTTTAAAAAAGAAACTTTATACAATCAATTACAAAATAACCTAAGTACATTTTTGTAATGTACATTAAGTTTTGTTGTATGAATTTAACTTAACCTAAAGTAGTTTAAATTATGGGGGGAGGGGCAGACCTGCATAAGTCTTGTCCTTTGCCCACCAAAGAAGGGAAAAATAGTTACTCAGCTCCTAGGAATCTGATGGGGGCATTCGTCTTCCCAGGCCAGACACTGAGCTCAGTTCCAGGTTGTACTGTGTTCACTGCAGCTTCCATGGCACAGATTCTGCCCTGATAATCTACATTCTTCCAGCTCGTTCTGATCCATAGTGTGCACATATGGCTCCTGCTTCTTTACCATTTCCTTTCTGTTACACAAATGCACATAATTTATTCTAAGAGCAGAATTTGGAACTTTGAATGTACTTTGCTTGTACTCTTGTCACATGGCTCCTTCCTTTGCCATTCTTTCTTAATTTTTTGACCTTCTTTCCTAATCAGCCCATTCTTTCACCGTGTACTCTCCCCCTGCTGTTCTCCATTGCGGTTTCTGTGTCCGCTTACAGTGCAGTGAAGTACTGAGAATATTTTCACCTTTCGCTGTTGCTAGTCCGAATGAAGTTGGATCCTACTTCAGGGAATTAAATTGGATCCTACTTCAATGGCTTAGTAGTCTTTGCCTAGTATTATGGCCATTTGGCTCTGGCTCCACTGGGATTTTCTTTTTCCTGCATGCTAGTTTCTTTCCCAAGCAGCCGGAAGAGTATATGCAACTTGTTTGCATTCCTTTCCACAAAGTAAATGTTTTAAAACCTTGACAGAATCACTTTATATTGGGGCAAAGGTTAGTAGAGATTCTATAACACCCAGACAGAGGGAAATGGAGAGGAAGAGGCTGGTAGAGAAACCCTTCACTTATCACAAGTTTGGGGCTCAAGCAGGGTTTCATTTGAGGCAGAGCTGTAGCTCAGAACCTGGTTTTTGTGCCAGGATTCATCTCTAGAAAGTGCGAAGTGATAACCAAGTGCTTTTGAGCATATGATGAATAATGGCTTTGCTGCCAGCTGACTTCAAAAAGTCAATATAGTGTATATAGTATGGTATAGTTCACAGAGTATTATACTGATAGGGAAGGACTGGGTTACCAGCCCTGGTCATCAGTAAACCTCCTTGGTATTATTTGCCCTGATGACTGATAATTTTTTAAAAAATCCTAAGTATTAAAAAAAGACAAAGTATGTGTTATTAGTTTGAATTTATTTTGTAGCACAAAACAGCTAACTTATGTGTAAATGCAACCCAAACAATATTAGAAACCCCATTTCTGAGCATTAAACTGTTAACTACAGGCTCCTCCATCTCAAGATATTACTACAACCAAGCCTCCAATTCATTCTAATCCAGAAGCATATCAATTTTACATAGAATTAAAGCCACCTGGTGTAATTTCTGAAAAGTGCTGTCCTCTGGCCAGTCATTCTGCAAGGCCAGGTGCAACCATGGAGAATATTGTGGCTCTTAAAAACCTGGAGGTTACCTCTCAAAAGGAAAAGTCGCCAATTGATAATTCTGTGCCAACCTCAACTGGCATATGGGCTTATATTGAGAGAGGCAGTCCTTCAGATCATAGAATAGAATCATAGAGTTGGAAGAGACTGCAAGGGCCATCAAGTCCAACTCCCAAATATAATGCATATTGGTCCTGTGTTGTGAATGTCTTTGAAGATTAAAAGGCACTTTAAGCACTAAACATAGATGAAAGGCAGGGTGTAAATGTTCTGGTCTAAATAAATACCATTTTGAATCTACTGCCAATAAGGGCTTCCTTTTTCCCTCAATTGCCACTTTGTCAAAATAGGTTCTTATTACAACTGTTATCTGATTGCATGTTTCTGTGAAGAACCATAGTACACATCTAGGCCAAACAGAAGAGCTTCTGGGTCACTCAACGCAAATTGGAGCCATGCGCCTCTGATATTAGCACATTAAGCACTAGAATGAGAAATTCAACTATTGGGGCGAGGGGACTCTTTCTAAGTCTGCTTTTCTCATCATTGTATGAGTGCCAGATTTGATAAGGTACAGAGCTTTTCCAGTGTACACAGTAGGTCTCTTTTCTCCCTGCATAATTCAGCAGCCCTGCCTATTGGCTCCAAACTACCCTTGGCACTTGTTGGAGCACTGGTCCTCATTTAAAAAAACAAAGAAGTCTTTTTAAAAAAAACTAAAATAGTATGGGAATAGAAGGAGTTTGTCTGCAGATCATTCACATCAAAGGCACAGTTTAGCATGTGGTCGCAGTCCAGTGACGGTGCTAATCAGGTGAGAAGAGGAATCAAAGTTTTAACTGATTTTTCACTGTGCATACACATATCCAGACCTTATGCACCAGATGAGAGGAAAATGTCAGCGTTTCAGTATATGAGTGCTCAGACGGGTGTATTCACGCCACAGAATATGGCGTTGAATCTTGAGATAGTGGAGTGAACTGAATTGCTGCCCACAGGAGTTGGATGATGCCATTTTGGAGTGCTTCCTCCCAAAGAAAAAATTCTTAGCGGAAGAAAAAATCTAACACACAAAGCAAAATCTAACGCCCGAAGCAGAAAAAATCTCATAGACGAAGCAGTGACCCATTCACTCTTCTAATTGTCTGCCTTCTATGGAATCTTCAGAAGTGGCATCTTCCTTTGGCAGTTTGAAATTATACAACCTGTCTCACAGCTTTTACTTGAATCAAGATTTTTCTCGACTGTCATAGCTAGTCCGGTAATAGGCCAGACCACGATAGCCAGGCTGGACGACTTCAGGATTCAGAGATCGAGTCTGAACATTGAAAGCACAAACTCCTGATAGTTTTAGAGAGCTCAGATTCCAGATGTATTTTTCCCATTCCAGAAGATTTCTGTTGTTTGTTCTGCATGTGTGATTTTTGTCAGTTTTGACCCCAAACTGCTTCAACATTTTTTTCCTTTTCTGCATGTCCCCCCCCCCCAAAGTAGTAGCTTTAATTTTTCCTCAACTTTTTTCTACATGCACTTTTACCACAACTTTTTTTTTCCAAACTGATTCACTCAATGTGCCGAAATGTTCCAATGTGGTTGTTGTGGGTTTTTCGGGCTGGTAGATCTTGTTCCTAACGTTTCGCCTGCATCTGGGGCTGGCATCTTCAGAGGTGTATCACAGAGAAGTCTGTTATGCACTGTGTCCACTGAGATGGGAATGTTTAGTGGGGGATAGGCCACACAGCCCGCAAAACCCACAACAACCAGTTGAATTCGGCTGTGAAAACCTTTGACAATAAGTTCCATTCTGGGTTTTGTTTTTTGCCACTCATTAAGGCCTACCCACGCCCATATCCAAACTCCCCAATTAATTAAGAACATAAGAACATAAGAACAAGCCATCTGGATCAGACCAAAGTCCATCTAGTCCAGCTCTCTGCTACTCGCAGTGGCCCACCAGGTGCCTTTGGGAGCTCACATGTAGGATGTGAACGCAATGGCCTTCTGTGGCTGTTGCTCCCGATCACCTGGTCTGTTAAGGCATTTGCAATCTCAGATCAAGGAGGATCAAGATTGGTAGCCATAAATCGACTTCTCCTCCATAAATCTGTCCAAGCCCCTTTTAAAGCTATCCAGGTTAGTGGCCATCACCACCTCCTGTGGCAGCATATTCCAAACACCAATCACACGTTGCGTGAAGAAGTGTTTCCTTTTATTAGTCCTAATTCTTCCCCCCAGCATTTTCAATGAATGCCCCCTGGTTCTAGTATTGTGAGAAAGAGAGAAAAATTTCTCTCTGTCAACATTTTCTACCCCATGCATAATTTTGTAGACTTCAATCATATCCCCCCTCAACCGCCTCCTCTCCAAACTAAAGAGTCCCAAATGCTGCAGCCTCTCCTCATAGGGAATGTGCTCCAGTCCCTCAATCATCCTTGTTGCCCTTCTCTGCACTTTTTCTATCTCCTCAATATCCTTTTTGAGATGCGGCGACCAGAACTGGACACAGTACTCCAAGTGCGGTCGCACCACGGCTTTATATAAGGGCATGACAATCTTTGCAGTTTTATTCTCAATTCCTTTCCTAATGATCCCCAGCATAGAGTTTGCCTTTTTTACAGCTGCCATGCATTGAGTTGACATTCCCATGGAACTATCAACTAAGACGCCTAAATCCCTTTCCTGGTCTGTGACTGATAGCACTGACCCCTGGTAGCGTGTATGTGAAGTTTGGATTTTTTGCCCCATGTGCATCACTTTACATTTTGCTACATTGAACTGCATTTGCCATTTTCTGAGCCCACTCACCTAATTTATCAAGGTCCGCTTGGAGCTCTTTCGCAATCCTTTGAGGTTCACGCCACCCTACATAATTTGGTATCATCTGCAAACTTGGCCACCACGCTACCCACCCCTACTTCCAGGTCATTTATGAATAGGTTAAAGAGCACTGGTCCCAAAACGGATCCTTGGGGGACACCTCTCCATTGACATCTCTTCATTGTGAGAACTTCCCATTTACACCCACTCTTTGTTTCCTGTTTCTCAACCAGTTTTTAATCCATAGGAGGACTTCCCCTCTTATTCCTTCATTGCTGAGTTTTCTCAACAGTCTCTGGTGAGGAACTTTGTCAAAAGCCTTTTGAAAATCCAAGTAGACAATGTCCACCGGTTCACCCTGTCCACATGCCTGTTTACACCCTCAAAGAACTCTAGTAAGTTTGTAAGACAGGATTTGCCTCTGCAAAAGCCATGCTGACTCTTTCTCAGCAGGTCTTGCTTTTCTACATGTTTAATAATTTTATCTTTAATGATAGATTCTACTAATTTACCAGGAACAGATGTCAAACTGACTGGCCTGTAATTTCCCGGGTCCCCCCTAGATCCTTTCTTAAAGATTGGTGTGACATTGGCCATCTTCCAGTCTTCAGGGATGGAGCCTGATTTCAGGGATAAGTTGCATATTAAAGTGAGAAGATCAGCAATTTCATGCTTGAGCTCTTTAAGAACTCTTGGGTGAATGCAGTCTGGGCCAGGGGATTTGGTAACATTTAGTTTATCAATGGCTGCCAGAACTTCTTCCTTGTCTACCACTATCTTCGCTAGTTCCTCGGATTCGCCTCCTAAGAAGCTTGGTTCAGGTGCAGGAATGTTCCTCACCTCCTCTTGGGTGAAGACAGCTCCCTCCCATCCTCCCCTCCACCTGGGCTTCCTTGTTCTTTTTTAAACATTTTTTTAAATGCAAAGATTAGTCATCAAATGCACCCAGCAAGGGTCTTCTGATCAGCCTTGCTGCTATGACCATGTGACCATAAAACTGACCAGAAGTCGATAGCAGAGGTGTTTATTTTCACTTGAGTTGACACCCTTGCCTATTCTTTCAAGGTGTGTGTGGGAAAAAGGAGCTTAAAGAAGTCCATCTCCCAGCTCTTGTATTAAATATGCAGGAATGAAATGGGAAGTTTTTCATGCCAGTCACATGTGGTTATGGGGAAAAGGCAGAAAGTGTCCCGTTTTGGCTTGTGCTGCTATGAAAGGCATAAGAGTGTTGCCAAGAAAAATAGGTTACAACCCTACCCTGTACTTCCAGATTAAATCTTTGGTGATCTCTGTCTCTCCATTGGCTGCCGCGGTCTTGCAAATGCCACCTTGAACAGTGGATGAAATTTCTCTCTCAGTCTTCTTCCTACAGCCTGTTTTTTTTTATGCTCACTGCTGGCTTGCTGTCCATTTTTCCTTAGGAGGTTGACCACCCTTCTGCCTAGTCTGACTTGGTTCACTTTCCAAAGGAGGTTGAGGCCGAGCTGATTACAGGGTGGGGACACTGGTAACGCTGGATATAAGAGCTTGTTGTTCAGTTCTTTTGCCATGAGTAACAATCCTGGTTTGTGTAAGAACTGCTAACTGAATAGGAACATTGGCAGATAAGGACTGGATTGGCTCTCACGTGGGTCTGATCCCCATTCTGCAAATTTAAATGTCTCTTGCACTAATCCCTCTGAAGAACCTTCTAAAAAATGAAATGGCTTCTTCATTTTGGTAGGATCAGAGTAAGCCCAGGACACTTTGATCCCTGAGTCAGAACATACAGATTTCCGCACTTGCTCAGTAATAACCAAGCCATTGATATTCTGCTGTATTTAATGGAATCCCAAAATATGCCTCTGAAGTAAGCTATGCCTTTCTGTCTCTTAGAGGGTATTCACTGGGCAGACTTATATTAAAAACTAAAGAGCTGGCAAATTTTCTTTTTTCTTATACATGCATGTTGTTTTGCTTCTGATTTGATCTAACTGATGGGGCCTCTGTGGTAGTGGTCTTAAGAATATATCAGTGCAATCCCAAACACTTCAGTCTAAGCCCACTGAAATCAGTGGCTTTAAATTAGAGTGTCTTTTTAAGGACTGCAGTGTCTATTAAACAGCAGCTAGTTTATCATGCTATCAGCCAATCATTTGGCTTCTGGGGATTTACTATTTATTTAATAGAATCATAGAGTTGGAAGAGACCACTAGCGTCACCCCTACCCCCCTGCCATGCAGGAATACAAAGTCAAAGCAGTCCTGACAGATGGCCATCCAGCCTCTGTTTAAAAACCTCCAAAGAAGGAGATTCCACCCTCCTCTGAGGTAGCATCTCTTTCATTTTATGCTCCTCGTGTCTTCCCAATGGGGACCCAAAGCTGCTTACATAGTTTTCTGTTTTCATCCTCACACTGACCCTGTGAGGTAAATAAGCTGAGAGTTTCAGAGGATAGCCATGTTGGTCTGCAATCGAACAGTTAGATTGAATTCCAGTGGTATGTTGAGGACCAACAAGATTTTTGGAGTACGGGCTTTCAAGAGCCAAGACTTTGTATCTAATGAAGGGAGCTTTGGTTCTTGAAAGCTTGTACCCCAAAATCTTGTTAGTCTCCAAGATGTTACCATACTCTAAGTGTTAGGATGAGTGTGTGTGATTGGCTAAAAGTCACCCAGGAAATTCAGAAGCAAGGTGTTGAAAGAGAAGAGCCAATGTGATATAATGGGTAAAGTGCCAGATCTGGAAGTCCTGGGTACAAATTTCACAGAGCCATGAAGCTTAGTTGGTGATCTTGAGTCAGTGATTGTTTCAGCCTCATTTATCTCACACAGCTGTTGTGAGGGTAAGATGGAAGAGCAAAAATGGTGTACACAGTGCTGAGCTGCTTGGAAGAAAGGTTTGATACAAATGGATTAAACTTTAAACAAACAAAATCTAGCGGATGACTGTTCTCAATGTCTGCTTTCTCCGTACTTGGAGAGTACACTCCTGTTCATTCTGGCAAAGATGACTGCAGCATCCCCTGGATACATTTTTTCTTATAGAGAGGAATAACAAAATCCTCCTTGTTCCTCTCCAGGGCTAAGAATCTTTGTGTTCTTGGGGGGTTAGGGTGGGCAAGCAGAGGCATGGAAAGAGATCTGGCATGGGATGTTTTGTCTGTTGTAGTACCTGTCCAAAAGCAGGAACTGCTGCAGGCAGCCGGAGCATTTTGACCGCATAGCAGCTCTTTTTAGGCTTACTATGTGACCTAGTCCTAAGATTCTTAGAAAGCAGGTTTATATACATTTGCCACCCTCAGTGTGTACCTCAACAACAGGGAAAGGCACTTCGCTGTGTTTCAAAGACAGATTCTGGGATGTTGTTATCTGTTTTATTTATAACTCTTTTTTTCTTCAGAGAAAGCTACTGATGGCTCACTGCAAAGCGAAGACTGGGCTCTCAACATGGAGATCTGTGACATCATTAACGAGACAGAGGAAGGGTAAGGGAGTTGATAACGCTAGGACAGGCTGATGTTGTCTGAGTGCTTGGATATGTCCAGTGACACACTTGTGAACACATCCTGTTATGTACTCTCCATACTAATGACTGGAAAATCCTCTGACTATACCCAATTCCAGCTGGGGTTCTGTTCTTTAGAACATTACTAATATGGCACAATTGAAGAGGTAAACCTGGGAAAAAATGTTAAATTTCCCCTTATGTTCTCAGCTCCTACACAAATATACAAAAACACGATACTGGCATATCTAGAAACCTGGGGAGTGCCTATCCCATTGATGCTAAATTCTATAAATAATTTGCATTGGGCTTGTGGGTGACCTCAATAAAGGCAGGAATAGCATGTGATGGGAGTGGCACTCCATGGAATTTAAAGCTGTGGTTATGTGGATGCCACTGTCCCCAACAGAGGAAAACCTCTGAGTACTTTTCATTCATGTAAAATCTGAAGCCAAGTCATCTGTTTCTGTCAAAAATACCTCCCCCAGCATCTGTTTCTGTTCCAATCCCACATTTTAGTCCCAATATGAGTCCAACTTGGCTCCACAGTATATTTCTCCCCTCACCTCTTGGCCAATTTCTTGGCTCCACCCAGTTCCATTCTTGTACATCTGGTTTATTGCTCGTATAATTTACTTGGATCTAGGAGAGAGTGGGTTACCATCTTAAATTAGCTTCCAATTCTGTGACTTTCTCAAGGCCACTTGGCATCTCCCAGCCTAAATTTACTGTGAGAATGGATGAGATAAACTTTGGGAAACACTTTGAATGTTGAAAGGCACATGAATGTTCTTGCGTCTAGTCATAGTATTTCATGTCTGCCCTCTATCTGTCTTATGCAGAGGCAGCCGAAGCCATTTTGGTGCCTGGGACAAAAAAAAGGATAGACATGCTAAATAAAGTAGGGCAAAATCCACATGCACACCACACACACATCTTTTTCAAGCCTTATAGAGTGAATAAGAGTTGTACAAGACCCCTCTGGTGCACTGCTTCTCTTCATTAGGACTTTGCTTCTTTTCTTTGGGAGGCTTACTTAGGAGCATTTCCTGATTGGATCCTGTCCTCCTCTTGGGTGGGCTAGTCACAGTTCTCTCAGAACTTTCTCAGCTCCACGTACATCACACGGTGTCTGTTGTGGGGCGAGGAAGAGAAAGAGTTTGCCAGCCTCTTTCGAGACTCCTTACTGTTGAGAAAAGCAGAGTATAAATCCAAAATCTTCTTTTTCTTCTCTTAATTCCATTTTCCACAGCAGGCAACAGAGAGTATATACCCTATTCCACCTGTAGATATACCAGTAGGGTTTTATTCTCAGTAGTATAGAATAAACTGAAAAAAAGAACATTTTTCTGTGAGTAGACTGTTTTATATTCTGCTCTCACCTGGTCCAAACAACGTGTTTCTGGTCCCTTTCTGGCATATGGTAAATGTTAATCTTTCCTTGCACCAGCCAACATAATGAGACTTTACCCAGTTAGGGAATAGTCTTTTCTTGCCCATACCTTCTGTTTCTATGTCTCCTCGTTTCCTTGCTCTTTACACCCATTGATCCTGTGAGACATGTGCAGTTGTGTTCCTAGTTAAAAAAAATTAAATTTTGGGATGTAGAAATGTCTGCTTTTGACATTGGGGAAAGGGCAAGTTTAGCTCGTTTGGTTAGTTGCAAGACTTCAGAATGTTAGTGACGAAGGAATTAAAGTTGATTTCTGACAGATAAATTACAGCTGTGTGTTTTGCCTCCACGCTAATACCAGCACTTTTGGTAATTTGCACATAGGCCCAAAGATGCCTTTCGGGCCATAAAGAAAAGGATTGTTGGGAATAAGAACTTCCGTGAGGTGATGCTGGCTTTGACAGTGAGTAATATGGACCCTTTCTTGGTGATATAGAGCCCCAGAAACATCAGTCTTCTTTGTTTCTTGCTGAATGATGCGGGGGGGGGGGGGGGGCTTTTTTTTTTTACACAATACCATTTAGTTGACTTCAGTGGCTGGGTAAAAGGCATGGCATTCTAGAACCTGGTTGTTTCTGAACAAAAGGGGCAGTCTCCAAGGTGGAATGTTAATCTTGGATTAAGTTGTAGGAAAGCGCCAAAAGATTATAATAAATCTGTAATGAGAGGAAAGGAAGTAGAAATACAGTGGACGGCAAAGCGGTTGTTACCTTGACTAAACTTGTGCCTGCCTGCTTTAACAGCCTTACATAAAAACATATACCACACAGATCACTGATCCATCTTTCTCAGCATTGTCTATTCTGACTGGCAGCAGCTTGGTCTGAGGAACACAAAGTTGTCACCCAACATCCGCTGCATGATAACCTTTAACTGGGACAGCTGGAAACTGATTCTGAGATCTATGTTCTCTACTGCTGAGCTCTCCTTGAAGGCACTTCTTTGTGTGTTTTACACATGTAGAGACTCATGCCTTCAATCTGGGGTTGGTGCTGTGTGTGTGTGAATTGGTTAATTTTTCAGTGATCATGATAGTCAGCAGTGGGAAACCAAAAGCCAAAAGCCTCTGCCCCTGCCTACTGGCATCTTTTTTGTCTCCACAGGTTCTTGAAACATGCGTCAAGAACTGTGGCCACCGTTTCCATGTGCTGGTTTCTAGCCAGGACTTTGTAGAAGGTGTGCTGGTCCGAACCATCCTCCCGAAAAATAATCCACCCACCATTGTACATGACAAAGTGCTGACCCTCATACAGGTGAGTGGGCTTAGTTTTCCTGCAACTGCACAGTTCTTCCTTCATTGGCAAATAATCAAATGCAGTTATCCCTAAAGATGTGATTTTGTGTCTCTTTCAGTGTCCTTCTAGTTAAGCTCGGAGGGCTGGAAATGAAACTCTAACCCCCACCAATAACTGTACTAAGCCTAAATCAGGGCTGTAATGCATACATGGGTTACTTTAGGGACTGAGTGTACTCCATGTTAAAAACCATTTAACATTGTGTCTCAAGAAAAGTTGATTTTGTGGCTTATTATGCACATTTGCTAGGTTTGCATAATGTATCTCCTGTTTTGCATAACATGTCCTTCATTTTTTTCCTGTTTTGCATAATTCATTCGAGGGTTGCTTGTCCTAAGGGAAGGCAAGCAGGGAAATCTTATTATTTTACCCCTTTGGTTCTTAAAATGTCCATTGGCGTTGCTTCTACAATGAAGTACAGTTTGTCATTTTGAAAGACTAGAACTTTGCTTTTTAATATGAAGAAAGAAAATTGAGTTTTTCAGGAACTTCCCTTATGTGTCTAAACCACTTGCTGCACTTTTCTTGTGCTCCTAATGAAAAGGAACATTCACACCATGCTGGCTATTTTTAATGTGAATCACAATGCATACCATATCTTTTGGAGGTAACATCTTTTTCTATTCTCCTCAGTCTTGGGCAGATGCATTCCGCAGCTCACCTGACCTGACAGGAGTGGTAGCTGTATATGAGGACCTGAGAAGAAAAGGTCTAGAGTTTCCCATGACTGACTTAGATATGCTGTCACCCATCCATACACCACAGAGGGTAAGGTTAATGTCTCTTCCGCAGGGATTCTCTCAAAGTATAAGGCTATTAAAATTACAAGTGGGAACCCTTAAGAAAGGAGGGGGCCTTTGCTTCCTTCTGTCTCCCCATTCTCTCTCAAAGTTATCCAACATCATGTAGATCCACTTTCCTGCATTGTAAATGGCATTGCACCTAAGCCAGCCTCCTTAGAAAGAATTATAAGTTGATTTTGCCAAACCCACACAGATCCCTATATCTGATGTCAGAGTCTACTTTTATCAATCAGATCCATATGATATAGTCCCGTCTCCATCCATCACATGGAAATAGCTCTGAACTTCCACAATAAATAAATAGTATGGTCCAAACTGGATTGTCCTTTGTTCAAAAGGGATGAAGTTTGCCAGGATGGTCCAATATGGAGTGGAAGTGAATGGTTTATTAGAAAGAACACTCCAGGGGTCTTAGATTCCAGGCACTCTTGAGCCTTAGCAAGTTTTAGGGTTTCTGTCACACTCTTTCTCCTCTCTTTCAATCTCCTTTTTTCCCCCTCTCTGCTCCCCTTTCACAGGCAATCTCCTTCCCTCTTCTTTTTTCACTATCTTGAGAGCTGCTGTTGCTGCAGCAGCCCTCCTCGCATACACACACACACACACACCCGGAGTCACTATAGCAGGACCTTCTCAGGAGCCACCACAGCTGCAACAGAAAATGCCATGGCAGCTGCAGAGACCTCAGGAAATTGTCATGGCAGGTGAAAACTATTTCACTGTGAGCTGGATCCATGAGTTTAGATATCTGCAGAACTGCCCACTCTTGAGAAATAAATATATAATAATAGGACAGGGTGAGGGAGCAGAGGTAGTTATTTGCACACCCAACAATTCTGAATTGGACTTTGGATTCTATGTTACCAAGATAAATTGTAAAAATTATGCTTGCTTCCAATATGTTCAACAGTAATGTATATATTGCTGTTGATTTCAAATATAATATTCAGGGGTTTTTTTTGCATCTAATCATAAAATGCAGCAAAAGCAGGATTTTTGCAAAAATGCCAAACTGCAAGGATTGCAAGGATTGTCATGCCCTTATATAAAGCAGTGGTGCGACCACACTTGGAGTACTGTGTTCAGTTCTGGTCGCCACATCTCAAAAAGGATATCGAAGAGGTAGAAAAAGTGCAGAGAAGGGCAACGAGGATGATTGAGGGATTGGAGCACCTTCCTTATGAGGAGAGGCTGCAGCGTTTGGGACTCTTTAGTTTGGAGAGGGGGATATGATTGAAGTCTATAAAATTATGCATGGGGTAGAAAATGTTGACAGAGAGAAATTTTTCTCTCTTTCTCACAATACTAGAACCAGAGGGCATTCATTGAAAATGCTGGGGGGAAGAATTAGGACTAATAAAAGGAAACACTTCTTCACACAACGTGTGATTGGTGTTTGGAATATGCTGCCACAGGAGGTGGTGATGGTCACTAACCTGGATAGCTTTAAAAAGGGCTTGGACAGATTTATGGAGGAGAAGTCGATCTATGGCTACCAATCTTGATCCTGCTTGATCTGAGGTTGCAAATGCCTTAGCAGACCAGGTGCTCAGGAGCAGCAGCAGCAGAAGGCCATTGCTTTCACCTCCTGCATGTGCGCTCCCAAAGGCATCTGGTGGGCCACTGCGAGTAGCAGAGTGCTGGACTAGATGGACTCTGGTCTGATCCAGCAAGCTAGTTCTTATGTTCTTGTTCCAACTTTTTCTTGGATGAGATGTTTAGTGATTTGTTAAAATGAAAGTATTACCTAGTTCCTTATTTCTACTTTTGGTCCAGTCAGATATTGATTTGTCATCAGTAGTAAACACCACATGGAGAAGTTTATTAGACATAACATGAAAAGGGAAAAGGACTTGTGTAAGAAGATCAGGATTAAAACTTTTTTTTTCAAAAGGAGATGTTTCAAATCTAATGCTGTGTGTTCACCAAGTCTATGCAGAGATCAGGATTCTTGCTTCCTAGCCACCATAATCCTTGTTCAAACATCATGTCTTTCTTTTTTGAACTGAAACTGTTGGGCTGACATTTTTTCCCTCTGTGAGGACTAACAACATGCTGCTTATTTTTAAAACAAATGAAATGGAGATTCTTATCATGTGATATTCTTCGCTGCACATGCAGAGGCATAGGCTATATGTGTCTACTGTTGCGATCAACATAGTGGTTGGGATATACTGCCATGAGTTCGGTTTTCTTTGGAAGCCACAGAAAAGCATAAAGGGTCTTGTCTAGAGAACGTGAGAGGTTATATGCCAGGGAAGCAGCAAATGACATATGAAAGCCATGTTGGGTAAGAGAAAGAGAATTTACCTGAGTCAAGAGATACTTTTAAATAGATTATTTGAGTAAGAATAAGTACATATTTCCTGTGCCACAACCCCCAATTACTGAGCCATTTCCCCTCTCTCCTTATTTCTCTTTAGACTGTGTATACCTCAGATTCCCCATCAGGGCAAAACTCACCAGCTGTGGATTCCTCTCAGACAGTAGAGTCTATCTTGCATCCTGTGTCGCTGCCAGTAGCCCCAGGAGCTTCAGCCGAGGCTCCTATTGTACCTACTCCAGAGCAGGTAAGAGAAACATGGAACAAACAATATTCTTGCAATAGAATGTCTTTGACGTTTCCTCCATTTTGTCATCTGCTCAGCTCTGCTCACGGAAACGAGACTTACTGGGAATATTTAGGGTGAGCTGCTGACCTGAGGGGTCATTGCTGGCCAGAAGCAAGCCAAGTTCCAGTGGTGCTGGACGCAAATCTGGGAGAGTGATAGGAGGCAACCTGTGCCCATCCCATCACATGCTTTCCTTAGAAAGCTCCCAAGTTCAGTCCCTAGCAGTTTTAGGGAAAGGATCTCGGTTTGCATGATAGACAGAGGAACTCCTCTTTGAGCGTCTGGAGATCCACTGGCAGACAAAGCAGGCAATAGTGGGCAAGCTCTATCAATGGACTAAGGCAGCATCACTTGGCCATATATCCCAGCTTTTTGTTCCTTCTGATCTTCATCTTTTTTTGTCGCTGGGACAAAGCCCAGTTGGGTTTAATACATGCTTGTTTGGCCTTTCAGATTGGGAAGCTACGCAGCGAGCTGGAAGTTGTAAACGGGAATGTGAAAGTGATGTCCGAGATGCTGACAGAGTTGGTGCCAGGGCAGACTGAGACCTCTGACCTGGAATTGCTGCAGGTAGGAAATGGCTGGAGCATCTGCTGGCAGACTCTCTTGGTCTTGCAACTTGCTTTTGCTCACCCCCAATGAGTGGTGAGAATGGGCTTGCCTGAAGCCAACGAACTTAATTGCATTGTGTCCTTTGTGTGATTGGTAGGAATGGACATTTAGCCCTGGGTGGCTACACGCTACCACTTCTGAATCTAATTTCCTTGGCTCCATGTTCATGATTGACATTCTCTTGCTGTGGGTAGGAACTGAACCGGACGTGTAAAGCGATGCAGCAGCGGGTTCTGGAATTGATCCCCCGTATCCTCAATGAACAGCTAACGGAGGAGCTGCTCATTGTCAATGACAACCTCAACAATGTTTTCCTGCGTCATGAACGGTACTCCTTCATCCTCTTCCCCTTTTCCCTACACTTTCCCCAGCCCTCCCAAAAGCAAAGCAGCTCACCTTCTTGTGCTCAATCTCCTATTCTCTTTTTTTGTAGGTTTGAACGGCTCCGATCCGGACAGCCTACTAAGGTGATTTCAGCACTCCTTCCCATTAAAGCGCACTGGTATCATTTTTTCACTTATTCGATTAAGATAGGGTAGAATGCATCACTGCTGTTGTGACATTTTAAAGCCATAGACTACAATTCTTCCTATGTTGGTTTCATTTTTTCCCCATGTTGCATATACAGAGGTTGCTTCCATTACTTCCAAATACTGGTGAGGTTTAGGAGTGTAATGGAGTTTCTGATCAAATTAATCCTCCTTGGGCATTTTGTAAACCTATTCTGTAGATATCTAGCTCAGATTGTGCTTTAGATTCTGATAGATTTAAGCATATTGAAGCTTTTGTCCCCACTCAGTTGTTCTAAGGGGAAATAGGAAAAAAAAACTAGGAGCTTGCATGTTACAAAATGTTTGGTGCATTGACTTTCTTTATACCAGCTCCCATTCACACCATTTTTCAACTATACACATTGTTAGGCTTACATGCTGTATTCTCTGTGATTCTGCCCTGTTTGAATAATGTTCCACTGTAGTGCAATGAGCTGAAGGCAGCAGGCACTTTATAGAGTAATCCTACGGAGAGACCCTTTATTGTTTAGGGTCACAAGCTCCAGTTTGGGGACCCCTTTGTTTCTTATCCCGTATCAAAGCCAGCTTCCCTTGCATAATAAAGCTAAGGTCATAAGGCACAATCTAGAGCAGGGGTAGGGAACCTGCGGCTCTCCAGATGTTCAGGAACTACAATTCCCATCAGCCTCTGTCAGCATGGCCAATTGGCCATGCTGGTAGAGGCTGATGGGAATTGTAGTTCCTGAACATCTGGAGAGCCGCAGGTTCCCTACCCCTGATCTAGAGGAAGTGGCTGTGTTTTGAATTTCATGGAACCTGTGTGAGTTAAGCATTTACTGCCCACTGATTTCAGGCCAGTGGAGTACCAGCAGGCCTACCTCTATTAGAAATGCATTCACACTTCTCTGTGTCCTCCGTGTAATATCAAGCATTGGAAGAACACCCGTCAAATGAATGAAACTTGGCCTATGTGGGGTCGGGTTCGCCATGTGGTGCCTTTGCTTTTGGGTCTTGCTCACTGGTGGTGCCTTTTCTTTTGGGTCTCACTCACACTTCTCAGAGGCTTTTGGGTAACAGGAGGTGCTTGTGTTTGCCTATCTGGATGAAATATCAGATCTCCCAAACAGAGTTCAACCGGACCAGAAATAGTGTGGAAACAGTGAGTAACTTTTTTCTCTCTCTTCAAAGCAACACAACAATACAGAAAATGCAAGCAGTTTGATTGACATGGTGCCTAGTGTTACTCCAGCAGGGAATGAATCTGAGGCTCCCAACTCTCTTTCAACTCAGCTTGCAGGAATGAGTAAGTAGCTTAACTGTGTCCCATGTGCCATTCAGGTCTTTTTCTTCCTCTCATCTCCCTCACAACTTTCTTTTCTGGCTTCCAGACCCTTGTTTCCAATCTCTGTATTTCCTCCTTCTATTGAAATCTTAAAGTTCTGTACATTTGGGGTAGCAGATTCATATGTGAAGAAGCAGGCAACATTTTGATTTGCCTCACTGATTAGTAACATTTGAATTAGGGGTGGCACATATAACCATTCCTATAGATCTCCTTAGTTGAGAGTAGGCAAAACAAGACCTGATGCTTATAGTCATCCCTCCCGAAGGGCTGCCTCTCCCTGTATGAACCTATGTAGTAGTGCCAGTACTCACTCTCCATCCCTTCTTGTAAAAGGACACAGTCAGCCACAGTTTAATTTCAGGCATTTTCAATTATTGCCTCCATTTTATGGAAGTGCCTCGCTTCAAACATGAGGGAGAGATTCTTGCTGATTACTTTTGAGAAGAAGGGTTAGTTTTTATACCTCACTTTTCTCTACCTTTAAGGTTTTGGAGCAGCTTAGAATCACCTTCCCCTCCCCACAACAGACATCTTGTGAGGCAGGTGTTCTGAGTTCTGAGAGAGTTCTGAGAGAACTGTGACTAGCCCAAGGTCACCCAGCAGGCTGCATGTGTAGGAGTGGGAAACAAACCTGGTTTGCTGCTCATATGGAAAAGTAGGGAATCAAACCTGATTCTCCAGATTAGAGTCTACCACTTTTATTAACCACTATACTATACAACACAGGCTGAAGAAGGGGTTGGGGCATTATAGTAAGGTTTTTAGAAGGCATTCCACTTGGGATGCAAGTGGGTGGCATCTGGTATAACCTTTGGTTCTATTTTTATTGTGTTGATCCTGTACTGTTACCAACCTTGGGTCCAGATTTCTGGGAGGAAGTTAGTTCTATAAATAAGTGAACCAGTATCTTGCTCGGTCTTCATTGTGCTTTGTTGGCCTCAGCATGTATCCTGCATTAGCTTGTTCCTGCTATGTTTTACTCCCCTGCAGATCTAGGTTCTGGCAGCGTCAGTGCAGGGTTGCAGTCGCTTGATCATTCTGGCAAACTGGAAGAAGAGTTTGACATGTTTGCACTGACCCGTGGCAGCTCCTTGGCTGACCAACGCAAAGAGTGAGTGGCAATGCCTGTTATGATCTAAGAAGCAAAATTGGAGTGTTGCAGATTAACTTAAGAGCAGTTGTGTAAATTTTGCTCTGATTCCTGTGCCTCTCAGCATTCATCTTTGGTTAATGCAAAATGTAACAAATTTTTATGTAAAGTTTTGAATTCTTTGTTTCAAAGCACTAAAACCTGGCCCTGTTCAAGAGAAGATAGTGTCTCTCATTCTCCCAATATATTGTCCATGTGGCTAAGCAAGGTGCTAAGTCTTCTAGCATGTCACAAGCAGAGAAAAGGGAACAAACCATGAAAATGAAATTGGTAATTACTCTGGAATAGAGAATAAGGGAGCAATCAAAAGCAGAGCTACTCAGAATTCTGATTTTATTCAGTGGGGCTTACCGTACTCGCAGGAAAATAGGATTGCAGCCTAGGATTAATAGGGGATTCCAAATTAACTCAAGCCGTCAGCTACCCGCCACACGGGTCTAGCCCAAGGGCACATGGAAGAAAACAAGAGTTTCCTTTTCCAAAGCATTTCACTATTAGCTTTTTTTTAAAAAAGGTTGCTTAATGAAAGCAAATGGAAAAAGATTGCTTTAGAACAAAGAATGGTAAGATAGAAACATTCTGATAGAGACAGAAAAAGAGAAGACAAATGTTTGCTAAAAGGGTGATAAATTATTTTAGCAAACAGTAGAAATCACTGGTTGCCGCAAAAACAAACAATTCCCACCTGTTTTAAAATATGCTGCTTTCTTTTACAGTGCATTACTGTTCTTTTTTTCCCTGATTGTGTTGGCTGTGCCTGCTCATGTTCTGTTTGTGCCCACATAGTCGCAGGTGTATTCACCAGCCTGCATTTCACTCTTTGCTCAGTAAGCTTCTATGGTAACAGGCAAGGGATCTGCATCTCTGCAACCATCTTTAAGCTCCTAAACAAGAGTCGTCTTTCAGGGTGCTGTTCTAAATTTCAAGAGGGGACAATATGTATGTTAAAGGCAAAGAGTCGCTGATCAGTTTTGTGTTGTGTCTCCATGGAGTTCATGAAAGCTGATATAAGCCTGCTTTAGCACTCACTAGCTCCTCCGCTCCCTTTCCCTCCTTGGCCCAGTCTTGCTCCCTAGTAAACTCTGGCAGTTGTAGTGAAATGCATCATTTATTTTTAATAGCTCAGGCCAAATAGAAAACAGTCGTGTGTAGTATGCCACAGAATTTTAGGTAGTTTAGATGGGCACCCTACTATCAATCCAAGATTAATGCTTCAATTAAAATCTCACAGTGCACCATGTTTAAATTAATGAGAGGCAGACTGCCCTGGAAACTTCAAATTTTGTGTATCCTTTCAACTGAGGGGAGCAGCAACCTCCACACATATCTGAACAAGCTGTCATGTGGATGCAGACTTAATGTTATTTTCGTCTGGGAAGGAATTTTCCTACAGGGAGGTGGTGTTTATGTTCCCTTGCATCAAGTGGCATTACTTACACTTAAGTCAATCACCTTTCTTGCTCCTGCTATCCTGGCACAGGGACAGCAGTGTTGTACGAGGGCTGGTTGGAGTAACCCAGCCAAGAAGTCCCCGGTTCAAATTTCTTGGCCCCAACTCATCTCCGCAATAGGGAGAATATTGGCCCACTTTACAAGATGATGGTGGGTATGAATTACTGCGCCTTGAGTGCTCCAAATAACAGTATGTGTTAAAGTCAAGCATTGTGAGTCTGCATAGGACTGATATGCCAGAGGGCTTTGCCTTGCAGGTGTCCTTCTGGGTCCTTCCAGCCCTGCAAGATTAAAATACACCTCTGTGTCTATGAGAAGCTTCAGCCTGCAGTAAGTTTTGGAATGACCACTGCTGGTGCTAGAAACAGATGCTTGTTGTGGGCATGGGCAGCTGTGTTCACATCACATCTGCTCAGCACTTAGCAAACCAGGCTAGATGCCAGCATGCTTCTAGACACAACAGGCACTGTTGTGCTCACTGCTGCCGCTGGAGGGCTCGTAACGTTGGACTTGGAAACTGCTTTCCCAAAAGAGCCTGGCTGATTTCACTAGCAGAAAGAAAACACGCCAACCAGAAAAGCACAGATGCTGTGTGTATGTAGCAGGACCACGTTATCAACGCGCTCTTTGCCAGGAATGAAGGTGGAGAAGGAGCCAGAAGGAGCTGATCTTGTGCTGAAACCCAGCCTCTAGGAGTGCAGTCCAGACACTTCCCTCTCACTCTGGGTATCTGTGGAGGAACTGGGGAGCATATCTTCTCCAGCGCAACCTGGTTCTCCTAAGACGGAGGTGTGCATGATCTAGCCATTTGAAGTGGCGTGTCTTGTTGCGTTCTCATTCTCCAATGCGATTAGCTGCCTGCAGTTCTCTGGCCATCAAGCCAACTTGGGAAGTCAGTGCTAGAAAGTCCAGCACACTCCTCTGCCTCCTCTTTTTTCCCCCCTCCTTCCTTTTTGGCTTTGCTGCTAGATTAGGATTTTTGTGGGCAGCTGCGCCAGCTGAGCTTTGCTGTCTTCCAAGCACTCTGTGAGTACCTGCTTGCAGAATTTCAGGCGATACCTCAAACCGCCCCCGCCCTTCTGCCTCATCAGTTGCATGGTTGTGGCACTCTGCTTCTTCCTGGATGCCATTGTGCACAGCGGGCCTTTCAGAGACAAACGTTTCTTTGAAAAATTTGAGGAAAAAGTGGCCCAGGCCTGTGGTGGGAATGATTCCCATTGATCATAGAAGTGGCAGAGATGTGCCAGGGGGAGTTCAGTACTGGACCATCATTGGACAAGGTAATTCGGGCCTTTCTGTGTAAGAAATAATCAGCCTAGCACTAAGGATGAAGGCAAAGGAGAGTGGCCTGGAATATTTTCGAGGGAAGCATTCTATTTGGACCTGTTGATTTCTATGGGAGGGAGGATACCGCTATGTTGGAGAGTTTCTTTGAGATATTTTTTGAATGCAGAGATATCAGTGTCACTTGGTGTGCATTGATTGCCAGGAACAGTTACCTACCTGACTATCATATGCAATGCTGCATGTCACAAAATAGAAATGTGAAAGGATGCAGAATTTGTTGTGGGTTTGTGTACTTAGAACTAAGGTATATGAAGATTCCTGTACATGCTTCAGCTCGGCAGAAGCACAGAAGGTGGTTGAATGTGGTGTCGAGAGTGCAAATTTCCGCTTTGGTTGAATGTTGGCTTGCATTTTTAAAGTCATCTGTCTCGGCCCCATGGATGCAAATACTTGAAAATTTGTGGGTGATGCTTGCAGAAATATCAGAAACCAGAGTGAGTGACTGAGCCAGATTTCCCCTTGTTGGACATAAGGCTCTGCTATCTTCCATAGTTCCCCTCTCAACGGTTAGAATACATTTTTAAAATTCAAGACAAGCCTTGAAAAATAAAAAAAATGCATATTTTATGCAAGTTCTAGACATTCTGTTTTCTTGGCAGCCCTGGGTAGATGATGCATTTAGGCGATTACGTCTGAGTTGAGCCTTCTGATTTAATAACTTGGCTATGTAGCCCTTCCCTAAGGGTCAGAGCAGATAAGCAGATCTGCTTACCCCTAACATGTATTATACACCAAGACTCAAGAGTCCAGTTATTTTTATGTTATGGACTGGAGAACTGGAGGAAAGGGATTGCCTTGCCAGTAATTGACTGAGCTTGGATCTGGACCCAGGGGAAAGACTAACAGTCTCTCTGATAGCCCCTGCTGGTGAAATTCATAATTCCGCTCATAATTCCAGTCACTCCTGTGTTCTAGGTGGCTCAAGTCCATTCAGAACAGGTGTGATGCAGCAATGTGATACAGGTGTGATACATGCTGGGATACAGCAAAATGTTTTTCGGGGGGTGTCAGAAAACACTAAGGGAGGGGCTGGGGGCACAGTTTTGCCTACAGGCCACGCTATGCACAGTAACTTGGGTTCTCCCCATATAAGCAATTTGCTTTTGAGTTTTTTTTTTTTTCTTTAATTTGGTTGTCTTGTTCAGGGTGAAGTATGAAGACCCTCTGGCCACCAAAGGACTAGCTGGAGCCTTGGATGCCAGGCAGCAGAATACAGGAGCTGTGAGTAAATATTTCTGCTGTGCTCAATGAGTTCCGTGTGTAGCTCACTCTCTCCTTATACACCCAAAATTCAAGTGTTGGGTGCTGCCTGCTCAGTTCAGTCTCAACCACCACTAAATCACTGGGGAGGGCTGTAAATTGAGATGGCCATTACCTCTCTCTCGGCTAACCAGTCAGCTCTTTAGGGTACAGCCCTCTAACTGAAGAGAAAAGATGATTTATTCCAGATGTCAACCTTATGTCCTAGTGAAGTCAAAGATCACTCACGTCATGTTTTGAATAAAAATCTTAAAAGAGATCATCTAATCATTTTAAATGAGTTAAATATGAAATAATCCCCGATACCAAATATACTTAGGTAAATGGAATTAGAAACAGTAATATAAGCATATCATTCTTTATCCTCTCTGAGATTAAAAGGTAAAATGCAGCTTCTGAGATTGTCAGCAAAGTGCTTTCCAGGTTTCTCATGAAACCCCCATCTGAGAGATTCAGAAGCGTTTGGGGTGCCAGTTTCCTAATATGCGCCAATACAGAAAGTATGAAGGGAACAACCTTTTCTGCATTTCCAAAAATCCTTAGCTTCCAAAGCAGAGCTCATCTGACTCCCTGCAATGGTAATGCACACAATTGCCCACTCATTTGTATTTCCTGGACTTTCAGGTGTCCACTTGAAGATTCTTTTAGTAACTTTATGCAAACTGATGCAGGCGAAACGTCAGGAGAGAATGCTGCTAGAACATGGCCATACAGCCCGGAAACCACACAGCACCCCAGTTTATGCGAACTGTTAATCACAATTGCAATTAATGGCGGGGTTTTTTTTTCATTTTAACAAGCGAGAAGAAAGCTACTTTTTACAAAATGCCGTGTTCTTTTCCATCTTTGCCCTCACATATGCCTGGTTTAAAATGGAAACTCTGGGTAAACTGAGAGGGGAGAATTTGTGTCCTGCAGGAATTCTGCTAGCCCTTGATCCACTGAACCCTGATTAAGAGACTAACAATGTTGCATCTGCCCTAGACAAAATTTTGCCTGGAAGGGGGAGTTTCTAGTTGTGCTCACAAAAGTGGTAACTCTGCAGACTGAAAACTGCAACTCTCTAAGCATATAGTCTTCTTGAGGTTGGGCATTACAGTTTCATGTCATAGTCTTCATTCCAACCACGCTTCCTTTCAGGGTCTGGGTTGGAAAGCCAGCAGGGTGTTCTGCTGCTCTCCAAACCTCACATTCCGCAGGAGGAGGAAGAATTAGTTATTCATTTCCTTTCTAGCTCCGGAGGGAATACGCCCGTGCTATTGGTTCAGTGCAGGGTTCTCGCTTACTCCATTAGTCTCATGAAGAAATGGGTGAAAGAAAGAATTTTATCAGTCCATCAGTCATCTTTTATTTGTAGAAGAAGGTGCTGGTCTCGCTGCTGACCTCATGGATGTTACATTCTGGCAGATGCCTGCGTTTCTCCTTCCTTTTCTAGCACTTTTTCAAAGTAAAACTCTCTTTTAACTAGCTGGAGCCAGAAGCCCCGATCTCAGATTGGATGATGCAGCAAGGAATGGTGAGAACGTGAGGCTGCTGGGGGGAGAGCAAAATAAGTTTCAGACGCTGCTAAGCAAGGGTGTGGTGCTTAATGAAGAGTGTTATGGGGATACACAGCAGGCAATGGAAGCTGGAGATTCCCTTCCAGTAAGTCCATGTTCTGGAAGGTTCTTTGGGATAAAGGAAAGCATGATAGAAAAAATTGAGCTGAGAGCATGTAAATCCTTTATGCTCCAAATTCCTGTTGGCATTAGAAACTGTAAACTCTGGATCCAGTAGTGCATGCCCTTGACGTTTCATCCAGCACATGGCCTGTTCTGTCCTTTGCACCAGCATTGCAGTGCCATCCAGAAAGTGTGTCATCATTGGTCCATCAGTGATTCTTTGCTAACCGGTCCCTCTACACTACAGATTTTTTTTTCTAAAACAAAAAACAAAACACATCTTCCACCACGATGGCAAAAATCACCCATAAGGTGTCAGCGGTGGCCAGCTGTTATGCTGCCATATGGCACAAGAAAATTTGCACTCCCAGATGTGTCTTCCACATCAGCTCCCAGTAATAAGTTTGTTTCCATGACTCATACACCTGTTGTTTGAACTGGGCTGCTACCTGTAATACAGTGATGCATCCTGTGTCCCTGTTTTGCATGGGTAGCAGCTCCCTTTCAACCAGACACCAGGCATATGCAGAATCCTAAGAGAGTTCTTTTATGTATCAGTCTCATCTTTAAAAATGCCTGATATGCCAGCTCAGAGAAAGCATAGCTAAGCAGCTTGCTCAGGATCCAGCTGCTGGTTATTCTGATTCAGAGATTCTAAGTTCAGAATATGCTGCAGAACCAGTCGGGGGAGTTGCCACAAAACTAGAAAATTTTCACTGCGGCTCCTTGCCCAAGGTATCCCCATACACTTTTCCAGCTTCTTGGGTATATTCAGGCTTTCTGTTTCTGAAAACTTCATTTGAGGACAAACGTACTGTTGCTGGCATCTTTTCATTTCTCTCTGCACCAATCCCTTCCCTCATTAGTCTGATGGGCACAAGGGAGAGAAGAGCTTTACATCAGCAGAGGGAAAAGAGTGTGGCAGGGATAGCTCGGATGCTGCATTATTGATTTGGGTGAGATGGATTCTCTTGCTTTGGTTCTACTTTTCCATGGATTTGGTAACCAAAGATCAGTGTAGCAAAGACTTGCTTTTTTTATCTCTAGTTACGGGTGTGCTAACTCTCCTTCATCCTTTGCTGTTCCAAGCTTAATTGTGGCTCTTTTGGGTCTGAGGATTTGAGCTGATCCCTGATTCCTTTAGCATTCTTTCCGCACTGACCAGTTCCCTTGTGAAAAAGACTCTCACTTTTAAAAAGCCCCAATCTCTGGCTATGGGAGTAAAGGTCCACTGTCTCTGCCTCTAGCACTGTCCTTACTTTGAATTGGCACTGGGGCCAGGTTTGTAGTATTTTGAGCCTTTCTTCTTTTCATGTCTGCTGCTTCTTTATTTCCTGGAGTGCCACTGTGATTCCGAATCTTTCGTTAGGAGTGAAGACAAAATATTTTTAGGTTACATGCCCTTGTTAGGCTCAGTAGAATGTAAATAGTTGCTGACCTGAAGTGCCAGCCTGTCTCTGTAGCCCCTGTCTTAGGTTTTTATTGTTTTTTAAGACAGTTTTTCCTGGATCAGACTAAGGTCCATCTGGGACATCATTCTTTCTCCAACAGTATCCAGCCAGCTGCCTCTGGAATTTCAGGAGGAGGGTGTGGAAGTGATGTTTATCCTCTGCCATTTGTCGCTGCGTAGATCTGTTTTTCTGGACTTTGCCTGAACTTCTTGAAGGAGGCATGCTGACATGCCTATGATTCAGTTGTGCAGTTAAAGAACCCCCAAAACCATTCACTTCCACTGACAACTATCCGAGGCTTACAGCTCCACAAGGGTCCCTTGTCCAGTAATCCTGGACTTCATACCAGTCCCTTCACCAGTTGGAAGCATGAATGCTGCATTAAGTGAGAGTGTGAAAGGCTTTCCTGCAGAATTGCTGCTTTGTGCCCATATTCAGTGAATCTCTCCCAGAGAGAAAGCTGCCCTATAAAGCTTCAGGGTCTGAATAGAATGAATAAAGGTGTCTCTAAGGACATGGTGCCTCTGAGGGCATGCCAGATCCCAGTTGACACTTTTCATTCTTTGTCCAGAAGAAAACATAGAACAGTATTGATTTGGGTGAGTAGAGTTTTTTCCACAGCAAAACATTTTGGTGGACATTCAAAATATAAAATGGAGAGAATTTCACAGCATCTAAAATTTATAATACTCATCTTCATAGAGGAAAGCTTGAAAATAGGATGTTGTGTCCTAAACTGGCCAGAATACAGGAGACTGCAGTATTTATCTTTCAGTGATGGTTGTGTAACATTTTTTCAAACTTCATGTTCATATTCTTGCACTTCGCAATTAGGAAGCTTCTCACAGTGCAAAGTCTTATGCTTATATAGATACTTCTCCCCCCCTACAACCACAGAAATACACTTCTCCCTCTACCACAGCTGTGAATGTTTGTTTTTTCACCCAAGAGGAGGTGAGGAAAATTCCTGCACCTGAACCAAGCTTCTTAGGAGACGAATCCGAGGAACTAACGAAGATAGTGGTAGACAAGGAAGAAGTTCTGGCAGCCATTGATAAACTAAATGCTACCAAATCCCCTGGCCCAGATTGCATTCACCCAAGAGTTCTTAAAGAGCTCAAGCATGAAATTGCTGATCTTCTCACTTTAATATGCAACTTATCCTTGAAATCAGGCTCCATCCCTGAAGACTGGAAGATGGCCAATGTCACACCAATCTTTAAGAAAGGAACTAGGGGGGACCCGGGAAATTACAGGCCAGTCAGTTTGACATCTGTTCCTGGTAAATTAGTAGAATCTGTCATTAAAGATAAAATTATAAAACATGTACAAAAGCAAGACCTGCTGAGAAAGAGTCAGCATGGCTTTTGCAGAGGCAAATCCTGGCTTACAAACTTACTAGAGTTCTTTGAGGATGTAAATAGGCATGTGGATAAGGGGAACCAGTGGACATTGTCTACTTGGATTTCCAAAAGGCTTTTGAGCCAAAGTTCCCTCACCAGAGACTATTGAGAAAACTCAGCAATGAAGGAATAAGAGGGGAAGTCCTCCTATGGATTAAAACTGGGCTGGAGAAACAGGAAGCAAAAGAGTGGGTGTAAATGGGAAATTCTCACAATGGAGAGATGTAGGAGTTATGGTGTCCCCAAGTTGATCCACAGATAACTGGGGACCAAAGTGCTCTTTAACCTATTCATAAATGACCTGGAAGTGAAGGGTGGGTAAGCGTGGTGGGCTAAGCTTGGTAGATGATACCAAATTATGTAGGTGGTGAGAACCACAAAGGATTATGCAGGGAGCCCCAATGGTGGACCTTGATAAATTAGGTGAGTGGGCTAAGAAATGGGTAAAATGCAGTTCAATGTAGCAAAATGCAAAGTGATGCAATATAGGCTGTGCAAATCCAAACTTCACATATTATCGCTACAGGGGTCAGTGCGCTACTATCAGTCACAGACCAGGGAAAGGGATTTAGGCGCCTGAAGTTGATAGTTCCATGGGAAATGTCAACTCAATGTATGGTAGCTGTGAAAAAAGGCAAACTCTATGCTGCTGGGGATAATTAGGAAAGGAATTGAGAATAAAACTGCAAAGATTGTCATGCCCTTTTATATAAAGCACACAGTAAAGCACCCTCGCACTTGAGTACTTGTGTTCAGTTCTGGTCAGCCACATCCTGCAAAGGATATTGAAGAGATAGAAAAAAGTGCAGAGAAGGGCAAACGCAGGGATTAGATTGAGGGACTGGAGCACCTTCCTTATGAGGAAAGAGCTGCAGCTTTGGGACTCCTTTAGTTTGGAGAGGAGGACGTCTGAGGGGATAAGGATTGAAGTCTATAAAATTATGCATGGGGTAGAAAATGTTGACAGAGAAATTTTTCTCTCTTTCCTTCACAATACTAGAAACTAGGGGCATTCATTGAAAATGCTGGGGGGAAGAATTAGAACTAATAAAAGGAAACACTTCTTCACGCAACGTGTGATTGGTGTTTGGAATATGCTGCCACAGGAGGTGGTGATGGCCACTAACCTGGATAGCTTTAAAAGGGGCTTGGACAGGATTTATGGAGGAGAAGTCGATTTATGGCTACCAATCTTGGATCCCTTCTTTGATCTGAGATTGCAAATGCCTTAATAGTCCAGGTGCCTTCGGGAGCAACAGCCTGAGAAGGCCATTGCTTTCACATCCTACATGTGAACTCCCAAAGGCACCTGGTGGGCCACTGCAAGTAGCAGAGAGCTGGACTAGATGGACTCTGGTCTGATCCAGCTGGCTTGTTCTTATGTTCTTATGTTGCTAAAAATCCACTTATTAATATAACATGGGGGAAAGTGCTTTGAAACTCACACTCGACAGCCCATACAGATCTTGGAGCCAAACCATTTGTCATCTCTGAGGATCACTTTTGAAGCTGTGAGATACGGATGGAGAACTTGGCACTTCCTCGTGACTTTAGAATGATTCTGTCAGCGTGAAGTGAAACTGACAAACACTCAAATGATTTTAGCCGAGTTTTTTTAAAAAGATCCTAGAACAGGGCCACTTTATTTATTTATTTATTTTATTTATTTATAATCAATTTATATAATAAATAAATAAATAAATAAATAAATTTTATATACCGCCTCACTCTCAAGGGCTCTAAGGTGAACAAATATAATCATAATAGAAATAACATTAAAATCCCAGTTAAAACAGCCAATTAAATAAAATTACAGCGTATCCGACAAATTTGGCAAAGCGTAATACACCCACCCTGGAAGCAGCAGACCTAAAGCTGAGGGCTCCACAAAATTATTAAGGGCCCAGAGCGAAAGGAGGGAGGAGGGGAGGGCGACTTGAAGGGTCGGCCCTCCAAACGCCTGGGTGGAACAATTAGGTCTTACAGGCTCCCATGGAACTCTCCAAGATCCCGGGTATAGTCTGGATAGCTGGTGGTAAAGTGTTCCACCAGGCAGGGGGGCCAGGGGCTGTAAAGGCCCTGGCCCGGGTAGAGGCCAACCGCATCATCGAGGGGCTAGGGACAACCAGCAAGTTGGCCTCTGCCGAACGCAGAGGCCGCAGAGGGACATATGGGGTAAGACGGTCCCGAAGGTGTGATTTCCCACCCCCCACTTTAGAGAGGAGTTGCAGACGTTGCCATCAGTGAAAGGACAATCCAAGTACAAATTATTTCTCCAAGAATGGATTCAGCTCATACTCCTCCGTACCTTACTATGCCATGTTCTTTTTTTTCCCCTTCACCTGCCAGATTCCTGTCTCCCAAGGTGCCCTCATGGAAGATATTGAGCAGTGGCTCGGCACTGATAAGGTAAGTAATAGCACCAAAGCATTTACTCATTACTTAGGATAGACCCGTGGTGGCGAACCTTTGGCACTCCAGATGTTATGGACTACAATTCCCATCAGCCCCTGCCAGCATGACCATGCTGGCAGGGGCTGATGGGACCAGTAGTTCATACATCCGGAGTGCTAAAGGTCTACCCACCTACTGGGATAGACCTCAAACAGAACTTTGCAATCAGTGTGTGTTCATCGAAACTGTAAATAGCATAAAGCAAGCCTTCAGGTGTTCTTGTTTGAATATCCAGTGGTACCCTTGTCTGTTCTTCCTTCCCACTGGGCTACTATATATTTTCACTACTTGTAGTGTGTAAGGCTAAGGACTGATTCACACCACAACATTACCTGTGATGGATTATTACATTTTTTCCACACAAAGTTACATCATTACAGTCCTCAGATACAGGCTGTGTCTTGTGACTTCACACACCATTTTGCTGTGGACAAAATGTGGGCGAACACTGCTTAAGAAAGCTGCCCACTGTAGACAACTCAGCTGTGCAAATTAGTTTTGTTGTGTATTAGCTAAAACAATAACCACTGGGCTTGCCTTAAACCACTACCTCTAAGAATTCTCTCTGTCTCTTTTGACATGCATGCAGAATGGAAGCCTGTCTGTGGGAACTCTTGATAGGCTGGAAAAGTCAAGTTTTGGTAGCTGTATCCCGATATATTACCACTGTCCAATGCCATTTGCTGTTAATCAGAGGTGTCTCTGGGCCATATACTAAGCCGGTGCAAAAGCACTCTTGTGTTTTCTGTCGCCCCCCCACCCCCACCCCCCCAATTCCCACACACTTATCACCTTGCTCCAGTGAATAGTGCAGGCTAGAGAAGCTGCTCATTTCTCCTGCTGTTTGTATCGGCTCAGGAAACTACACTTCCCATGAGACCTTGGGGCTCGCAAGGTCTCCTGGGAAATGTAGTTCCCACCAGGCCGTTTTCAGCCTGAAAGGAACTGAGCCAGCCTCTCAGCACTGTAATTGCTCTTAACTAAGGTAAGTATGGGGGAGGGGGTGCTTTAGGGGGATGGTGTGATTTCCCACCCCCCATTGTGTCCCCAGTGCAACGTGCGTGCGCACACACAAACACCCCATGGTAACTCCGCCTCTGCTGTTAATGTTAGAGGAGATGTAAAGTGAGGCAGGAAAATAGTCTTCATTGTCTGGGTCCCAGAATCTCTATCTTGACAAGGACAGTATTCCCTGCCCACTTGGTATACTCCATAACTTTTGATTTTATCTTTCTTTGTTTCTGTGTTGTCATTTGTTCTTTCGTCTCTGGAAAACAAGGCTGAGGATTCGAAAGGTGTCACCAGTGAAGGTGAGCAGCTGTCTACCACCCTGCCCAGGCTTCTGCTAATGTTTACAGGCATAGGTTGCCCTCTGCCTACTCCCCCATTGTCTGCATGCCTTAGAAAAGACACCATGTATGAACGAGCAACAAATGCAACTACTCCCCCAGGTATTAGATCAGTGTGTTAGATCACAGGCCTGTTGGGATTCATGGCTCCCATGCCCGCATAAGTAGAAAAGCCCCAAACAAATGAGTTACACGTGTACTTGACTCCGCCCTCAGACTCTTCTTGCTCTCATGAGATTCTTCCGCTTCTGTTAACACTCTTCCTGGTGGCCTTTCTTTCCAGAGTTTGACAAGTTCCTGGAAGAGCGAGCAAAGGTAGCAGATCGGCTGCCCCTGCTTTCCAATCCCCCCGCTGGAGCTCCTTCCCCTCCAACCAGCTCCGACCCTCACCGGAAGAAAGAGAAGGAAGACGACACGATGTTTGCTTTATAGCCACCCTACAGACTGGTGTGCTGTGGCTTCAAGAGGACCTGTGTGCTGCACTGCTCTCCTCCTCCATGGGGAGGAGGGGCAAGGGAGGAGTGATGGGGGCAGGGGGCCCTCCCTCTCTCCTTCCCTCCTGCCTCCCTTACTAGGCTGCTTTGGGGTTACGTTAATCACTGCTGCATCTGGGGACTTGAGAGAGAGAGAGAGAGAGAGAAAAGAAAGTGGTGGGAAGAGTTTGCAGAGATGCCAAATGCCTTGTCAAGAGGAGTTGGGTGGATTTTGGATTTCTCCTGTGTGGTTGAAGTAAGTAGTTTTCTTCTCCCTCAGTCCCCCCCCCCTCCTTTTCCCCCCAGTGAAGTGACTGTAAAAGCCAAGGTAGTTCCTATCCATTCCGCAAGCAGCTGCATTTAGTTGTGAAAGTGGGCACCTCCCCTTCCACCTGCTTTCTCTGTCCTCTGTATTTTTTTCCTCCTGTGGCTGAATTGGAATCATGGACACTGTTTACAATGACAAGAGAGCTGTTTTGAGTAGGCCAGTGCTGCCTGCAGGTTTCTGCTACACTTCCTCCCTATTGTGCAAGAACCTCCTGAATGTATCTGCCGGCATTGAGCATCCTGCCAGCAGGCCATACAAGTTTACCATCGGCAGCACAGGTGTCCTTTTCATGGCAGGCGAGGCATCGCTGGTACCAGAACCTTCCAAGACCTGTCTTCGATGCTAGACCTATCTAGGAAGCAGACTCTCTTTTGAAATGACCTCACTGATCATGGCTTCTCTCCCTTCTCTATTGCCGTTCTCTTAATGCTTCGCTGTATCACCCATCCCTCTTCAAACAGAGGGCCTGGGGTTCTTTTTGGTGTATTAGAACACTATAAGGAAACAGCATTCACTGTGTTACAAGATTAGGAGGTGAGCAGCTTGTTCGGGATGAAATGCTGAATATTCCATGTACTTGGGAGACTTGCCTTTTATATTACATATTAAATAAAACACCTATGGACCTCACTAGAGAATTTGTGGTTTCTCTGCGCTCTAACATAGGCTCATTCCGCACATGCAGAATAATGCACTTTCAAACTGCTTTCAGTGCTCTTTGAAGCTGTGCGGAATAGCAAAATCCACTTGCAAACAGTTGTGAAAGTGTTTTGAAAACGCATTATTTTGCGTGTGCAGAAGGGGCCATAGTGAGATAAAATGCCATCATACCAGGTTAGGAAGAAGAGAAGACAATCAAGAGAGAGAATGGCTTCTAGGAGTGAACCGAGGGGCTTCCTCCTGAAGTGGGTTCCAGTTTTGGTGGCAGGGAGGGAAGACCACAAGACCTCCACTACTGAGAACAGATGCCGTCTGTGTTCAATCAATTGCTGCTGTTCTTACATTGCACCCACCAAATCCTATCTGCCACACTGAGGAAATGAAAAGATGCCTGTTAAAATTAAGTCAAGCCATGTAAGGATCTGCGCATAAATCGCTTCACTTCTGTAATTACTCTGATTGCAAAATGGTAGATTTTTGCCTTGTTCTTTCTTCACCTGTGCCAGGTGGGGCAATACAAGATGGTAGCTTAGCAAGGCTTGACATACTGATGCTGATTGTTTCACACTGGCCCTGCAAGGGGAGGATGCGGTTGGATTTTTATAATAAATCATTTCAGCGTCAGCTACCAATGTATATGGGTAAATGACTAAGCATAAGAACATAAGAAAGAGCCTGCTGGATCAGACCAGAGTCCATCTAGTCCAGCTCTCTGCTACTCGCAGTGGCCCACCAGGTGCCTTTGGGAGCTCACATGCAGGAGGTGAAAGCAATGGCCTTCTGCTGCTGCTGTTCCCGAGCACCTGGTCTGCTAAGGCATTTGCAACCTCAGATCAAGAAGGATCAAGATTGGTAGCCAGAGATCGACTTCTCCTCCATAAATCTGTCCAAGCCCCTTTTAGAGCTATCCAGGTTAGTGGCCATCACCACCTCCTATAGCAGCATATTCCAAACACCAATCACACGTTGCATGAAGTGTTTCCTTTTATTAGTCCTAATTCTTCCCCCCAGCATTTTCAGTGTATGCCCCCTGGTTCTAGTATTGTGAGATAGGTTGTGAGGATAGGGGGAGAGAATGATCGGAGGACATGGGGCTCTTTTGTGTGGTCACTGCATGATCTTAGCTACTCAGGTAAGGGAGGAGGGATAATTGCATGTGGCTCTCTCCCATGTTGCTTCCACATCAGTGTGTGTTAACGAGACCATTTGAGAGAGGAGCATTTAACAGCTGCTTGCACTCTTCAGCCAAAGCAGTGCTGCCTTAGAAAGTGAAGTGGTCTCCCCATTATATCTGAAAATGATTTACTGAGTTAGGCTGTTAACCTGTCTAGCACAGTATTGTGTGCTCTGGCTGACTGCCTCTCTAGGGTCTCAAGAATCTCTTCCCCAACACTTGCTATCTGAGAGCCTTTAATTGGGGTTTAAGCAGGAGGCCTGCCTGAAAAGCAGGTTCTGTACCCCTCATCTACAAATCCCCCCTTATGCATATTATCAAGCAGTAGGGAAACTAGGCGCACACATGCTTTCTTACAACTAGGGCAGGGGTCGGCAACCTTTACCACCCAAAGAGCCATTTTGATCCCTTTTTCCACGACCCCAAAGATCTACTGAGCCGCCTCTAGTTCGGCCCCTCCGCTCACCTTTCCTTCCAGTGCTGCTCTGTAGGGCCTGCCCTGTGCCGCTGCTTCTCGCACTGCTGGAGGCAGTGGCACCAGGCAGGGAAACCCCCTCTGCCCGACGGAGCAGGCAGCCGCCTGCTCTGTGGGGCAGAGGGGGGATGGCGGCTGCTCTGGAGGGACATGCCCACGCTACCCTCCGACCTCCAGGCCATGCGGAGCCACAGTATAAGGCTGAAAGAGCTGTATGCAGCTCTGGAGCTGAAGGTTGCTGACCCCTGAACTAGGGTGACCAGTTTCAAAGTGCAGCCTGTCTGGAGTTCACTTGGGATTACAGTTCCTCGCCATACCACACAGATCAGTTCCCCAGAGGGGGGAAAAACAGTTTTGAAAGGTTGATTTCACGGCATCCTATCCCTGTTAAACATCCTCCCAGGTATCACCCCTAAATCTCTTAAGAATTTCCCAGGCTGTAGGTGGTGGTGACCCATCTCAGACAGTCATGGCTATGTACTCTGAAGGGAGGGAAAGTGATTGCAGAGAAAGTCTGCAAGGGGGCGGAAAGGTGCATCGCTTTTGAGAATTCGTTTTCTGGACCAGATCAAGGTCTATCTAGTTCTAAATGTTGTTTCCTTCTGAGCAGCCACATTATCAAAGTCACTGTTCGCTAACAGGGTTAATTTTGCAGTGTTACTCCCTGTTCCTACCTGAAGGTAGCTTTTGCCCATTTCGTCTGTGCCCTAGAAAGCTATGCGAGCGCAGGAGATTAGAGTGCATTGCCTAGGAACAAATTGAAAGGGAAGAGTCTGTGAAATGGCTAGTGTGTTGCTTCAGACGTAGAGTTGACAGTATTAGCCTTATTTCTCCCCTCCCTTCCCCCACCACCCTTGTCTGGAATTGCTCAGCCCAGCAACATTTACAATAATTAAAAATCATCAGGTTCAAAAGCTGAGAGGAATCCAGTTAGGCATCAGTAGTGATGTCACAAACGCTAATCCACTGCAGTAGTTTGCAGTCATGCTCATGTTTCCAGAAGCAATTACAAAAGCAGTGGATACAAGTAGCTGGGTGTTGAATCACATTTCCCGGCATCAATATTGCTGTTTGCCAGCTGGGAAAAGATGACCAGGAGCATTACATTGCATCAAGAGAAGATGTCTGGACCTGTGCTAGTAAACAGAACAGCCTAACAAATCAGGAGAAGCAGCTCAATAGCAGAAATAAGGCTGCGATTCCATTGCCACCTACTGAGGAATGAAGTGCCACTGAACTCATGGAGGTGTACTTTGCGTAAACATGCCTAACTTATCAAACAGACTTTGCTGGCTTTGACTGTTCATCCCATGGTAGCCAGCAGATAGGTGCTATCTCGTTCATTATGCCTTCTTGCTGTACTGCTGGAGCAACCTCTTCCTGCTGCCTAAATAGTATGACTGTAAAGCTGGGGAGACCTTCCAGAGCTGGCATGTTGCTTACTTACTGTCTCCTTGGAGGATTAATTATAGCCAAGGCTTCAGTTTGCACAGTAAAGCTCTCTTTAAAAGGCATTCTTAATTGCATGGCTAGTCAATATCAAGGGACTTCTCTGGAAGCTTGACAGAGGCTACGAGGTTTGGCATTCACTGGGTATGGTTGCCCACCATGAGGTGATGCGTGGAGTTCTGCTAGAGTTACCACTGATCTCCAGATTACAGATACCAATGATTCTGCAGGAAATGGCAGCTTCAGAGCATGACCTCTATGGTATCATCCCCGTTGAGCTTAACTTCTCCCCAAACTATGCCCACTCAAAGCACTGCCAAAGTTGCCAACCCTGCTAGGGGATTGGTACAAACTGAATGCAGACCCCCATTTCTCATGAAAATGGCTGCATTAAGTGATAAGAGGCAGAGACAGATGAGGATAGGGCTTGCCCCAAGCAGGGACTTGCCCGACTTGCGCCTAACATTCTTTAGGGATAAGGAAATTGCCCTGGGGTGGGTGATGTCATTAGGGGGTTCCACCAATCAATCTACCCACTGGGACTCAGTGGCCTTAATTTCCAAGCAGCTTCTGATAAGAGGAATTATATTTTAAAGCCTAGTAGACTCTACTGTATTCCTCACATAGTGACCAGGTATGTACGGAACCCATTTTATGTACACCATGATGATGCCTTCATTCAACTTGCTACTTTAGAACAGTTTGTTGTACTCCATAGGAATCGACATTCTCCAGCTGCCTCTATTCAGATCTATGCAGCCAATCTATAATGAGTTTAAAGTATCATGTCAGACTGCAGGTGAGGGGGTTAAATTTTCCACAATGTTTAACTCCTTGTAAGTGGGAAATGCATACAAAAGGCTGGGTAGGAGCTCCCCCATCCCTAGTATGTATGTATGTTGGTTTGTTTGCAATTTGCAAAGAGGGGTTTGACATAGGAGATCTGTTAAATACGTATTTCCCAGCTTCCGTAGTCTGAAGTGGCACAGTTCTTTCTGCCTCCGCATTTTTATGCTTCTGTAGACCAGGCCTCAAGCTTACACGGGCAGTCGGGTGAGAGCCTGCTTATACTCTGTTGTAATACAAGGCTGTAAGGCACTTCAGTGTGTGGGTCACACTGAACCTCTGCTCTTTGTGTGTGTGTGCGAGAGAGAAAGAGGATATGGAATACGGCTGGGGATATGGAAGCCAAAGTTCTTTCTCTAATGGCTCTGGGGTTTTCTCTCTCTACCTCTCAGCTCTTCTGCCAAGCAATGACATCTTTAGGAGAGTTCTCACTGGGGCTGCCCACGATACTTTTCCAATACAGCACCCACTTCTGTATAGCAAAAACCTGTAAACTTGCTCATAGATGGTTGCATGTCGTGATTCTGGGTGCTTGTATTTTGCAGTATGCACTCACACACTGCACATGTGCCAAGAAGCAGTGACCAACTGCAGATTTCCAGCAGGTCTGTATGCAGTGAAAATCACTTGTGTGAGGTTGTCATAAATTTCAGCGTAAGATAACATTACATATTTTTTTCCACCCCTCACTGATGTCTGTCCACAAGCACGTTTCCAAAATCAAACAGCCAGCAGGGGTCAGCAGCATCCTGCCGCACGCAGATCAGAGAACCTTTTTTGTGATCTTCCAGGACTGGTTCAAAGACAAGCCCTCTTGTCCCCCTTGTGGGTTATCTTCTTCATGATGGATGATTCTTCACATCTGATAAAGTGGGCTGTAGCCCTTGGAAGCTTATGCTACAATAAATCCATTCATCATTAAAGTGCCACGAGGGTTGTTGTTGTTTTTTGCCGCATAAGGTGAATCTTTACCCTACCCTCCATTTGTTACTATTAAATTTGTATTATGTTTTTGTACCACCTCGAAAGAAATTCCTTGCCTTAAACTTGAAGAAATACAGTGTGCACTTTGTAGCTAAAAGTATGTTTTGGTGCCTGTTTCATTGGCATCTGTTGGTAGACCCCATGGCTGTTGAAGAAACTGATAAAGTATAGTTGGGATTTGTTTGTAAAGGTGCTGATAAACAGATATATGGAAAGGTAAGGAAGTGTTTTACAGAATAACCACTCATTATTGTTGTATTAATAAAATGACCTATGTTTTATTATTACATTTCTTCCCCTACTCTTCTCAAAGCAAGGATCCTTCTGTGAGAAGCTGTGAGATTCTTCCTCTCTCCCATTATTTATTTAATGCATTTTAATCTTGCCCTTTCTCCAAGGAGTTCAGGATAGGGTACATCTCTTCTATTTCATCCTCACAACAACCCTGTGAGGTAGGTTAGACTCAGAGTTACCAGCTGAGTGGGGGTCTCCCAGATCCAGTTTGAAGCCCAGCAAGAGAGGTGGACTAAACTGAGTAAGTAAATAAATAGCTTAATGATCTCACCACTACGCCATGCTGTGAATTCCATGCCTGAGGAAGAATCAGTCAGGTTTCCCAAGTCAAAATTCAACACACTTCTAATACACCACATTGGTTTGCATAGTCTTTTAAAAAGGAGAAAAAGTGTAAAGCTAGCTATTCTTCACAACCATACTCTATCGTTGCAAGAACATTTCTCTTTTTCATTGTTTGGCCCCCCTTTTAAAGGATGTCATACTCCCTGCTCCACTGGATTAGTGCAGCCATTTCTCACACCGCTTTTAAGAAGACTCACAACAGGCTTTTCTCCTTGTAGAAGGCTTTTTTCTTCCCTCTACCCTCTGCCTTTATGATTGAGCAATGATTAAAGTGCTCTTCCAGAAAGAGAACCACCATCACTGTAGCCCTCTCTGACTGATTTTCTCTTGACTTCTGAGCACAATGCCTATAGCCTATTATTCTGCATTTGTTGATCACTAGTCTTATACCCTGGTTTCTCTTCAGATTGTATAATTTTGGGGTGTTGTTGTAGGTCTTCTTACTAGCTTTGAATCATTCTCTTGTTTGTTCTTTTTAGCAATAATTATTGCTATACCAAGGACAATTATACCTTTTTGTGTTTCAAGTCTTTCTCTCTTCTTCCTCTTAAATGATTCCGCTTGTCTGCTGCCTATTTATTTTTGGCTGCTCATTGGCTTCAATGGTTTCAGTTTATCATGCATATTCAATTAAAATATTATTATATTACCGCAATGTATTACCATGTTGCCTTGAAAAGTAGATTCTCTGTACAAGCTCTTAGCTTATTGGTGGCTAACCTAGACTGGAGTGTGTGAGCCACGGGTGATACAAACAGGTGGTAAGGGGTTCTGCCCCTCTCCAGGATTTAGTTATACCACAGAATCAGGCCTGCATTTCGTTTACAAAAGCACTGAATAATCCGTGCCACTTTTCCAACTATTTTGCTATTATCTGACAACGTGATAGAAAAATTATAAGGATTAATGTTTTAAAAGAAGGCAATGACCTCCAGTTAAAAAACCCTGAGAAATTAAGGCTTTTATAGGGTAATATGATCGCAGTCATTGGGCAAAGGATGTTATGTCTTGACCTGAAGTACGGAGTATGGACTAATTAGAATTTAAAATACATCAAATGATCTTGGGAACATCAGATCTTGGGAACAAAGCAGGGTTGGTAGTTAAATGGGAAACCACCAGGTAAAGTTCTGCAGAGAAAGGCACTACAAACCACCTCTGCTTCTCACTTGCCTTGAAAGCCCCTTGCTTTGATTATGACTTGACAACACATGCATATGTAAAGGGAGGGGGCATTTTTTCCTCCAGTCCTGTTGGCAAATGTACTCTATTTACAAATATACAGATGGAGTCAATAGAGGCACCCTATATC
Organism: Sphaerodactylus townsendi; assembly: GCF_021028975.2. NCBI lineage: Eukaryota > Metazoa > Chordata > Lepidosauria > Squamata > Sphaerodactylidae > Sphaerodactylus > Sphaerodactylus townsendi. The sequence goes on from NC_059430.1 coordinate 36,111,796, forward strand.
AGATCCCCAGAAAGAGCTCCTGTACCCTCCTCCCATTCCCAAGTACTTCAGCCTGCTCCAACAGTGTCTGCTTGCTCACTGCCAAACACACAAACTTTCTCTCCTGCCAGCATCGAAATGCTGTTATTCCTTTTCAGACACATACACACCTCTCCCCACTGACTCTTCCAAACCCTGTTGAGCCCTTGAATAAAACCACTGAGAAGCATTTCCATTCCATTCTGGTTCCTCCAGGGATGCTATTTTAGAACATGGCTGCAGGGAAGCGCCATTCATCCTAAACTCATGACAATATGACCATCAGTACCTCTCTTGTTGTGTTCATCTTGTGCTGTTCATTGCTAAAATGATCTCCTGTTATCTCAGTGGAGTTATTTTAAACTCCTGAATGTCATTCCCTTTTCTCCATCAGTGTTCTTAGATCATCAGCTCTGGATGTCAATGGTGATATTGTGGGGAAGTGTGGTGGGTGGGTTATAGGTTCAGGAAAAGAGAGTTTGGCAAGGTGTTTCTTTTAAGTTAATGGGAATTGTTTCCACAAGAAGAGGTGTTTGATACTACATGTAAATTGCCTTCAAGGAAGATTATTAAGTAATTCATTACTTCTCTTGGCCTGCAAATCCTATCTGAATAACATGGATTTGAAATGGGTTTTAGTATCCTTGAATGGGGGTAGATCCAACTGAATCTCTATGTGTATGAGAAAGAGAGACTTGAGAAGCTTTTCCCATCATTTATAAACTCTTTATTCCTAAAACAATTCCACAATTTACAAGGAAGGAGCAGCTGTGTAGATTGTGCTGACTAACATTTGCAGGGGCCCTCCAAGACAGGCATTTGGTTCAACATTTTGCTGTGTCATGTTTGCCTCTCTAGTTTGCTGAGTAAAGGTTTCAGTCTTTGGGCCACATTTTTGCTGAGTCACAGTCCAGCAAATACACATGTGAGCCTGCTTTCAATCAGATGACTTCCTGTTCTCTGTGCTGAGACTGAAATGGTTTGAATTGGCTCATAGCCCAGTTAGCAAACAAGTCCTAATCACTATCTGGAAATAACTCTATTCTAAGGAGTCTGTTTCTGATCCTGAATCACTGCTTTGGAGACAGAGATCGCAAGTCATACAAACCCTTAAAGGCACCTCACCTAACCATTTGCTATTGCATGTGTTGTGTTTGCCGACTTAAATCTTTCCCAGGAAGAGATCCTTAAACTAGAGACCAAGAAATGAACATGCAAGTGTGTGTACCCCACTCTGTATTCATAATGTTCACTGAACTTTGTTTGTATGTAAGTTCAGAGTTTACAGTTTTTCATTTCCTCTGAAAAGGAGTTCCTGGAAGCCTGAGTCCAGAAAAACAGAGAAGGATCAAGATGGTCCTGTAAATAGCAGCCTAACCATATGACTGAGTTTGATCCCAGCGGAAGTCAGTTTCAGATAATCAGATGAAGGTTGACTCAGCCTTTCATCCTAACAAAGTTGGTACAACATGTACTCCAGATGACAGGACAGGACAAGGTAATGGCAAACCACTCCGTAAACAGTCTGCCTAGTAAACACTGTGATGTGACGTCACCTCTGAAGGGCAACAGGTATATTTACAATATATAATCCTGTCAAGCAGAGTAACGAGCAGAAATGTGGATTGTGTGGCATGTTAAATTAGAATAGTTATCTCTCAAAAGACCAGCCATTTTTGCCTCAGTAGTTCATAAACATAAGGAGAACTTTACTTTAACTGAGAGAGAAAACATATACAATATGTATATATATTGTATATGTATGTATATGTATGTATGTATGTATATATATATATATATTGTATATGTATGTATATGTATGTATGTATGTATATATATATATATATTGTATATGTATGTATATGTATGTATGTATGTGTATATATATATATATATATATATATATATATATATATATATATATATATATGTATGTATGTATATGTGTGTGTGTGTGTGTGTGTGTGTGTATATATATACACACACACACATATATATACATATATATATATATATATCAACAAAGTATCACATGTATATATATGTGTGTGTATATATACACACACACACACACAAAGTATCACATATCACACAAAGTATCACATATATATATTCACGGCTCATCATTTGTTACAGTTTTGGTTGTGCTAGTAAGTTTTTTACCAGAGCACTTTACATAGCACTGGTTAGCAGTACACAGAGAATCCTCTCTCTTAATCAGTCAGGGAACAACAGAACACTACCAACAGATTTTAACTGTCACCTTTAGAATGTTCGTGCAGCTTCCCAGAATTCTCTGCTGCTTGTGCTGCTGCTGCTGCATGCAAACAAGGCTGAAAATTCCAACAACCTCATGGGTCAGTAATGACCTGGTGCTAGCATGAGGGACTTCCTTTACTTATACCTAAACATATGAAAGTACTGTGAGGTAACTGGTCCTTTTAGCTACAATTGCCAACTCCAGGTTGGGAAAATTCCTGGAGATTTGGTGGCAGAGCCTGGGAAAGGTGGAGTTTAGGGACTGAGGGAGCTCAATGGGGGCGAGATTATATAGAGTCCACCCTTCATAGCTACTTCTCTTGTTTGGATATCGGTGATATTTCTGGCAGAACTCCATGCCCCAGCTGAGGTTGGCAACCCTAAACCCGGTTGAGCTAATCTGATAGGTCACAGCCCCTTGGTTTTAAATGTGGAAGCAGCTGAAGAAAGCAGGGCTGATGCTAGGCATAGGTGGAAGCCGCTGGAGCACTTTGGTTTTTGGAGTACCCAACACTGTGTAACAGCGGTACTTTCTCTGTGTGTGATGGTGTTGAGAGCCAGTGTGGTATAATGGTTAAGAGTGGTGGATCCAGTTTTGAGTTCCCACTCCTCCACATGAGCAGTGGATTGTTTATCTGGTGAACTGGACTTGTTTCCCCATTCCTCCACATGAAGCCTGCTGGGTGACCTTGGGCCAGTCACAGTTTTCTCAGAACTCTCTCAGCCCCACCTGTCTGTTGCGGGGAGAGAAAGGAAAGGAGTTTGTAAGCTGCTTTGAGACTCCTTACAGGAGAGAAAGGCATAGTATAAATCCAAACTCCTCTTCTTCATTGTCCTGACTCTCCAAGGAAGGACTGAGCCTGCCAACCCTCCTCTCCACCCATTCCAGAAACAGACTGGGCTGTTAAAATAGCTCTGGAACAAGATGAGCCAGCTGGTAGTTGCCATACAAGGCACACCACTAGGTAACAAAGACAGTGGATGTCGAACTTGTATTTCTCTGCCAGCACGACAAGATTCCTGCAGCTCAGATTGCCTTGGCAGCCAGTGGCCAGCAACTAGCTGCCATGGCAGCAACCCATTAGGAAACTTTCCCATTAAGTGAAAAGGCCAGTCTGCCCCTGGTGGCTCCTCCTCTTATTCATCTGTCACATACTCATGGGGGGCGGGGAGGTGAGCAAGCAGTGGCTGGTGCTCCCAGTTCACCTGGTGACTAGGAACAACAGCTGCCATTCATGTGCCTTCTTCTCTTTCTGTGTCATAGCTGGCTCTGGGAGGGGCCACTGGACAGCCTTCAGCCAAGAGCCCCCAAACCTAGAACTGTTTCTGGAAGGAAGTATTGATCTGCCAGATTCACACCTGCCTAAATTCACACCCAACAAGGATTGCCAGGCCACTTGCATTTTAAGAAGCTCTCTCACCAAATGCATTTGTAATATACACAATGGTATCTTGTTAAGTGAGTGCAGGTGACTTGCCTGAAGCATTGAGGAGACTGGCTGTTGTGAATTTTCTGGGCTGTGTGCCCGTGGCATGGTAGTTTTTGCTCCTAACATTTCACCCACATCTATGGCTGGCATCTTCAGAGGCATGTCACGATAAGAGGTGTTTCTTTCTGTGGCACCTTTAAGGAACAGAGTAACTGTGCTTTCTTGTTCCAAGTGTTTCCAATTTCTGAGTCTGTCTGAATGTTTCCTAGCTATAGAAAAATTCAATGTATTATCAAAGGCTTTCGCAGCTGGGATTAACTAGCTGTTGTGGGTTTTCCAGGCTGTGGGGCCGTGATCTGGTAATTTTTGTCACTTCTTACCTTGAAATGCCTCTAAAGATGCCAGCCATAAAGATGCCAGGTGAAATGTTAGGAGCAAAAACTACCAGACCATGACCACAGAGCCCAGAAAACTCACAACAGCCAGTTGATTCCAGCTGTGAAAGTATTTGACATTACATGGGAGAAGAGGCAAGGTATGACTGACAGCAAATTTAGTATTTGATTCGGTGATATGCATGCTCATCAGTTCACTTACTAAACTGCTATCATACATCATGGGCTTGCTGTAAGTGCTCTTTTGCACCCACACATGCATTTCCTGAATTGCAACCTGACAACCCTGCCAATAAATGCCAGATTACCCATTTAAGAGCTTATAGGCATGTTTGTAGTCCCTTGTTCTTATTCTCCATTCCCATTTTCGCACTGCATGCCCAGACATTTAGCTATTTTAAGAACAAATTAAGACCCTCAAAAGGATCTCAAGCTGAACTATGAAGGCTAATCTCTGGTATAGTGCTATTTGTTTGTGATACGCACACACCCTGCCTTTCCACTTCAAAAATCATTCAAAGCAGCTTGTAAGAATTGATTATGAGAACAAGAACATTTAGAATTGCTCCTCAGCAATCCTATTTTAGCACTTGATGCAAGGAAGAGCCAGCTCAATATGTATCATTGGGCGATGAATGGCATTGGGGGTCCTCACCAGGCTGTTCTCACCTTCAAGCGGCCATCTTACTTATTACAAGAAGCTCTGGACTGGCTGTGGATTCCCACTCAATCTCCTGGCTCTTGGCCATTTTTCAGCTCAATGTCCTAAAAAATCCGGTGCCTTCAAGAGTCTGCCATTTTTTTCAGAGCACCTCCCTGAGGATAGCTTTTAGGAGTGTTATTATTCAGCATTGAGGAATATTCTTAACTTGGACTTAATTTGGAGTTCCAAATCAGTTACATATTGATTTGCTATCCAGAAACCTTAAACCTCTTGCCCTTGTGACATTAGAACCATGTGCCTTTACACCTTGTGTAGACTTGTGCGTGCTTCTGAGTCAAAACCCCTGAAGCCTATTGCTGAGTGACAGGCAAACTGTTCAGCATGCAGTGCTCTCCTGTAGCATGCACCCAAACACCACAATCTATTTGCAAGTAATTTAATCAACTTGGGCAAGTGTGCATGCCAATGGCAGCAAGAATTCCCCCTACTTGCCCAGACCCTTCAGGGGCCAGTAGGGTTCCAGGAAAGAGAATGCTCAGGGGTCCGTTGTCAGCTCCCACAGCAAGCCAAAATCATTTCCTTTCCCCTTTCCTTTCCCCTTTACCTACCTGTCAAACTGCTTGACAAGAGAGGAAAGGGGAGGCCCCCCCCTCCCCCCAGTCATGGAATTGTGCTCTCTAGGAACCGGTTCTAGAAATCTTTCTTACCTTGCACTCTCTCTGGTATTGTACCTCTTGGTCTTGATCCAGATAGTACGTGGGATGGGTACAGCTGCTCTTTAACCTTAAAAAATACTACAGAATATCTTTTCATCAGTTGTACTCTTCCATGGGCTCTACAACTTGTATTTACACGGGCATTCCCAGGCCAGTGCATTATTTTTCTCATAGGAAAGCAATTTTGATCATGATGTATGATAGCAGATTGCAAAGTGACTTGGATAGATTAACACAGACATTCTCTGTTGGAAAAGAACTGCCAGGTTCAGCTTATTTACTTCATGTATATGTTACCGCCCAGGAAAATAGCCAAATTATTTTCCTGAGTCAAGCTACACGACTACACTGGCTCCATGTCAAGACACAGAGACTTGTGTGGTTCAGAAGCCCCCACGAGGCTCACAAAGAATGTATATATGTGACTGTGTCAATGTTATTTGATTTTCCCTTGTGTCTGCCCCTTTTAGGATACAGTGAAAGCCCTTTTGTGCTGAATTTTGTCTAGATTTATATTTTAGCTAGGTTTTTCAATCGGTTTAAGGTTTTGTCATTGTTAGCATAGGATATTCTTACCTATAAGTATATGTGTTTATTCTTTAATGTTTTCCCTAATGTTTAAGTTTAGAAATGTTATTTTTGATATTTGTGTTTGTTAGTAAAAGCACTAGCCTGTAGAAGCTGATATTAAGGGACAAGGAAGCTAGCCCTGGAATGCAGCTTAGACCACACCCTGCCGACTCCTTAGCAAAGACAAAGACCCTCTTTGGTTTTGCAAATTAAATCTGATAGCAGCACCCAGAGGTTCCAGCCGTTGGAAAACATATCAGGACCACCATTGGACAGTTTGAATTCTCTTTTGTTGCAGAGCTGATGCGCGGGAGCCTCAGGTCATAACCAAAGGAAACAGCCATCTGATAACGCAGATAGCTGGGTGCAGTAGCAAGCCCACCCAGATTCTCTGAATGGACCTTCTCCGCTCTCCTTTCAGCACCATTCTGAAATCTCGCGGGAAGACGCTTGACAGCGGGATTTCGTGATCCCATTCACAAAAGTTGTAACTGAATCTTTCTTTTGTATTAATGTTTATTGGTGTTCAGCAAGGGACCTGCCCCCTTTACCTGCCCCTTTGCCTCCTTTGATGTTTGTGAATAAAAGTTCTTGTGCTTGGTTACAAGAGCATGATTCTCCTGCCCGAGCTGTCACCACCACTTCCAAATAAAATACTTTGCCTTGAAGAAACACCGACTTCCTGCGCCTCAATACGTTGCTGAGCTGAAATAACTTATTGTTACCCGAGCAGCAGCGGTAACCTATAAACTGCCATTTCCCTCAACAGAGACACAATCTGGCTTACATGATTCTCCTCTTCTCCATTTTATCTCCACAACAATCCTGTAAGGTAGGTTAGGCTGAGAGTTTGTGTCTGGCCCAAGGTTACCTAGCAAATTTCTATGGCAGAGTGGGAACTTGAACCAGGGTCTCCCAGATCCTAGTCTGTCACTGTAACCACATCTCACTGGCTTTCTCCAGGGCATGAACTGCAGTCAGTTGCATGAAAGATGATCAGCTAAGAATGTATAGGCTGAAAGCCAAATGTCCCAGGCAAGGTCAGCAGAAAGGAAGATGGTGACCAAGGGAAGGGCCTCAAATATCTCAGCTGCTGTAGTCAGGAGGAGAAATCTTCTCAGTGTGCAAGCCATATGGTCCATCAACTGGTCATCATAGTCCTACTCAGAAGTGAACAGATCTAGCAGCCTCACACCAAATCAGAGTCCACTGGGTGCTGGGCTGAGCACACAGGATCTTTCCCCCCACCTCATTTCTCAAAACCTGTGGCCTTGGGAGTGAGGTAGACCCGGGGTGGGAGAGGAGAGCCGTTCGTAGATGCTGAACTAAACGTGCTCAGTCTAGCATGTAGGATCATTCTTCCCACTTTGCTTCCCAAGACCTACAGGCCTTGTGAAGCAGGGTGGGGAGGACAAGAACCTGATCCTGACCAGTGGGGCCTAAGGAAGGGAAGTAGGGGCAGAGCCTGATCTTGGGCACTGGATAGTTTTCCCTTTTTTTTTTTAGAGGACATGTCTTCGAAGCCACACGGATTTGACATGAGAATAAGCATGGATTCCCATATCAAGTCGGTGAAGCTTTGAAGACATGTCATCTAATTTTTTTAAAAAAAAACCCAGAGCACTATCCAGCACCCAGGATCAAGCTCTCCCCCCACATCTTGCTTCGCAAGGTCCACAGATCCTGCCTCGCTGCTGCAGCACCTGCCACCAACAACTCTCTAGCACCCGTTGTATTGTTTAGCACAACAGGCTTTACTGTGAGTCAGCAATATTTTGCTATGACTTCCTTCCAAGTGAGTGAATTTGGGACTACAGTCAAGATGAGTACTTTTAAAGTAGAAAGGCAGGGTATACAATTTATAAATAAATATGTAAAACCACACCCCAAAACATGTTGATGCAGTGTACTAGATACTGTTTGGATATGTCTAATGGACTAGCAAGAGGCAGAGTACACAGTTTGCTGTGTAATGTGATATGCATCACAGGTTGTACTCTATTCTGCAGTTCATAAGATAAACAAGATTTGTCAAACAATATATCAATTATTACAAGATGTAGAAAACAAACTGTTTGAAATGGCAGTTCTACTTTCTACCAGTTGGTTGCAGAAACCTTCCTAAGGAATCACCTGCCCCTACAGAACCCAATCCTCTTTTCTTATGTGCATGCCAGGAACATTAATAGTATAAAGGGGCACCTTCTCTTTTTTTCCTAGGGGAGGGGGTTAGATGAACTATAACATTAAGCTGTATGTTTGATCTGGCTGTAAATAATTAAGCTGATGTCTGCCTCGTGGTATTAACTGTGAGTTTGCAAGCAAACATGGCTGTATTATTGAAGCACTGAAGAAACTAACTACAAAGATCATGCTAGAGAATTGTTGATCTTTCTCCATTCTATTTTATGCTGATTATTTTATTTATTTATTTATTTATTTATTAAGCTTTTATACGGCCCCATCCCCAGCCCCATCTCTAACTCGCTTTGCAAAAAACTTGCCACTTCCTCACAATCTGTTGCTTTTTCCTGTTGCGCAGCCACCCGGTGGACTTCCTGAGTCAGCAGTTCCATTTCCTACTGCATTTTGCTGTGTCACCATATGATGTGTAGCAATCATGCTTTCTTTGAAAAGGGGGGGTTGTTGCTGAGTCATGCTTCCTTCTCAGAGGCTGTCCCTTGGCATTGTTCCCTGCAGCTGGAACAGCTAGTCTTGGAAGGGAAACGTCAAGCTGAGTTTCAGCTTTGCTCTCATGCATTACAACTTCTAATGCAATTCTCATGTATAGAAAAATCTTCTTCCCCTCTACAAGGTCAAATATGGTTTAAGTCCCAATGAGTGATCGGGAAATCTATTCTCTAATCATGTAGCAAAGAAGATTTCAACCCAATCAACACCTGGTTGGGAGCTGCATGAAGGGGAAAAGCAGGTGCCAGTGTAGTGGTAACAAAGAAAAAGAAATCTCCCATACTATTCCTTTATTTTATTGTTGGATTGCCATATTACATTTCACACCTTCCAGACTTTCCACTGTAAATTTTGTGTTCCTCCTCCAGCCAGCCAGTATAGTGTTTAAATAGCACTGAGATTATTGTAAAGGGCACGGGATAAATCAATATAACAACAACAATAATAGACTAGGATTTTGTAGAGCATGGTTTAAATCCCCCATCTGAACATAAGAACATAAGAACATAAGAACAAGCCAGCTGGATCAGACCAAAGTCCACCTAGTCCAGCTCTCTGCTACTCGCAGTGGCCCACCAGGTGCCTTTGGGAGCTCACATGTAGGATGTGAACGCAATGGCCTTCTGCGGCTGTTGCTCCCGATCACCTGGTCTGTTAAGGCATTTGCAATCTCAGATCAAGGAGGATCAAGATTGGTAGCCATAAATCGACTTCTCCTCCATAAATCTGTCCAAGCCCCTTTTAAAGCTATCCAGGTTAGTGGCCATCACCACCTCCTGTGGCAGCATATTCCAAACCCCAATCACACGTTGCGTGAAGAAGTGTTTCCTTTTATTAGTTCTAATTCTTCCCCCCATCTGCCATGAAAGCTTGCTTGGGTAACTTGGGGCCAGTCACACAACCTAACCTACCTCACAGGGTTGTTATGAAGATAAGTGTCATAAGATCCCCATTGAGAAGAAAGGAGGGTATACATGGAACAAAATAGATAAAATTCTGGTGGCAGATGAGAATATTTATTCCATGTCTGGAAAGATAGTTTTGTAGTCATGCCATAGGCAAATATGATGCCAGAAAAATAACCTCTGTGTGATCCAGATCCACACATGTGAACTTCAACTTTGCCAGGAGAATTCCTTTATAATAGGTCCACACACTTGAGACTGTTAAACAGTCAATAACGTATTTGATGCACAAGCACAAGATGAAGAGGCAGCAATTTGACCATAGGTGATTGAATTGCCTCATGCTGTATAACAGTTTTATCTCTCAGAATCAGCACCATCATAGGACAGTGATCCCAGGACTCGAGCAGTAAGGCTGTGGGGGCATTGCAACAGTGTTCTGGAATGTTCCTGTTAGAAAGAAGAAGAGTGAAGTTCTACAGGAAGTTCAGAACTGAGTTGGCTACAAAGCAAGTTCACTGTCAGTATGTAAAGTTCCTTGAACTTTTGCTCTGTTAACATTAAGTGTTTTCTTGTTAAGCTAAAAAAACGGAGGACATTCATCTTCTGCTAAACAATTTCGGCATTTCAGTACTGGAGTGGCCCTATATCCACATTATTTCATTTATTTACTTCACTTATACCTCCCCTTTCTCCCGCATAAGGACACAACGCTGTTCACACTGTTCTCTTCTCCATTTTATCCTCGCAACAATTCTGGGGAATAAGTTAGGTAGAGGCGTAGCAAGGGGGGAAAGCGCCCGGTGCACTGGTGCATCCTCTGCCCCATCCCTCCCCGGAACACCCCGGAATGCCCCCGTCCCGCCCCAGCACGCCACACCACGCCCCCAGAACAACCTCACCACACTCCCACAGGGGCGTGCGCCTGGTGCATTGGGGGCACCCCAGCCCCTTGGAGCTACGCCAAGTTAGGATGAAAGTGTATGACTTCCCCAAGATCACTCAGCAAGCTTCTGTGGCAGAGTGGGGATTTGAACCTGATTCTCCCAGAGCCTCGACCAAAACTCCAACCACCACATATTAGAGCAGCCGCAGGAAGCCAGTTAAATAGATGGAGAGGTTCCGAACATAAAGTGATTCCCATCTGATTTCTGCCCAAAGCCACCAACTTTTTAACTAGCCCAGGGCTAGTTAAACCATTTTTAGCCTGCACCTGTTCAGTTTGAACCTCTGATGGTTCAGCTCCTTTCCTTGCCCTGATAACAACATTTGCTGATTTTTAAGAACACAAAAGTAGCCTTGCTGGATGAGATCAAAGGGTCAGTTAGTTCAGTGTCCTGTTTTGAACAGTGGCCAGCCATTTCCTTCCCACATGGTTTATTATCCCAAGCATCTGATAATCAGAGGTATACCACCTTTTAGTGACTTAACAAATAGCTATTATTTCTATACATCATATTGCAGTAAAAGATTAAATGAAGCCGAGTTTTCTTTTCTAGTCAGTGGGCAACATGATTTCTGCCCTTCTTCTCTTTGGGGAATACTTTGTTGAAAATGGGTCCTATCAGTATCACTTGCATTAAAGTTCCCATTTTGGACAACAGGGTTCTGTGCCTTTTGCAGTTCTCTGGCAGCCTGAACTTCAATAGGAGCTTTCCTGATGTGTAGATACTGTGAGGTGATATCTTGAGAAAAGATGAGTAACAACCATGCCCGTTATTTAAAACTAGATTGTCTTGAATGGCTTGTTGGTTGCCGTTCTAAGTGCACTTACTCGGAATGAAGGTACATTGACTTCAGGGATATTTTTGTGAAATTCAGAAGTCATAAACAAACCTGAAGTTTGTGATGATAAAAAGCCATTTTAGAATTCTAGTGCGCAGAAACAAATTCTGATTGTTTGAAGTGCCTCAATTCAGACCTCAGCAGGGCATAATGTAATAGAGTGCACCTTTCCAAGCCGCCATTTTGTCCAGGTGAACTGATCTCTGAAGTCTGGAGATCATTTGTCATTCCAAAAAATCTCCAGACTCCACCTGCATGCTGGCAATCCTAGAGTGACTGACTCAAGGTCATACAGCAAGCTCCATGGCAGAATGAAGATTCAAATCTGGATCTTCTAGATCCTAGCCTGACATTCTAACCACTTGGTCATGCTGGCTGTTTTGGGTGTTTGAACCTGGGCTGGGGTATTAGCCTGTGGTTGCTCACCTGTCCTTGAATGAGCTGGGCTGGAGGGTCCAGTACTGGCCCAGGGTGGTGTGTATTGTGTGGGAAAAAATGTTTTTTCTCTGAAGATGCCAGCCACAGATGCAGGCGAAACGTCAGGAGAGAATGCTGCTAGAACACGGCCATACAGCCCGGAAACCACACAGCACCCAAGTGTTTTTTCTGTTTGTTTATTCAAATTCCACCGTATATGTCTTTACAGAAAACACGTGGTGAAAGTAAGGTCACAAATACACAGAATCAGATTGGGAGCTTGTGCATCTTGAAACCTGTCGCTAATGATAGTGTTAAGCAGTTTTCTCCTTGGTGTGTTGTGGGGCTTCGGGCTGTATGGCCATGTTCCAGTAGCATTTTCCGCTGACATTTCGCCTACATCAGTGACTGGCATCTTCAAAGGATTCCGAGTGGCATAGTAATCAGTGTCAGAATCTTCTGAAGATGCCAGCCACTGATGCAGGCGAAACATCAGGAGAAAATGCTACTGGAATATGGCCACAGCACCCCAGTGATTCCAGCCAGGAAAGCCTTCAACAATACAGTTTTCTCCTTCCTCAGGTCTATGGTGTTCTTATATCCTGTCTTTGTATGAAAGCAATGGCACAGTTTGATTAATCTCACTAATTTTCAATGCTAAAGAATGCACATTGTCACTGCAGAGAAGAAGAAGAGTTAATCTCGGGCACAGTGCCCAGCATTCTTGAAGGAGAAGTCTCTTGACATCCTGTTGTTGCGCTTAGCTGTCAAGATGCGTCAGGTGACTTTCCCTCCTCCCTCCCTGGAGGAAGAAAAGGAGGAAGAGGGAGGCTTGAGATTCGCCAGTGGGGAGGGAAAAGTGGTATGTTGCAATACACTGAGAACTATACACTGAGGTCAGATGCTTTCTGGGCTGGGCACGTGATCCCTAGATAAAAGTATAAAGAAAGATGTGGGAGAAGGGCTGCTCAACTCAGAAGTTTCTCAGACTCTGGAGGGAAGAGAACACAGAGGAAAAACAGAAAAAAAAACCCCGGATAACACAGAAGCAGGAGGGAAAACAGAACCATGGCAGAGAGGTATGTGTGGTTTTGGAGAGAGAAGGGGGATAGTGTGGGCTTCTGCAGCCACAGTTACTACAGTTTTGCGGCACCTTGAAGATTAACAAATTCCTTGTGGCTCCAGCTTGCTTGTTGAAATGTATCCAATAAGAAAGCTTTCAGTGCAGTCTATGAGCTTGTGTTTAAACTATGACAAGACTCTTGTTTTGGAGACAGAATAAGAAGTTGATTTTGGGGAGGTGGAGGGTTTGAATTTGAACTGGTCCCCCCCCCCCCCCTGGAATTTGGGACATTTTCCCCTTGCTAGGCAAGATGCTCACATTTACTCTTCCCTAGAATATTTGTTTCCACATAGACTGGCAGATTCCTCATATAGAAAAGGTACTGGAAAATGCTTCTTAATACTGATCTATGTTCCCACCACCTTTTCTCACCTACCCACTCCCTCCAGAACAACTCAAGATCTGTCTGAAGCGCTGAAGGAAACCACCAAAGAGGTGCACGAGCAGGCAGAGAATACACAGTTTATGAAGAGTTTCCAGAGAGGGAAGGTGTCACTTCGGGAATTTAAGGTACGTGAATAGGGAAGGGACTGCTAAATGTAAATAATTCCCATTGGTACTAGTAAGTGGAATCAGTTTAATCTCCTCAAACTGATGCAGAAAAGTGTGTGTGGGGAGAGTGATAAACTTTGTTTTATGCAACTCCATATATTCACCAGCATTAATGTGGTTAGTTATGCTGTGGTGTTTCATCCTCCCTCTCCCAAATTGCAGCGTATAATCCAAGACTGACTAACTTTTCTATATATACCCACTTTATGAAAAACTAAAAACTATGATTTACTATAATTAATAACCAACTGGTTGTCCTGCCAAAAATTAGCCATAGCACAAAGTGTATGGTTCAACCCTGCTCCCGTACAAACTAATAACACAGCACCATCTGCATACAGTAAATGTAAATGACAGTTGATGAATATTCAATATAGGAAGATGGAAATTACTGTGATTTAATTTGGTTGATTTAATTTGGGAGGGAGATAACGTAAACACAAATTTTAAAAATCTGGGGTCAAAATGCAGCCCTGTCAAACTCCTTTCATTACAGGAATTAGATAATGTGATGGTGTTAGCATGTTAATATTAGCATAAAGGGTGAAATTAAATATAACTGTATATTTGCTGCTTTCTTATTCCTTTACTGCCAAAATGTTAGAAGCCTGTATATTTTCTTGGCAACGAGGGGCTTTTGCAATGCAACCCCAAGGTTTTTTTTCTTCCATTAATTTCTATTACTTACTTTGGGGTCTGTTTAACCCCCACATTGGCATAATAAAGGAGACTTTTTTTCTGGGCAAGGGTTACTAAATCAGCAAGGGAACAGATCAAACTAATGGACGAGATCCTTAAATGTCTATTTCAAAATCCCAGTTTGAAAAATTGTGCCCATATAAGCCTCATTTAAAGTGGTTATAGTTTTTCTCATGCATACAGGTCAAGAGAAACCCAGCCTGAGTGTTTCAATAATTTTCTGTGCAGTCCTAAGCAAAGCTACAACCTTCACTTCCGTTGAAATCAGTAGGCCTAGAATGGTGTCGCTTTGCTTAGGACTGCAGTGTTCATCACTTAGATCTTCCTGTATTACAGTATTGTATTGTATTATAGGTCATGCAATAAGCATGACCTGAGTAATGTCTCTTATGCTAGTTACCCCATCTGACATCCCAGTCATCAGGTGCATATCTCCTCAGCCAGGTCTCATAGTTCCTAGTCACAGTTGTAGAAGGGAATGACAGAGGAGGGCCGGAGGGTATTCTCCTTGCTGGTCCTTTCCACGATGTACAAGACTGCTGTTTCCCACGAGATAAACAATGTATATGGAACTGTCATCTGCTTCTGTTGAAAGGAGTTGTTTGTATATATAATTATTAGGAATTTTTATATGGCTGCCAATGTCTTCATTATTATTTCTACTAGGACAACTGTATTTGAATGCAATTCAATAGTTACCTCTTTCAAATAAAGATTAAGGCAAGATATAGATTTTTTTAAAGACTAAGGTGTTCAGCATTTAAAGTCATATTGATTCCAGTGGAACCTGATGAACTCTGCCACTGATATCCTAATCCTTTTTAAAAAATATTCAGAATAGGTTTCACTGAGGTTTTTCTAAGCAAGGGTAACTAGGACTTTTCCTTTAAGGCTTAATACTAGATTATATCTGTCTGTCTGTCTGTCTGTCTGTCTGTCTGTCTATTTATTTATTTATTGGGTTTATAGACCCCCCTCCCCCGAAGGACTCAGTTCTAGCTGTTAAGGGAGGTATTCTGCCAAGTCACAAAGAAACCCCTGAAAGCTGCATACTCCAATGAACAGTTTACTGTGCTTAAGGGGCTTGAATCCACTGGACAGTTCTGCAAATGGGAGCTGATTTTCACTAATTTCCCCTTTTCTCACTGCAGACCTTCACTCCACCCTCCATTGTTCTGGAGCAGTGGTTCTCAACCTGTGTGTCGGGACCCCTTTGGGGGTCGAACGACCCTTTCACAGGGGTCGCCTAAGACTCTCTGCATCAGTGTTCTCCATCTGTAAAATGGATAAATGTTAGGGTTGGGGGTCACCACAACATGAGGAACTGTATTAAAGCGTCGCGGCATTAGGAAGGTTGAGAACCATTGTTCTGGAGGATCTTCTGTCCCAAGGAGCAGCATTTGGGTGGGGGTGGGGGTGGCATTTTGAGCTACAGTAGGAAGGTCTGGGGACAAAGCCAAAGCTCTGTGGACAGAAATGCCCTCTGTATACAGAAAGCACCAGTAGATCCAGCTCAGGCTTTGTAATTCATCTGAAGAATACGATTGCACAGGAAAAGTTAAAAGACCAGAAGTGGAGAAGAATAATTTAGAAAGTGTTTGGGTTAGAAAGTCAACACTAAAGGTGGAAACAAAATTCTGATAATGATAAGAAAAAGATTCCCTGACAATCTGGCCTGCTAATGGTAGTAAATGCCACAGCTCCTTGGAGCAGCAGCAATCAGCTCCTTTATGCAGCAGCCACAGCTCCTTTATGCAGCAGCAATCCAGGTTTACCTCCAGATGTGGAGTTAATAGGGAGATAAGGACAGTTCAGGCTCCCCACCAAGTTTTCCTCTATGATACTTGTGTTTTCAAAGAAGTGTTTGTCATATTAACACATTACACTCTAAATCTATCCAAGGATAACTCAAGTATGCATTTTTCAACAACCAGTCCACAGATAGCATTTTGATTTCTGTTGCATGTTAACAATAGGTTCAGCAAGTTCTAATTCCCAGCGTTTATTTTTTAAAAGATAATATAAGGAAAAGGGCATCTTCTCTGTGACGGAAGATACTTTTTAAAAAAAGCTGGGGATTCAGAGAATCTGTTAAGCCTGTTGTTCCAGTGCTCCAGTGATATATTGATACTTTAGTTCCATTCTAGGGAGTGCCACCAATTATACCACTGATAATGACAGCACCTGCCCTTGAAAATCATTATTGAAGGCATATGTGGAGGAAAACAAGCTGACTCCACAACTGTGAAAATGAGCAGGGAGGGCAGGCAGAAGAAGAACCACGCTAATTCGAATACCCTCTGAGAGGAGGGCACAACACCCCAGGCCCTTTTGTTGAATTTGAGCAAATTCTGATTTGTAGAAGTTTGCCAGCACTAATCATACAAGCTAATTAAATGCAAGCTGAGCGGCAAGCGCCCTCTGCCACAACCTAGTAAAACCAGTTTGAGATAATAGATAGGTGTAGGTCTGGATGCATAATGGGGTGCCAGTAAGCGGGAACGCAGATTCAACAAAGTCAACAGGAAAGAACAAAGAGGCTATTTGAACAATTCTTGAGAGACAAGTTCAGGGGACCAGTTTATCAACCAGCAAAATGACACTTAATATATCCTAAAGATTTCCATTGAAAATTAGATTAAAGCAACAGATGGGAGGGGGAAGCATGGCATATCACAAATGAGTCAGTAATCTAACTCGAAACCAATTGCAGATACTGTAGAAGCAGTTCTCATTGGGCACAGTAATGAGTGAGAGGTTCAAAGGGAATATAGCATTGGCAAAATCTTTCAAGGAGTACAGTGAAGTCTCAGGACCAAACCAGAGCAGACACTGAGAGATTCATTAATGGATCTCCTCAGCATTTTACAACGAATAACTGCAGTTTCACATGGGAGTCTTGATTCAGATTTTGGGCAGTGATACAAGAGGATAGTAAGTTTAACCCTTTGTGTAGCTTTACAGTTGAAATTGTCCCCCACCTTTAACATACACATGAACTTATTGGGGAACCAGGCTTGATGGTAGCCCCATTACTTATACACTTCATGGTAAATCTGGAAGGGCAGACTCTCTCTTTGCCTGTCCTTTTCTCTCTTCCAGAACTAATAACAGCACAGGGTTGTGGATAATAGATATATTCACATACCCAAGGCATGTTCATTTTTTACTTCAGGGTGAGAAACCTGCCTCTGGCCAGGTTTGTCCTACACCCCTATTCATTAATTTACTGCACTTTTATCCCATTCTTCCCGTTATCCCATTTGGGGTGGCATACATGGTTCTCCCCTCCTCAGTTTCTTCCTCACAATAACCCTGTGAGGTACGTTAGGCTGAGAAAGAATGGCTAGCCCAAGATAGCCCAGTATGGCTAGAAGGGATTTGAAACCAGATTACCCCAGTCTTCATCTAGCACTCTAACTGCGATTCAGAGCAGAATTGTATATCTGATTTTTAAATTGCTTAACCTCAGACACTCTAGTTCACAAACAATATATTAACATTTGAATGAAATAATTTGTATGAAATAATACATAACTATTTTCCTCCTGCTGCCTGGCTGTGGGATTGACAAGTTTTAAAACTACTGATTCAACATCAGATAGCAGGTGGATTGGAGTAGAGAGGATTGTATTCAAAAGAAGGGACAGGGCACCCTTCAACATTTCCACTTAACGTGTACATTTCCACATTGTAGTCTGATGAATCTGTCCTCAGTCTTCAAAACCCAACTGAAAGGGCTTCCAAAAGAAAGTTGATTAGCAATCTTTTGGACAAAAGAGATACACAATTTGGAGCAACCTCTCACAACATCTTCCTTTTGGGGTTAATAGCCCTCCTCATCTCACATGGGATCAGTGATAGTGCTCTTGGATAGTTGGAGCTAGCATGATGAGATGTGCAGGAACATCTTAGTTATGTTGGCACCAAGCCCTCAAAAATGCAATTTGAGAACATTCAAATGGTACAACATTATGTATTGGGTGGAGAAAGTGGATAATGAGAACTCCCCCCCCCCCCAATAATACTAGAATTTGGCGGCACCCAATGAAGTTTATTTGTAACAGATTCAAGAGAGACAAAAGGAAAGTCATTAAATTCACTGCCAGTAGATGTAGCAAAGGTTATGGGTATAGACAGCTTCAAAATAGGATTAGACATTCATGGAGGAAAGATTTCTCCTTTGTACAGGCATCGAACCTATCCTGTAGACATGCCATAATGGGAATTATATGGATAGCAGGAACTTTTATGTGCCCCCAAGCTTATTTATAAGAGAACTTCTTTATTTCTGTGAAAATGGTTTCCATGTAAGAGCATTTTGGCTTGTCACTCTCATAATATTTTCTCAGATGATTGGGCAATATTCTACACTGTCGTCTTTCCTGAAACTTCCTGTAATATTTTAAATGAACCTCTCTGTTTGCTTTTTGCAACCCAATTTGATAACTGAAAGCACAGTTTTGCAATGCAGCAGTGTAAAATAGGAGGTATTTCCTCAGTACAGGAAAATGTCAGTGAGTTGACAAAATCTGATCTACTGGATTTACTGGCAGCATTGCGAGCATTGACATAGCTGTGGATAAGGTTGCCAGGTGGCTGTGAGAGAAATGTCCTTTAATAGAAGTTTAATTAATGGAAACGGGCTGTGGAAGCTTTTCATGGCATGGAGATAAATAACATTCCCTGATATAATTGTTTGCAGACTGACATTATATTAAAGGGACAGACAGAAGGACCCATTTAAAAGCTGGAAACCCTAGAAGCAGGGGGTCCCAGGGTGATGGTGGATGCTATTCCTGCCCATTCCCATGCCACCTTCTGCTGCTGTTGTGGCAAGGGCACATTTTTGCAACCATGTGTGAAAGCAGCCCTACTAGACAGCCAAATTGAATGAAGTGGGGGCAGCTCCATGAGTTTAAACATGGAACTTCTGTCCAATTCACACAGAAATAGGGATGGAATCCAGTTTTAAGAACGGAGGTGCAGAACCATCTCCACACACATGGTTCATCTCCCTACACCCCCCTCCCTCCAAAATGCTTCTGTCTGAGCTTCTGTATCAGAGCTCAGACATTTGGAAACAGAAATTTACAGGAATTTACTGTAAATACAGTACTGAATACAGTACTGATGAATACAGTAAGGATCTTTCCCTCTGAATTAGCATGCTTGGTTACTGTTAAACTTGGACCTTTTTGCCCATGTTTGTGAGGCCACTTTATGTTTGAGTTTCTCTCCTTCCCTCAGGGAAATTTCAGGATTCCAACTTACAACCTCACAGCTACAGTTCTAGAAGCACTGCAAAGTCTAATCACATAACTGCGGTTTCATTCAAAACAAACCACCATTTTTAATAACATGAGCAAACCTGCAGTGATAATTCTTGATCTTATGGCCTTTCATTCCCACACAGCCAAGGCTGAAGACTTTCTGGTATAAATGAACCACAACTTGCTATTACATCCTAATTTGGCCACTTTAACAAAATAGAGTTTGTTTCTTTCACAGTAAATGAGATTCTAAATCAAGACGAAAGGTCAATGTGTGACAGTTCTAGAATTCAGATGTGGTTAGATCACACTGTGGTTAGATCAAAAGTTTCCCAGACAAGGAAGCCTTCAATCTTAGCTTCATGCTTTAGGGCAAAAGGAAGGGAGTGGGCAAGCTCAAGGATTTCAGGCTTAGTCATGTCAGAGACAGACTATGACACTGGAAAACAGCCTGAGTCATGTTTTCTGGGTCACGTGGAAACTTTCAAACATTGAATCTAAGAATGAGATATTGGGTGTAAGAAAATACTGTGAAGTACAGGCAAAATTGGAAAAAGGTTAGCTCCTGGTCATCTGCTCAGGCTACCATGATAAACTGAATAATCCTGATGGGAAAATAAACACCTCCCTAGGGCTGTTGTAGAGAACAGCCATATTCTGATTGCTTATCAGCACAGGTAATATATTTTGCCCTCGAGACAGCACTTTTAAAATACCATTAAATATTCTAAAAACTTTTTCTGCCTAATCTGGAGTTCACCAAAATGCATTGAAAAATATTATCCTTTTCTTAGATAGAAGCCTTGGTACCAGATAATTAAATCCCAGTGTTCAATCAAACAAGAATTTTCCAAGGTGTGGAAAAATGAAAGAGCAGTCTGTGGATAGTAATTTAAGACTGGGCAGACATCAAATACTATCCTATTTCTTCACTTCTTTATGCTTCCAGACCAACTGAATTATAGAATCATAGAACTGGAAGCTACCACAAGGGCCATCCAGTCCAACCCCCTATAATGCAGAAACACACAATCAAAGCACTCCAGGCATATGGTCATCCACATCCAGCCTCTGTTTAAAAACTTCCAAAGAAGGAGACTCCACCACCCTCCAAGGCAGTGTATTCCACAGTCAAACAGCCCATACCATCAGGAAGTTCTTCCTAATGTTTAGGTGGAATCTCTTTTCCTCATAGTTTGACAGATTCCACCCAAACATTAGACAAAACTTCCTGACATGAAGGGCTGTTTGACAGAGGAATACGTTGCCTCAGAGGGTGGTGGAGTCTTCTTCTTTGGAGGTTTTTGAACAGAAGATGGATGGCCATCTGTCGGGAGTGGTCAAAAGCAAATACAGGAAAATACAAGGTACATAATTATAAATGATAGAATTACATTTTGAGACACCATTATTATTATTTAATGCCATGGACAGGAATTTTGCCACTGCGAGAGTCACACGAGGATTAACATCTGCTAACAATTTAGCTACAATTTCTACCTCTGGAGTTGGGGTCCATTTTTGAATATATATTGAGATCCACTTATCTTTAGCAGAAGCATATTTGTTGCAGCCAATAAAGAACTGTCAAATTGTGTCTAATTTTCCAGATTTATAACACAAAACTTTTTTTAAAAAGAGACACTTGCAAATCTGCCTTATGGTTCCCCTAGTGGTAGCATATTTAAATTTGCTTTTGAAAAAAAATGGTATGCACGTGAGGTCTTTGAGACTGAAAAATACTGTTTAATACTCTGCATTTCTTGGAGCTAAAGAAATTGCTAAATTAATTTTTATATGCCTATTCTCACATGTCATCTTACTACAATAGTGATGGTGAAATGGTGACTGTGGTAGAATGCAAACTTTGCATGGATTGCAGTTGTGTTTACCAGGTACACAATAAGTAAATTAATAAATACAGACCCTTCTCTCTGTGTAGGGTTGCAACTCCAGGTTGGGATGTCTGGAGATTTGGGGGTAGAGGCTGGGGAGCATGGGGTTTGGGGCAGCAAGAGAACTCCACAGCGTATAATACGATAGACTCCACTCTCCAAAACAGCCATTTTGTCTAAAAGTACAGATCTCTGTAGTCTGGTGATGGTTGTAATTCCTGCTGTAATGGTCCCACCCTATTCTGTGCTACACATTCTGAAGTAAGGTGGGTGACTTCTGGAAGAGGGGCTTCTCTGTGGTTGAATCCCTTTCATGAATGGTCCTCTCCACAGCAGTTCATCTGGTGTCTTGGTTATCTGATTTTAGATGCTAGGTGAAGGTTTTCTTTCTTGTCTAAGAATACTGACAGTGCAATCCTATGAAAGGTTTCCTGGGAGTAAGTCCTATTAAGTAGACTTCAATAGGATTCTGAGTAGACCTGCTTAGGATTGCTCTGTATACGTTTAATTTTCAAAAGAGCGGGTTTCTCCTAAACACCACTGTAAGATATTGAATTGTAAGGCTGATTTGCTTTAAGGCAGGCTCTGATTTTAATGTGTTGTGTTATATGTTTATTAGCGTAATTCTGTTTTATGTTATTTACTGCATATCAATGTCAATGGCTGCCTTGTGAATCCAGAAGTGTATCAAATAAATAAATAATGTCTTTATGTAAAGTAGAAGGTTAGTCTGCATAATTAAATGGCAACCTTGAAATTAAGGCTTTCTTCTCCTTCCCAACCCCTTTTCAGCTGTATTTAGCTTCACTGTACTACATCTATTCAGCTCTAGAGGAGGAAAGTGAGAGGAATAAGGACAACCCAGTGTACGCACCTGTTTATTTCCCAGCTGAATTGAATCGCACTGCTGCCTTGGAGAAAGACTTGGAGTATTTCTATGGACCTACATGGAGATGGGAGATCCAGTGTCACGAGGCAACTCAGAAGTACGTAGACAGACTTCATCATGTAGGCCAGCATGAACCCGAGCTCCTGGTGGCTCACGCTTACACCCGCTACCTGGGAGATCTCTCTGGGGGTCAGATTCTGAAGAAGATTGCACAGAACTCTCTTCATCTCCCCAAAACTGGAGAAGGCCTGACTTTCTTCAGCTTCCCTGGAATCACCAACATCAGCAAGTTCAAGCAACTCTATCGAGCTCGGATGAACACGATCCCCATGGACGCAGCGACTGAGAAGAGAATTCTTGAAGAGGCTGAGAAAACTTTCCAGCTGAATATAGAAGTGAGTAACTGCCCATCTCTATCATCTTGCCACGTAGGCTGCAGCTGCCTTCAAAGTCACGATGGCATTAATGTTCATGATGCTAGGAGATGGTAAAAATTCCCAAGAGCTTCACTGGACTTCTTCCACCAAGAAAGTACTTCTGTAAATTGAAACAGAGGTAGTGAAATGATAGCTCCTTATAACTCACAATGAAGATATCTTTCATGTTTCACAGAACACTTTCTAAGGGGAGGCAGGGGCAGAGGGGAAATTAAAGAATCCCAAGCTGAGCAGTCTCTATGGTGCAACAAGCCAGCACTACAGGAGCCACCTGGCTCTAGTACCATATGATAACAATGCATCAGCTCCCTCATTGCCAACGGGCTGGAGTGTTGGAGGAGGCAACAGGTGAGCAGACACTGATCACTGTTGCTGCTGAAGGGCCCAAGCCTAGTGGTCCCTGTTGCACTAGCAAAGCTACTGGGCCTTGACACTGCTTGATCCTGGCTGTCTTTGGCCCACCAGGAAGGCACTGTGTCCAAGACCAAGCTACACATTACATGTAATGTGTGATTTACCATGGGGATTTGCCACCTTTTTAAAATTGTGTGCGAGCATATTTGCAATATCTCCCTGGCCTGCTGTGAGTTTCAGATTCATGTTTATCTCAGTAGGGAGGCCAAGGATCCTGGAGAATTTTCTAGCTTTCCTAAAATTCTTTTTGCGAAGTCCCATTAGATCCAGTGAAATAGCCAAAAGAACAGTTCATAGTAACAACATTAATTTGTTATCTGTCTTCCCAGGTGTTTGAGGAACTGCAGAGGTTGATAACTAAAGGACAGCCATCAGCAAATGGCAGCGCTTCACAACCAAAGCAGGAGCTTCACACAAGAGGAGTCAACAGAGCACACAGTAAGAATTTCCAAAAAGCTCCTACTCTTCTGGTCATACTGCTTACATCTTTCTGTATAAACCTCTAAGTGGTGGAAAACATGATGGATCCCTTCATTTTCCTCATTTTTGTCAGGGTTTTTGTGTGTGTGTGTGTGGTGGGACTCACCAGTACTGAGTTAGGGCACTGGGGTGAGGATGCTTTTTGAAGTCCTGAGGGGGCAATTGAGAGAAACCAGTACAACCTAACCTAAGAATGCTGACATGTTTTTGTAACAAAAAAACCACTGGCCTTTGCTGATTTACATTTATTGCTCGTTGGCTGACTCTTCAGGGTAGTTGTACCTATCAACTGCTTTGGTACCAATTTCTAACCACTTCAGCTGTCATGGCATACCCAGTAGCTTGTTGAGTTTGTAGGGGAGCTCCTGACCAACGTCTCTAGTCCTTTCACAAAACTATATAGTTCAGCATTCTTTAGTTGAGAGACAGAAAAAATGGATATGAAATGTATTTACATGTGTAGTAGAGACCAAGTGAGATTACAGATGACTAATTTGCCATGCCTCATCACTTTAGCACTTAACAGGATTATATGGAAGCCCAATGATTATATGGAATTATACAGAACAGAATCACGTAGAAGCCCACGGTACTTCAAAGCAAAGAGCTCACCCTGGTGTAATTAGCTATCTGAGTGACACAGGAATTCACATCCCTTATAAGGAGGATGTATTTGTACAGTCATTCCCTCTCACAGATTAGGCCACAGCTGCAAATGAAGGAAAACTGTGCCTTCAGCAGGGTCCTATTTTTAAGGATCAGGTTTGGGACCTTTGTGTGACTGACAGAGATCAGCTGCCCTGAAGACACAGGCCAATCTCTAGTGAAACATTTTTGCTGACCTCTGTCTGGCGGAAAGGGGGGGAGCCTTTTAAAGTTCCCTCTCTTTCTGTTCCCCTACCCTGCCACCAGCTTCCTGGTATTTTTGTATTACACAGTTTGATTATGAAATGTAGCATAATCATAAAATTTACCCTGGTGGCTGACATCTTTGGAAGCTCTCGGTTTCTAGTAATTTCCATTTCAAGGTTCGACCTAGCAAATGAGTTTTCCATGCTATTTGTGCAGTCTTGATTGTCCAGTTGGGCTGTAATATTACCTTTCTGGATCATTTGTCTGGTGTAGATGCTCTCTTGGCATCCAGCGATGCTATCAATGTCTCTGGAGCATCATTAATAGGCTAGAAACAAAACCTCTTCACCTGGTTTCCATCCTGACAAGTTTTTCACTTTTGGTTGTGGTGGGTTGAAGCCAGCCATGAAAGCCTTTGACAATACATTTTTCACTTTTGTTGATGTAGGTACAGTTGCCACAGCGGAAAATGACCAGACACAGATGCAGCATAGGAACATGCTACCCAGCACACCACTCCTGCGCTTGGTCCTTGCACTTTTCTTCGTAGGAGCAACACTGGCTGTGGGCTTGTATGCTTTCTGAACAGAGAGTACCTCAAGTGTTTTCCATCCAGCACTTGCCTTTTCCAAAACTGACTGATCTTTCCCTTGTGGAGGAAAGTCTTGCTTTGATTCCTCAGCCTACGGTGCTCTGAGCATGACCATTTCCCTCTCATTAACAATATAGACTATTTCATGAATAGTTTTCAAAGAATGCAAGCATTTTTGTTGGAAACATTTCTCTTAATCATCCTGAAATGCCATGATCTGGCAGGCCTTCAGACAAGAAGACTCAAAGACAAACGGATGACTTGTCAGGAGAGAGAAAGCTGGTTGCCCAGTGTTTCTTTAATGCAGATGTCTAATCCTATGTTGCTTGCTTCTCTTGGTGCTGAAATGCAAGATGTTGTTTCAACCAGTTTAAAACTTTATATTTCTGGGGGGAAATGAAGCCAGCATCTCAATAATCTTGCTAAAATCTTGTATTTGTCTTCATAATCTATACCAGTGATGGCGAACCTTTTCGAGACCAAGTGCCCAAATTGCAACCCAAAACCCACTTATTTATTGCAAAGTGCCGGCAATTTAACCTGAATACTGAGGTTTTAGTTTAGAAAAAGTGGTTGGCTCCCGGGTGTGTGTTACTCGGGAGCAAGCTGGGTGGTAGTCGGTGGCTTTGCTTTGAAGCAGCCGTGCAACTCTTCCAACGGGTGAATCACGACCCTAGGAGGGTTTACTCAGAAGCAAGCCCCATTGCCAGCAACTGAGCTTACTCCCAGGTAAAGGATCACACTTTAGTTCTTTGCATGAAAATCAGTGGGGTTTAACAGCGCTTGACAGGGTTGCCTATACTGCTTCCCCAAAACTAGGTCTTAGGTTTAAGGCTAATAATCGAGCCCAGCAGCCCAAGCCAGCCTGGATGTGTGGGTGGGCGGGGGGGGGGGGGGGGCTCTGTGCGTGCCCACAGAGAGGGCTCTGAGTGCCACCTCTGGCACCCGTGCCATAGGTTCGCCACCACTGATCTATACGCACAACCATTAAAGCTGTGAATTACAGAAATACTACCATTAAACATTCGTGGGAGTTGACTGAATGGAGTTTGTCCTTTATCAGATTCTGGGGTTGTTGGTTTTTTGTGTGACTATGCTGATAAATGCTTGAAAGGAAAGTATGCTCACAGCTACCATACATTCTTTTTTACTCTTTGTATATAAACCAGCTGCCCCTATTTCTTCTTCCTTGTCCCTAGTAAATCTCTGGTGGATTCCGCATTTTTCCCCCAGTCCTCACAGGCAGACCTATGTTTTGAGTTCATGCTGGGAACTCTATCTCCAGGCAAACTCAGGCATTTGGAGATAGACTACAGCATATAAGAGGAAAGACCTTCTATCTTCCCACCATATCATTTCCCTGGCCTCAAACAGGTTGAGGGTAAGGAGGCCAGGTCTCCCACTATGGCAGGAGACCCCTGACCTCTCTCTCTGATCTCTGCTCCTTACCATTGCTTAGCAAGGCTGTGGGCAAAAATTTGGGGAAGGTGATTACCAGTAGATGTTTCACTGATGCTCAATGTCACTTTCTGTGCAAAACAAGAAGTGATATTTTCTCAGGGCAATGCCCAGTCTAGGACTCATCTGAACTTCATGGAATCTTGTGATTCTTCAGAGACTTTTACTTTACTCAATAAAATCATAATGTGTATAACTTGCCATTTCAGACTCTGTGTATACCAAGCCACCTACCTCACAGGGTGTTTGTTGTGAGGGGGTGTTTGTTGTGAGGGTGGAAGGGAAAGGAGTTTGTAAGCCCGTTTTGAGTCTCCTTACAGGAGAGAAAGGGGGGATATAAATCCAACTCTTCTTCTATATTTTTGTTTCTACTTATACTGTATCAGAGTATTATATCTTTATTGCTATGTACCATTAACAAAAGAGCAAACAGGTTTAACTTTCAAGCCAGTGGGAGAAAGGCTGCTGCACAGAAAACAAATACAGCTCACAGAGTCTGCAGCCATGTACAATGGAGACTGCAGAGTATTGGCAATGATTTTGTGTGTGAGAATAGGGGTGCTATGAGGGCATCCTTCAGTCCATCTGTGAAGTTTGAGCTTGTACATGTCTGGCTCAAGGGCTGCCAACTCTAGAGGGGAGGGTTGGGGGAAGGGGATCAACCCCAGCAAGGTCCAGTTAGAACAGGGCTGAGCAATTATTTTTTTCCATGGGGCCGCATAAGAAACAGAAAATATTGTGGAGGGCCGGGCCAAAAGGCAGGGGGGCGAGGCGCTCAAGAGAAGCCGGCAGCCAAGAAGGCAACCGGGCTTCATGGCGGGCTTCTCAAAGATGCCTCAAGCCCCCCCCCAGCAACGGGCAGGGGGGCCAGTCAGGGTCATTCGGCGGTCCTGATGTGGCCCACAGGCCGTATAATGCCCAGGTCTGAGTTAGAATATATCCTCTATAGAACTGAGCTCTATAGTCTGGAAATAAGCTGTGATTCTGAGAGATCTCCAGGTCACACCTGGAGATTGGCAGATTGGCAGCCCTATGCAGATCTCTATGACACATGGATTTGATTTGTAAAATTTAGGCCCGTTTAATCTTGGAAAGTATGGCAGAAAGGGCAACATGCTTAATGTGTGTGCATTGTATCTCCGTGTCTTTGATATTAAAAGATAATTAACAGTAAACATTAAAAGGATCACTTAATCCACTTTTGCTTGTTTAGGATTTGTTGTTATTATGGTATTTGTTATTTTGGCAAGAGGGATTTTACTGTCATTTGGGAAAAGCTGAAGAAAACTATTTTTTTGTTTATTTGCAAATCCAAAAGCCAATGTTTTTACAATTAAGCAATATCTGGTTATACAAAGCATAACAAAATGCATAGCCAAGGGTTTTTCTACACTATGCAAGTTCTAGGGACTTTCAACATCAAAAATTGGATTAGAGTCTCCAAGCAACAAATCAGAAAGTTTTCATGGAACAAAAAATCTTTACCTACTGATGGAAGATGGCAACAGGAGGGGCTAGAATAGATGAACCTTCCTGAGGAGAAAGTTCCAGGGTTCCATGACCTAGAAGGCACTTTCCTGGATGACCACCCACCCAATCTCAAAAGTTGAGGGCATCCAAAGTAGAGCCACAGATGACTGCAATAGTGATGCAGCTTCATAAGGGAGCAGACAGTCCTTCAAGTATGTTGGTTCCAAACCATATAGTGTTTTAAAGGCTTCCACCAACACTTTGAATTGTGCCAGGAAACGGATTAGGAGTCAGGGTTGATAGACTGACACTGAAATAGTGTGGTCTCTATGACCTACTCCAGACAGCCTCCTGGCTGCAGCTTTCTGCACCAATTTAAGTTTCTGAACACTTTCATGGGCACAACGCAGTAATCTAATCTAGATGTAACCAACGTATGTACCACAATGGCCAGGTTTTTTTTCTGCCCAGCCCACACAGCTGGCTAATCTGTCAAAGCTAGTAAAAGGCATGTCACCACTGCCATTTGTTTTTCCAGCAGTAAGCCTCAGTCATAGATCACCCCCCAAACTACAGACCTTGCCCTTCTAGGGGAAAATAACCTCATCCAGAATGGGGGATACCATAAGTCCTGGATCAGACCTTCCATTCACCAGTAGCACTTCCATTTGTGAAGTTTAAACTTCAAGTTATTAGCCTACATCCACTCCAGAACTGTTTCCAGAGACCCATTCAGGGTTTCTACAGCCTTCCTGTCACCCACATACTGCTGACAACAGAGATGGAATCTCTGGCTTTCTTTACCCTGCAGTTTCAACTAGAGCATGAGACAATAGGGCACGGGTGTCAAACTTACGGCCCTCCAGATGTTATGGACTACAGTTCCCATCATCCCTTGCCAGTATCATGCCAGCAGGGGATGATGGGAACTGTAGTCCATAACATCTGGAGGGCCACGAGTTTGACACCTATGCAATAGGGAATCGTGTGGAACCCCACAGGCCACAGGCTAAGGGGCTAAGGAGCAATCGCTTAAAACCACAATCTGACGCCTACCCTCCAAGCAGAACTGGAACCACAGCAAGATGGTGCCTCCTCATCCCAGCCAGGAAAGGTAGCCCAGAAGGATTCCATAATCAATAGTACTGAAAGCTCCTGAGGTGTCCAGGAGAATCAACAAAATCATACTCCCTCTGTCCAGCACTCAGCACAGGTCATCTACTAGGATGACCAAGGCTGTTTCAATGCGATAACTAGGCCTAAAGACAGACTAGAAAGAATTTTAAAAATTTGCTTCATCCAGGAAACCTTGAAGTTGTCCAGTCACCACCTATTTAAACCTCTTGCTTTAAAAAACGACCATTTGAGACTGGTTGATGTTTATTTGACATATTCTGGGTCCAAGGCAGGCTTCTTTAGAAGAGGTTGCACCACAGCCTGTGCCACTTCTGTCACAGAGGTATTAATTACCTCTCAGACCCAGTCAGCCGAGGGCAAGGGTCATACAGCACAGCTGTTAGGCCACAAACTTCCAAGAGTCCCATCCATATCCTCAGACTGAATAAAATGAAATGTAAACAGCTGGACAAAATGGTACCCTGCACCATCTGACCCTGTCACTGCTAATGTAGAGTCTAAGGCCCCTTCCGCACATACAGAATAATGCACTTTCAATCCACTTTCACAATTGTTTACAAGTGGATTAGGCTATTCCACACAGTAAAATCCAGCTGCAAAGTGCATTGGAAGTGGATTGAAAGTGCATTATTCTGCATGTGCAGAAGGCACCTAAGTCCAAACACATACAATATGCAGGGCTGCCACTCTGGCTTGGGAGATTTCTGGAGATTTGGATGTGGGAGTTGGGAAGGGGATGGTTTGATGATGGGAGAGATCTCATAGGAGTGTAATGCCATAATGTCCACCCTCCAAAGCACCCATTTTCTCCAGGGGATCATATCTCTGTCTTCTGGAAATTAGATGCAATCCTGGAAGATCTCCAAGAGGTTGGCAAACCTATGCAAGAGATTTTATCTGCAAAGGGTTTCACAAAATGGTCAGAATGAGCCACTGAGCAGCTCACCTCCTCCTGCAGATCAGATTGTCTGCTCACCAGATCACAACCACCCATAACAGGTTAACTGGCCTGCGCCGTGCAGATGCAAAGGTGGCAGGAAAGTGTTGTTTCTTTGTTGCCATCACCACCATACAGTACACTTTAAAACAAACTTTTACCCATGTCTTATTAAATTCATCCCAAGTCTTCCTCCACAGTTACTCTTGGTGTCTCCCCTGTCTTCTCATTACTTACAACCCCTGAGTAAACAAGAGGCCTACAGGATTCTAACACTTGAAAGAAGGGCACCTGGGAGCAATCATGTCAACTGCCCAGGTTTGGATACATAACAAAGGATTTGTCATCAGTGCCTCCTCCATCAGCTCTCCTTCATCCTGCTCAGAATGAAAAGTCAGATAAACAGTGTCTTGCACAATGCATATTGTTG
Organism: Sphaerodactylus townsendi; assembly: GCF_021028975.2. NCBI lineage: Eukaryota > Metazoa > Chordata > Lepidosauria > Squamata > Sphaerodactylidae > Sphaerodactylus > Sphaerodactylus townsendi. The sequence continues at coordinate 36,142,284 of NC_059430.1, forward strand.
TTGTTGTCAATTCACAGCTGATTTAGGGCAACTCCTTACAGGGTTTTCAAGGCAAGAGACCTTCACAAGTAGTTTGCCATTGCCTTCCTGTTGGCATAAAAACATAAAATAACAGAATAAATAATCACAGACCCTGCTGGTTAGCTTAAATAAACTTTACTAAGAAAAATAGAAGGGAAGGGTAACATGGTAGAAAACAATAAAACAGTCCTCTCTAATCTGAGCAATTTGCTGCTTCTGCATGGTAAGAAGATGTGAGTTCAACTGAACAAAGAAGTTTACAACTTCCTCTCAAGGCGCACATACTTGCAAACACATTGTCTATGGCAATATATTTATTAGGCAATGACAATCAGTGGATGACTTCATTAATGCAAATAACTAGTTACTCTCCTCATTGGCTATGCTAATCTAGCTAATGTTTACTAACAGACAGCATCATTAACTCCTTCATGACTGAAGAGCTGCATATATCAACACTTCCTCTACAAAGCACCCCTGGTATTCCTTGGTGGTCTTCCATCCAAATATTAACAAGGGCTGATCCTCCTTAGCTTCTGAGATCTAATGAGACTGACTAGCCTGGGCTATCCACACAAAGCACAGGACCAGTTATTATCTGAGACAGGCCTATACTATTGTCACAAAGGCCAAGAAATACTGAGCCACTCCTGACAAGACAAGACAGCATGCACATGAATATCTAAGCCCTCCATTTCAACCAGCCTGGGCATCCTCAACTCCGAGAGAAACCTTGACCTGAGATAGCAAATGCATTAGCAGACCAGGTGCTCAGGAGCAGCAGCAGCAGAAGGCCATTGCTTTCACATCTTGTATGTGAGCTCCTAAAGGTATCTGGTGGGCCACTGCGAGTAGCAGAGTGCTGGACTAGGTGAACTGTGGTCTGATCCAGCAGGCTCTTTCTTATGTTCTTATGTAAATCTCCACCAGCTTAGGCTGGGGTACCATTAGGCAGTGGTGTGTGGTATGGGTGAAACACCGACAGAATCCCATCTTATTTCTCAGTCTCAATGTGTTAGGTTCACATGTCCTGAATGGGGCACTATGCGAGGGGAATAGACCTCTTATAGACTACAGCAATACCACCTTCCTGCTCACCAGACCTATGCTGACATAATAACACAGTGTATTCCACTGGACACATCTGGGAAAGGCTGCTGCTTTTCCTGTGACTGACCTGGAATTTAGGATCAGGTTTTTATAGCCTGGTGAGGTGTTGATATGGTTACCAACACAACTTCAACTGGAAGAAAAGCCAGAAATAATAGGGGTCTTTCCCTTTGAAAATATAAACATCAGCAATACATCAGAGCTCTCCCCAGCTGACCATTAATGTGTCAAATAGACAATCCCCACTTATGAATGATGTTTGCTAATGCTGCAATCGTAAACAAAATCACACCCTTCTAATCTGATTTGAATTGACTTCGAAGGATGTATGTTTAGTATTATACTGGGGGTTACTCAGTCAAATACAGTGGCTTAGATCGCTTGGAAATTTACTACAGGCAATTCGATTTCAACCTGCAGAGAGTAAATTTCTTATCTCTGCCCTCTGGCTGCCACCCAAAATGCTTCTGAAGTGCTGTTTCTCTGAACACCATGGAGAGCAACAGCAGGATGTGGAAATCAGCAACCCGCCTTGTGCACAAAGATGTGTTGGGCAGACTCCAGCCCAGTATTTCAGCCTAAACCACTTCACATGGGATTGTTATGGGGTGGCTGAAGAAAACCATGCACAATGTCCTAAACCTATTAGAGAAAGGATTTAGGGAATTCATTTGCAACTAGTGTGTCTGAGCCATAAAACATACAAAGTATTTTCTAACATGGCTATATTTCCATTTGTCAATGTTAGACCACTTGCAAGGGGGCTGAGACACCATAGGGTTAGTGTTAATGGTAGATGTCTACATATTATGAGTCTGTAGGTAGGTTCTTTATATCTCCAGATAAGCAGAGATTCTCATACTTCTTTATCAGCTCCCTGCCAGCATGGCCAATTGGACATGCTAGCGGGGGCTGATGGGAATTGTAGTCCATAACATCTGGAGTGCCAAAGGTTCGCCACCACTGTTATAGGCTGTGGAGGCCACCACTATACTCTTGATGTCAATCCCGGTTACTGAAATTGTGTAATGAGCCCTGAATGTCCATTATAAATCAATCACTTTTGGGGGGGGGGGGGGGGGGGTCCTTAGCCTCTAAAGGAGGTACTAATTCATCCATTACTTATAAACCCATTGCTGTGATCAGATACTAGCCAGTGTCTAATCTGCCATTTTATGGGCAAGATAATGGAGCGATTGCTGGCACTTTTGCTCTAGATACCTTTCAGATAGGTTTCAGCGTGGATTATGGCTTTAGTTCATGATCTCCATTTGACTGTAGACAAAGGTGTTCAACTGATGCTGTGGTCTGTGACATCTTGAGAAGTTAGAAGTTGGTATCAAGGGATGTACTTTGCAGTGGTTTAATTCACCCCCTAAGGATCAGAAAGTTGCTGTTGGAGACCTGTTGCCATTAGTGTGGAACTTGTCCTGTGGGATTCCAAAAGGCTCAGTCTCATCTCCCGTGCTATTTAATATCTATGTAACACCCTCAGGAATAAGTAGTTGTTTTGGAACTGTCTGTTACAATATGCTGCTCATACCCAATTCTACATTTCTTCATCTAGACCAGGGGTCTCCAACCTACAGCCCTCTAGATGTCCCTGGACTATGATTCCGGTCAGTCAGTCAGCATGGCCAATTGGCAGAACTGATGGGCTGTTTTTTTAGTCAGCTGCTGGCTGAAATAAAATAAGTGGGCAGGGGTGGGGCTCCATGGGGGGCACCCTCATACCCCTCCCCCATGCCTAAATTATAAATTGCCAATCAAAATCTACCACTGTAATAGTGGGGAAGGAGGGGCATTATGGGATATTATAAAGTAATTTTCTTTGTTTTATTCAGCAGGGGGCATATGTACATAATTGTGTGTGTGTGTGTATGCTTCCCCAAACTTTCTGTTTGCAAATATACCGGTAAAAGTTTGGCTTCATTAGACCAATCATTTGTCTGGAGATTTTTATTCCCAACATACCCAACTGCAATTTCCAAGTTGTCTTCAAGGGTAGTCTTGCACAAAGGGCATTGGCAGTAATCTAGCTGTGAAGTTACAGAAGCCTAGATCAACAAGGGTATATCAGCTGAATCCGGAAAGGAGAGGGGGAATCTACTCCTAGCAACAGCACCAATCCAAGTTTCCAATAAAAAGTCCAAGTCCAAGAGAACTCCCAAACTTTTGATTTTGATCCAGTGAATAGGGGATTCAAAATTACACCCTTATTTATTAGAATTAACTGCCTTTCTGTGTAAAAGGCACCCAGTGTAATTTACGAGTCACAACAACAATTATCTGCTGAGGAGAGAGGAACAGCCACAAAGCGTTTGATTGCAGACTGAGAATGTCATTGCATGATAGAGAGAAAGAGCCAACCCTGCTAAAAAAAAAAGCATTCCTGAGATTTCCTTGAAAAAACCTCCTCAGAAATTCGATCAAGTGTGGCTACAGTCTGTCACAGGAGTGGGGTGTTCTTGTACTAAAGGTTGTTTTTTTTTAAAAAAAAAAGATCTCTAACTTAAAAAAAACTCAAAATGGTGCAAATGTGGAAGAAGAGGAAACTAAGTGCTCATCAGTTTCATTTCTTCTAGCAGGGGCATTTTTAAAAAAGTGTTGGGCCAGGATTTTTTAAAAAAAGAAATACTGCATATAATTCCATTGCACAAAAAAGGGGGGTGGAGAAAAAATCTGGTTATGCTGCACTTTAGCAAACCTACAAAAATTAATCCCGTGCATAACAAAATATAATCTCAAAAGACAGACAAGAACAAGGTTTCTAGCAAAACACGCTCAATAGTTCTTTCGGAGCTGAAATGGACTGAGGTTAAAAATATTACTTGCAGGTTCCGTTTGTTTCCCATATTTGCTCCCGGATTTTTTTTTTAAAAAAAACTTTGTTTAAAGGGGAAATGGTTAGGGGTGATTTAGGTGACTTCGGCAAGATATTCTTTTTTTTATTTTTTATTGTATAGAGTATTCATACATTTGTTACATTTAATATTTTTCTTTCATCTATACATTTTTTCCATTTTCACCCTCCCTTCGCTTTATTAATTTTTTCATGCAAGCAGCAGGAGGCTCATTCTTCTTATTCTCTTATTCCATGGCTCTTCGTTAAATCCGGCTTCTTCAATCCATTCTTTATACACTGTCCATATCTTCTTAATATCTTCTATTTTTTCTTTCCATAAAATATTTTTATGCCAGTCTTTTCAAATATCTCTAGCTGTATTTTGTTTCCACATATATATTCCAAACCATCTTGAAACTGTCCATTTTTTTAATCTTTCCAGCCCAACACCAACACTGGGTGCTTGCCTGCAATTTAACTCATTATTTTTATACACATTGGTTCCAAACCTTCCTATTCACTCTAATGTCAGCTCTATTATCCCCACAATTAATAATTCTTTTTATTTACATCAATTTTTCACTTTTACCAGTAGTTCTATATATATTTTAAAAATGTTCTCCCAAAACTTTTTTTTCACTTCTTTGCATTCTATCCACATATGTATATAATATGCTCCTTTTTCTCCACAATGCCAACACTTTGGGCTTAATCCTTTAATCATATAGGCTAGCTGTGTTGGGGTTCTGTACCATTTTAGTATAACCTTTCTTTCTAATTCCACATATTTTTCAATCTTTATCTTCTTCATACTATCCATTATTCTTTCTATTTTTTCTTCATCTAAGAAATCATCTTTTTCCCATTTTTGTATCAACGTTCTTATCATGAATTCTTTATCCTCTACTATATATTTGTATACTGCTCCTATAATCTTCCCTTTCATTGTTTCGTGGAGTCTTAACCATTGATTCATTATACATTCACCTTTTATTCTATATTTCCTTAACTTTTCCCATAGTCCTCTTATTGCCAGCCAATTCTCTCTCCCCCCCAATTCTATTAAGTTTTGTAATGGTATAATTTCTCCTTCATGAACCAAATCTGATACTTTATGTATCCCTTCTTCTTTCAATTTTCTTATAAGTTTTTCTCCTTCTATTCCAGTCACGCTTCGGCAAGATATTCTTGTGGCCGCTCTTCCTTGCAGCCAGTCCGGGATGGGGAGCAGTGCTGAATTCTACCTTTAAAATGGCAAAACTGTTAGTGCTGAGTCCACTCTGCCTCCCCACCTCCCAAATCCATTAACAGGCATTTTTCCTCCATTTGGCCCTTTCCACACATGCAGAGTAATGCCAATCCACTTTTTAAATTAGGTTTTATTTAAACTTTAATGAATAATACAAAGATTGCAAATATCACCAAAAACAGAATAAAATATTATAGGTACAAAACTCAAAATAAAACATTCCATATACCAAAGAAGATTATTTTGGCATTAATATCAAAAAACTAAACTTTCTTGTCGTCACCAGATAAATCAATCAATCAATCAATCACCATAATCTTAATCAGTCCACTTTCAATGCACTTTGCAGCTGTGTGGAATAGCAAAATCCACTTGCAAACAATTGTGAAAGTGGATTGAAAGTGCATCATTCTGCATGTGTGGAAGGGGCCTTTGAATTGCCAGCTCAACCGCACTGAAACTTTGCAAAGAACTAGTGGATTTCACTAGCAATTTTTTTAATTTAAAAGGTGAATTTTATTAAAGAAAAAAGGATAGGATATTGATACAGTACAAACATCGAATTAAAAAAAGAGAAAAGAATAAGTTAAACAATACAGTATTGTTACAAAGTCTCCTTAATTGGGACGGTCGATAAATATTAACTTTCTCCGTTGGTTATTTCACTACCAATTTTATTTAATGCATGGCAGAGCCAAAAATGAAACCAAGGACTTCCTGATCTGTAGGTCTTTACTACTCTACGCTTCCTGTAGGTGTCCTCTAATAGATTGTTGTGTGCGCATTTTAATGACTTTTGCAAATTAGGATTGAAGTAGCTCTCAGATTGCTAACTTCAGCATTTTATAGGAACCCAGGAGGAGCTTTTTTCGCATTGGTTCCAAAGCTGCCATACGTTTGGCAGCTGGCAGATCCAGACTCAGAAACTAAGAGTATGCATACAAGGCTTGTTTCCACCACCGCTGGATTCCCACGCATAACACGTGGCGGGCAGAAATTCAATGTATTTACCTTCTCCTATCAATGCATCCTTTCTGTGCCAGGGAAGAACCTCCACCTATTGGGCTTCTATCTTCCCCTGCTGTTATTAAAGGCACAAGCAGTCGGGAGAGGGGAATAAATTGTTACAACTGGGCTTCCTTAGGAAGGGGAGACCACATGTGGAAGAGCAGAGATCTGCCTAGAGACCCTCTTTCCCTTTTCACAGGCTCCATTCCAAGCCCCGATCATTTTATCCGGGCCTCATTTTTTGGCGCCAACCGAAAAGTCCCTGAAGGGGCGGGATCTCCCCTTCTGCCTCCAATCAGCTTGGACGGCGCTGTCATCACTTGCCAGATCCTCTCGGGGTGGGGTGGAGACGTTTTAACGTTTCGACCTATCACGGGTCTCCTTGTGAGTTCGGACCAATGGAAGCGCAGAGGGCGGGCAGAGAATATTTTTTTTGGTTACTTGTTTCCCGCGAAAAGAGCAGCGCCGTTCTTTCCGGAAGCGGAGGAAATTTTGGGGGCTCGAGATTGCGACTGGGAAGGCAGGTGAGCTGGGAGGCCCCCAGTTGCAGAGTGCGTGGGGTCTTCTTACTTAATTTATTACGTACCCAATAAACCATGCGGTGGAACTAGGATTACCGGGGGAGGGAGACGGACAAGAGTTGGTAGTGGCTTTTCATTCTGCTGTTGGAGGCTTCCCCCGTGCAGCCCAGAGTAATGTTTGCTATGTACTCGGGCTGAGAGTGATCACAAAAAAAAAGGCCAGTCTTTGATTTGTTTTGTTCTTCTGCTAGTCCTGGTTGACCATCCTTTTCATTATTGGCAAAATGTCCCAGGGGTTATGCTTCCAACGAAAGACTTAGGGGCACCAGGCAGGGTTGACGACTAGGAGATTTATAACCAACAAAATAAAATATTTATTCACACAATGAGTTGTTACATTTTAGAACCCCTTGCCACTGGGTGTAGTGATGACCGCTATCTCAGATAGCTGTAAAGTGGTTTGTGGGGAGTGTAGGGTCTCCCGATGGCCTACTGGTCACGGAGCTGAAAAGGAATTTGAAGAAATGGGCGTCTGCCTATGCCACTGCAGAATAAAACTGCTAAGTCTTTAGTTTTTGTTGCAGCAGACTGGCACAGCTGACCCATTGGATTTTCCCCCCATGTCCAGAAGCAATGTGCATCTCAATACCAGTTGCTGGGAAGCAATAGCTGAAAGGCTTTTCAACCTTTGTGGGGCATCTACAGGAGTAGGTACCACTTGGCCTGACCTAGCAAGAACTTGTTTATTCCCAGCACTGCCGCCTGAGCTGTGGAGGCTTATCTGGGGAATTCAGATTAGCCTGTACACTCCCACACACGCCAGCTGGGTGACCTTGGGCTAGTCACAGCTTCTCGGAGCTCTCTCAGCCCCGCCCACCTCACAGGGTGTTTGTTGTGAGGGGGGAAGGGCAAGGAGATTGTAAGCCCCTTTGAGTTTCCTGCAGGAGAGAAAGGGGGGATATAAATCCAAACTCCTCCTCCTCCTCCTCCTCCTCTTCTTCTTCTTCTTCATGGGTCTATTAAAAACAGTGCCTGCAGATTTCCAGCGTGAGGTCACAAGAAATGAAGAAAAGACACGAAAAAAATTGAAAAAGAAAAAAATTGAAAAAGGCAATTATGGTTTATTATTTTAAAATAATAGAATTTGAGGTTGGAGATAGGGGAAAATGCTTTACATACATATTCTGTTGTACTTTCTGTGGTCCTGGATTAAACTGAACAGTGGGCCATCTTAAATCTTGGTGGCTAAACATACCTGTTCTGTGCTTGCTTTGCTACTCCTGTCTTTTCGTTCGACAGAGTGAGTCACCATGTCTGGCTTTGATGACCCTGGCATCTTCTACAGCGACAGCTTTGGTGGAGAGCCTGCAGTGGACGAAGGGCAAATCCGAAAGTCCCAGCTGCAGAAACGTTTCAAAGAGTTCCTAAGACAGTACCGGGTGGGAACAGACCGGACTGGCTTCACCTTCAAATACAGGTGCCCTTTCTCTGCTGACATTGCCACCTTTGGCATTTTATTTATTTAAATATATGTCTCTGCTGCTTTTCTGTCATACACTCAAAACAGTTTTAGCATAATATATAACTTCAGGCATTACTAATGTGAGTTCTTGGGTATCAGTGTATGCGTGTTAATCAGGTTGGTGCCAACAGGCATTTCCTTAGCTGCCTTACACAGGTCATTATTTGTAGATCAGTATTATTTTCTTTGTCTGGCAGCAGCTTTTCAAGATTTTTCCCAGTGCCTGCTTTTGGGCATTCTAGGTGGAATTCGATCTGGAACATTCTGCATGCCAAGTGTCTGCTTTGAGTCACAGTCTTTCCTGTGTGTAGTGTGTATTTTATATACATTTGTTGTAGCCTACCTTTTCCTCTAAGGCTTAAGGTGGGTTACAAAATTTAAAAAGCAGTTCCATCAGACAGAATAAGACGTTCAATAAACCATGTGGTAGAGCTAGAACAGGGGTAGGGAACCTTTAACACTCAAAGAGCCATTTGGACCTGTTTTCCATGGGAAAAGAAAATACTTGGAGCCGCAAATAATTTTTGACATTTAAAATAAAGATAACACTGTATATATTGGGTTTTTTTACCTTTTACTCTGCTCATTCTGAGAAGCGCATGGATGCGTCCGCCCTGATGCCTGCAGGGCGGGCAAGGATGGGGCCAGTGGCTTGACCTCGCCGGCCGCCGGGAAAGCGCCCACCCCGCTCCAACGGGGCAGGCGAGAGGGGAAGCCAGGGTGCGCCCACCCTGCTGCCTGCAGGGTGGGCAAGGATGGGGCCAGCGGCTCAGCTTTTGGAGCCGCAGTGCAAGGGCAGAAGAGCCGCATGTGGCTCTCGAGCCGCAGGTTCCCTACCCCTGAGCTAGGATTACAGAACTGGAAAACAAGGCGAATAATTTTTTTTATAGCCTATTTTTGTTCAATTTTTATACGTTATCCTGTCCTGCACAGTCTTGGAGCGGTTTACATTAAAGCTTTTGGCAATAATTTATTTTAGGTCATCTATTTTTGCCCCAATTTTCTTCTGCAAGTGAGACCTGAGGCTACTTAACAATAAAAATCACTTTAAACGAACTCTAATATACAATACTCTAATAATAAAAACTCTAATAATAATAATATACAAACTTTAATATTCCCTTCGGGGATAGGGCGGTTTATCAAATCGAATAAATCAGCAGCAGCAGCAGCAGCACCACCTGAAATTGCACATGACCTGGATCATATCTTTTACTCCCAGATAACAGTTCTTTCAAGGCCTCAGGCACAGAGGAGGTTTCTCCCCACTCTGTTCCCAGCTAGTGTTCTTTTACGGGGCGATGTAGGTGAGGATGGTACAGTTCCTTGTACTTGTCAGACGTAGTTCTGTACCCAAGGATACTCAAAGCAGAACTCCATCAGATAACCTGAAGCATTTGGGAAGGTCAATCCTTAATTCTCAACCTTGAGTACTTAGGATGGCAAAAGAGGTAAGTAGGAATTGGATGCAGAGGCCAACTAGAAGCTTGTAGACCTGTTTAATAATTACGACAACAGGCAGTTTGCATCTGGCCAGCACTTAAGGTATATTCTTGACCAGCAGAAGTTTCTGAATATGTTTCCCCAGACAGCCCCTTGCAAGATACATTGCAGTAGTCCAAGTGGGATATCATGTGGCCCCTTGCTGCATTTACCAGTCTTTCTGCTATGCATCCCCCAGACTTCTTTTGATTACAAACAGCCTTTGAGACATCTCATACAACCACAACAAACATGGCAATGCCATAATACAGCACGTGGGTCATAAAGGCAAAGATGGTGCAGAAAAGGAAAGTTAAGCATAAAGTACTGCAGTATATGACAGTGATGAGTTAGGTGTCCTCCTCTTGCCTTTATCCCTCCACCCCTCATTTGTCCCCCATTTCTTACTGTGTTTCAGAGATGAGCTCAAACGGCATTACAACCTGGGTCAGTATTGGGTTGAGGTAGAGATGGAGGACCTGGCAAGCTTTGATGAAGACCTGGCAGACCACTTGTACAAGCAGCCTGCAGAAAACCTTCAGCTGGTACGTGAGGGCTGTGGGAGAGGATATCTTCAGCTGCCCTGGGTTCTTCGCGGGTGTCAGTGATTTGATGTTTTAAGCTTTGTCCTTTCCTCCCCAGATAGAGGAGGCAGCAAAAGAGATAGCTGATGAAGTAACTCGCCCACGTCCAGAAGGAGATGAGACTCTTCAAGACATCCAAGTCATGTTGAAATCGGATGCCAATTCCTCCAACATCCGTAGCCTCAAGGTGAGCTGGATCCACTTTGGGAGATGAGAGAGGAGAAGTTCCAATAAAGTATGTGGAGAGAATATTTAGGGACAAATGAGGCCTTCTTGATGCTTAGTAGCACCTGTAAAAGTGTATGACAGCTGTAGTCCTACAAAATGTAATGCCGTCCATCTGTCTGTTTTTGCACCTGTGAGTCCTCATAGTGTCACAGGTTGTACTATATGGGAAGTTTGATGTTAATGCTTTCTGTTTTGGTAGGAGATGGTATCTCATTTGATGACTGAACTGGCATTGTTATAAAGTCTCAACAGTGAAAACATCTCTCGTCTTCAAAAAGAATTTCATTTTTTTTATTTAGGGAACTTCAGGTGCAGTCAGAGAAAATCAGATTGTCAACTATGCTACTATTTTAAAAGAATGCCTCAGTTCTTGTCATGGATATGAAGCATCTTTTATATTTAGCCAGGGAGCTCCATGCTGCTTCATGTGGAGTGGGCCTCTCTGCGTGAAGGCTTCCACAGGATATATTTATATACGCTTTTGTCTGTATGAATGCCAGTTCATCCAACAACTCCACACTAAGCAGCATGGAGCTGCCTGGCTAGATATAAAAGAAGCTTCATATCCATGACAAGAACTGAGACATTCTTTTAAAATAGCAGCATAGTTGACAATCTGATTTTCTCTGACTGCACCTGAGGTTCCCCAAATAGTTTTAGTTTTGATAAGAAGGTCTTCGCAGGATCTGAGGGAAAGTCGTCCGGTTTTGTCTTCCTGTTGTCTCTTGCTGCACTGCTGTGTGTTTTGACTTAGAAGCAGAGCCCTTTTGAGTTTTAGGAAGTAAACACAGGTTTGGGATCACATATATGTGGTTTTCTGTTCTATTAAATAATAGTACCAGGTAGGTTGTTGTGGTGCTTCTCTCCCAGTTTTCTTCTAGTACTTCATTTGGTGTCTTCCTCTTAAACGCTGTACAGGGCATGGTGGCCCCTCTGTCCTCCCCTTTGCATTTGTGAAGCTGCCCTACAGAATCTTCATTTCTGTGACCAAGGGCTCTAGAACTCTGAAAGTTTTTTTAAATGATGTGAAAGTCAAGGTCAGTGGTTGCAGTAATGAAGCAAACTGGGTATTCTTGATGTAAATGACTTGGGTCACATGATCAGCCACTTCTGGGGCTCAACAGCTGGAGATGACTTTGCCCTCCATGCTCTGCTCATTAGATTTTATGGGGCAACTGGCTTGCCACTGCAAAACTGGCAGCTGGCCCCAGCAATTCACTGGTCTAATGTAGCAGAGCCTTTCTGATATATTGTTACAACAGGAAATTAGTGCGGGTTTTTCTTTCTTCTCCTTAGGAATTGGGTACACTGTTAAGTGAAATAACATTGGGATTGCTGGGTCTCTTGCGTATGGCTCTGGCTGCTTCGTGTGAGAGGGTTTCTTTTTATAGTCCCATTGCAGCTATGACTTGCTGCTGTCCTTTTGCAGTCTGACCAGATGTCTCACCTGGTGAAGATCCCTGGAATCATTATTGCTGCAACACCTGTGAGGGCCAAAGCAACTAGGATTACCATCCAGTGCCGCACCTGCCGTAATACCATCCCCAACATTGCCTTGCGCCCTGGGCTGGAGGGATATGCCCTTCCACGGAAGTGCAGCATGTAAGAGAAGAAGCTCCAAGTGCCTTTCTTTGTTTTGTCTTGTTCCAGCCTATTGCTCATTCATCTTACCTTGTCTGCCTTTTTTTTTCTAATTTAACTTTAGGGTCCTGTAGATTACATGCATTTAAAATATTCCAGGCTTTATAAAATGGTGGTATGGCTTGTGAAATTGACACAATCCCTTTAAAATATGGCAGAATAATGTTTTCCATCTAGGCTTGTTGGTGAGTTGGACAAAAATCCCAGCACCACAAAGGTACTGTTATCCTGACCCCTAAAATCTGACACATGCAAAATTAAAACTCCCCTTAGCACCTTTCCACGGAGTTCATTGAAATATCTGCATTTTTATAATGTCTCTGATGTACTTAAGCTGCCCAAAAGTTCAACACAACAAATACTGCAACAAACAGCATGTAATCAGAAAGGGAGCTGAGGGGTTGACTGATGGAACTAAGATCTGCTAACCCACTTTTTTTTTGGGGGGGGGGGGGGGTCCACAGTATTTGTAAAATTGTCTTCCAATGCCAAATTTCAAAGGAATCTACTTTCTTCCTTGCCAATCTACTACCATTTTGGTAATATAAACTGAACACTCACTTTTGGTATCTATTCCAGGTTTAGGATTGCTATTTTCCAATATTGAGTAGCTTAAAAACTCATTTCCTCATATTTCAGAACTTCTGACTGGTATCATTAGTCCTCAAAGCCTTCCTTTTAGCACTAAAAGAAGATGTGGGGAGCTCACTAGATATATTCTTAGACAGATCTTCCTTTCTCCAACGCAGGTAATCTGAGGCAAATTAGACCCTTCCCACACAAATCCCCCCAACATTTGTAAAACATTTTAAACCTCTCCCCTTTACCACAATGCATGTCCACACTCACCCCCTCCGAATGATTCATGGCCACCATTCTATGATTTATCCCCTGTTTTTGGATTGCATCGCCCAAATTACTGCTTTCATCTACACTCTGTGCCCTCTATAGTCCAGTCTTCAATAATTAGCCCCCACCCTCAAAATAAAGAATTCTGCAAGAAAACCAGGAAAAACCTGCAGAAAAACTGGCCAGGGGGCAAGGAGTGAGCAGAGAAAATGGCACCCATGATGAAGTACAGGGAAGGTAGAGGGGCATGGGAAACATCTTGAAGGGACCGCACGGGCAAATGAAGCCATTTTTATAATGAGTAGACTAAGGAATCAATTTAATAAATCATTTAAAATGTCTTGAGGCTGGAAATAAAACGTTTTGGAAACAAAGAGGGTGACAACAATGCAAAACTTCTTGGAGAAAATATTTTATTTCCTGCCTCAAAACATCTGTGTGGAAAAGGCCTTACTGCTTTTCCCTGTATGCAGAATGAAACGTCTTGTGAGCTGCTTTACTGCATTGTTAAGAGGGTATAATAGACACAGATGGTAAAGCAGTCTTTGTGTTTATATGAGGACATGCATTATATGTTGTTACCCACTCCTGTCTCACCTGTATCCTCCTTTCCTCTCAATAGGGAGCAGCCTGCCCTAGCCAAGTGCCCTTTGGATCCATACTTCATAGTCCCTGACAAATGCAAGTGTGTGGACTTCCAGACACTGAAACTCCAGGAATCCCCAGATGCTGTCCCCCATGGGGAACTGCCCCGGCACATGCAGCTCTACTGTGACAGGTGGTACCTCTTCGAGTGTCCTTTTTTAAACTGTTTTTTCTTGCCTTTAATTGTGTGTCAGTGATAACCTTGTCAAGTCCCCTAGGACTGGTACAACATTCCTGTGTGGCTCTGGAAACTCAGTTGGAGTAAAGAAAGCAATCTGATCTTTGGCAGGTCTTCTTCCAGTAATTGCTTTATTTATCTTTTGTGGCTCCTTACAGCCGCAGGTTAACTCATTCAGTGAGCCTGTGGGTCATTTGATACTGGGGCATGTGAAGGAGGAGGAACCTAGCTGGAACTCAGGGGAACTGGTTAGTCCTAATGGGTTTATAATAGTGTTGGTGGCTTAACGTGACGATAGTGTTGGTGGTTAACACAGCTTAGGCTAAAGCTTCTGCATGGGAAGGAAAGAATCAGACCACGATCTGGTAGTCCAGTTCCTGCTAATATTCAGGATCCACTTGCCCATGAGCAACATAGTCAAGACTGCCATAGTGACTTCTAGCATTTCTTTCTGCTTGTGTTGGAAGTTATATCTTTTTTTAGTCTGGTATTCCTCAAAACTTGAGACTTACATCTTAGCAGGGTGGACTAATCAGCAAAATTTTATTTACATCATGGTTTTCCACATGAAGACATTCTTGCTGGTATAATATTTACAGCCAGATGGAGGTTTCATTTTTAGAATAATCCCTGTCTTATCCATAGGTTGAGGAAGTGAATTAAAATATTCTCAGTCTTGGTTTATTTTATGGCCTGCTGCCATTATAGATGTTCTCCTCCAGGGAGAGAATAACATGATATATCTCAGGCTATACACACAAAGATCCTAAGACTTATGGAATATTCTGCTCCAAAGGTTTCACTTTCATTTTACTGCTTCCCCTCCCTCCTCATGCTTAGCTCCTTGTGCAGATCTGTTCCACTCCAAACAAGCTTCTCTTCATTGAACTTCTTGAAATTTAGCACCTAAGATGTGAAACACATAGATGTGCAAAGGATGAATGGGATTAAGATATTTTTCTCAACTCTGTATGTTTATTTCAAAGCATTTTCACTGTGAAGAAGAGACGTGTTATCTCTGCAGATACAAATTCACAGATTTGATAACTGTAAAACCAAGCATGTGTTGTAATATCTTCTAGATGGAAAAACTCCCCAAAATAATCTTATACAAACCTCTGGAAGAGCTTGGCATTGTGAATAGATTAGTCATCCATGGAATTTGTTTACTGAAAAAATTAAAATTGCATGAATGTTGCACACTACATAATTAAAAATTAATCCTTATTTCATAATGAATTCGGGACTACAAATAGAAAACTATTTAAACTAATTTTAGATAGGTTTTTTTAAGTTCTTTTATTGTTTCATAAATCTAATTTAAAATTTTAAAATCCGATCTTTTTGATTTTAAAAAAATCATTGACTTTTGTCCATCCTGCATCTTAAAAGTTATTAGTTTGGGAGGACATAAAAGGGAACTTGGCACTTCATTAGTCTTTTCTGTTTTCTTTCCTATCGTTTAACACAATTCTTTTTCTAGGTATTTATGTGACAAGGTTGTCCCTGGGAACAGGGTGACCATCATGGGCATCTACTCCATTAAGAAAGCTGGTCTGTCGAAGAACAAAGGCCGGGACAACGTTGGAGTGGGCATTCGAAGCTCCTACATCCGTGTGGTGGGAATCCAAGTAGACACTGAAGGCTCAGGTAAAACCGTTCCTCAAAAGATTTGGTTTTGGTGGTTGTCGTGCGGTGTTCTTTATAACTTCTTCATAACTGCTGGGGTATGCAAAGCTATTTGTCTATCCAATACAACACTGCTCTGACTAGCAGTGGCCCTCCATAAAGAGAGGCAGGTCAGGTTGCTCTCAAAATTTCCTACCTGAGGTCTTCTGTGTACAAAGTTGTGTGCTTTACCACTGAATCATCCCTGTTTCCTTGGGCTTTTGTGGAGCATCTGATGGGCCACTGTGGGAGACGGGATAAATGGTCTGGTCTGATCTGGCAGGCATCTTGCAGGGACCTAGCCAACATATGATTAGGAGAATACTGTAAGGAAAATGCTCATTTGCTTATAGTCTAGAGCACAGGATAGTCCGATGTCAGAAGCTAAACAGGGTCAACCCTGGCAAGTATTTGGATGAGAGACCTTCAAGGAATATCAGGGTCATGACGTGGAGGCAAACAATGGCAAACTACCTCTGAAATATTGAAAACATAGCATTTGATCTCTCAGCTTGGGAATGCAGCCTCCCCTGAACTTAAAGTGAGTGTTCCAAATACTCTAACAGTTAACAATATGCACTGTCCAAGATGGGTAGCTTAGTTAGACTTCAGCCGCTGAACAATACGGGAGTCTAGTGGGGCATTAAAGTGAACAATATTTATTCCAGCATAAACTTCTGCGAGTCAGAGCTCACTTCATCGGATGCACTGAAGTGTAAATTCCTCAGGACAGTTTGTATACACAACAGAATGGAGCGGGGTGGGTACAAAGAAAGGCTGTTTCAAAACATGGTGCAATCTGTTGAGTAATCAGTGTACTCAGGATGGGTATGAGACATAAAATGCCTCAACTGGAAGTTGCAGGTCTATTAGCGAGGAAAGGGGTGGGATAAGATATATAATGCAGGCTGATGTGACATCACAGCAGATGCTGGAAATGCTTAAAAAGTAGTATCCTCCCTCCCCACCCCCCCACTGTGACAGCAGTCCTAACAATTCTGACTTTTGGAATGTTTTCCTTCCATCTTTAGGGCGCACCGCTAGTGGCTCTGTGACTCCACAGGAAGAAGAGGAATTTCGGAGTCTTGCTTCCATGCCCAACATTTATGACATGATTTCCAAGAGCATTGCTCCTTCCATCTATGGCAGTAGTGACATCAAGAAGGCTATTGCGTGCATGCTCTTTGGAGGCTCCCGGAAGAGGTACAGGAGTGAGGAGTGAATGGGAGGAAATGAAGCTGAAATGCCTATCTTCCTTCATCTTGCAGGGTTGCAGCCTGACTAGGTGGTTAATTTATAGTGCATCACTGTTTATACTGTCAGCCTAGATTTACACCCATGCATTTCTATGAACTCAAAAGAATGTAACTCTCCTTCTAGCCACACTGTCCTATTTCGTTTTTGCCTTCAGTGTGTGCTGTGATTACCAGGGAGTGTACTGAAGGAAATGGCTGTCAGTCATGTTTAATCCTGCAGATGATTTTTAAAAACTTAATTGATTAATCATCTGGTGGTTATTAATATTTAATGGGCTAAATTTGCATATGAAGGAAATTGCCCTGGAAGAAAAAAACAGTCCTGTTTTGTTTCATAGCATGTGTGATTGCAGAAGAGGCATTCTGTCCTCTGCTGAGAAGAAAGAATGCCTCTTCAGGGAAGGCACCTGCCACTTGGGCATTCAGAGGCTATTGCTGCCCAATCGATTGGATCACCATAGTATTTAATCTGCTAAATTAGCTAGTGGTATAATCCTGAGCAGCATTATTCCAATCCAAGCCCAATGATCTCAGTGTTTAGGATGGTGCTACATATGCTGCTGCTCTGCTCCTGCCTCTTCCACACTAAAAGGGAAATGAGAACTGACTTGGCACTGCTGCCTCCCTGCTTCTCAATGACCTAAAGCTTTTAAAGGCTGCTTTTGGCAAACCATCCATTGAAAGGCACACTAATACTGAATAGTACCAGAGTCTGGCCTGCTGGGGCCTGCTGGGGCAAATGGGATGTTAATAGAGGAGGAAGTAGGACTCTGATCTTTACAGTTTCAGGCTGCTACCGTTGACATCCATCTCTGTCCAAGAAATCTTGGTGCCCTTTTGAGGTGCGTGGCTTTTAGAATGAACAAGTCACATTCTTCCCTTCCTCCGTCTTGCTTTCCAGGCTTCCTGATGGATTGACCCGCCGAGGAGACATTAACTTGCTCATGCTGGGAGACCCTGGCACAGCCAAGTCTCAGCTCCTGAAGTTTGTGGAAAGATGCTCACCCATCGGAGTAAGTGTCTACAAAGACTTACATTTCTCATCCCTCGCACTCACAAGAATTCCTGTGTTGCATCAGACTCAAAGGCCGTCTAGCCCAGCAACCTGTCCTGTATCCTATTGTTTTGTTCAACTAAGTTTGAAATCTTCCTCCAGCTTGAGTTGTCCTCTTCTTGTTAGAGCCATTTAAGTTGGAGGAAGATCCCAAAGATTCCTGAGTGGATTGAGAGGAGATGGGTCCGTATTTCCAGGGGTCTTAAGGAAACTCACAACCAGAGTATGAAAGTCATGGGCTTCCCTTGTTAATAAAAGAGTCCTTCAAGAGTTCTTGGCAGGTAATCTTGCACCTTTTGTGGCCTTTAGGAAATGGAGTTCCTGATGATAATGTGATTAGATTGGTGCCTAGGCACCAATGAGAAGGCAAAACGACCATTAGCCTATGCTTGTTCCTCCTAAGCAGTAGGTGCATAGCGGTCAAGAGTATTTAGTAGATGAAGACCAGGAACTTGCAAGACCTTGTTAAGAGTTCTTTCAGCCTTACAGTTGGGGTTCCCAAAATTAATGGCACACCTGGCCTGACATCTCTATGGTGGTTATTAGTCTGAAAGAAGGTGGAACTACCAATTCAGCATATCTTGCAGGCTCTCTGGAAGCCGCTCACCTAGACTGCATAGTATTGTAAAAAAACTGTTTAACATAAATAGAGTTTGATTATGAGTAGTGGGATCTCTAACAATTTTCAGGCCCATTTGTGTCTTTCCATCATCTTGGAACATTATGCTTAAAATGCACAAAATGTTGTGTAGGAGGTGGTCTGAGCATGGGATCAAACAAGAAGGTGGTTTTGGGCTAGCAGACTTTTTCTCCAGAGGCAGAACTCGTTTTGTAACTCTCATGATGGCAATTGTTCTTTTGGAATACAGTGGGCCAGGAGCTCCTATATCCATGCCCGCCCTATAGCAGCTATCCTTGCTAGAAGCAAAAGTGACCTGCCAATTTTTTTCAGAACAGTTCAGTTCTATGTACAATAAAGACAAATAAGGATCAAATGAAATAAGGGATTTTGAGTTTCAAATTCATGATTCTTTCCCAGCTTGCTGGATTATTTTTATTGCCCAAAGTGCCAACAATATTGACACACATCCCCTTTGTAGTTAATATTTGTCCTCCCAATACCTGTTAATTTGTTTTGAATAAGAAATTGAATAAGTTTTATAAGAAACTTATCTCTGGATTGTCTCTTGTGGCCATAGAGCAAGTGTTGAACCTGCTTGCTTTGTTTCCTGCAAATCAGTGCAGTTCTCTCATGGCTGGTTGACTTCTTGGGTGGGCTGGTCCTGTGAATGGCTCATAACATGTGCAGATTACAGGCCATGAAGTCCTAGAAAACTCTTCCACTACAACAGAAACCTGTTGAGCTGGACTGCTCATAACACCAGTTCAGCCAAGATCTTCCTTCATGCACTTTGTTACCAGCCATCTTCTCCTCCATACTGGGCTTTGCTGTCCCCTCCTCTTGTATTTTGCTGTCTGCCATTTTAGTTTAGAAAGGCATGTTATGCAGGACTTCAGAGATTTCCTGCAGCTGCCAAGCTGACTGAGTTTGAGTTGCTCTGTCAATATGCTTTCCTTGGCTTCTCTGCAACGTGTGACCTGTTGTCCTGTTCCTCTTCCTCCATCTCTCAGGTGTACACCTCTGGGAAAGGCAGCAGTGCAGCTGGTCTGACAGCCTCTGTGATCAGAGACCCGTCTTCACGCAGCTTCTTCATGGAAGGCGGAGCGATGGTCTTGGCCGATGGGGGCGTGGTTTGCATTGATGAGTTTGACAAGGTACAAACAGTGTAAATTGCTGTGAGCGATGTTGCAGAAGAGCAAAGGTGGAGGTGGCCTTCCCCATTAGGCTGAGGATGGCAGAAACTTATCTTGGTAGGAGAAGTGCTGTGTATTAATATTAACATCAGGTATAAAGAAACAAGAGTGTTAGGGTGTCTTAGATGAACCAGCGAGTTATGGGGTGAGTGCTTTTACAAGCTAAGATTGACTTTGTGAGCTGTTAATTGAAACTGGCTGTTGTGGGTTTTCTGGGCTGTGTAGCTATGATCTGGTAGTTTTGCTTTTGCCTGCATCTGTGGCTGGCATCTTACGAGTCATGCCACAATAAGGTGGGTTTCTCTCCATGGCACAGTTGCATCTTACTGTGATATGCCTCTGAAGATACCTGCCGTAGATGTGAAAAACTCAGCTGTGAAAGTATTTTACAATACATTGTTAATAGAACGGCTACAGTTCAGTTCAGAGCATCTGCTTCGTTCCCATTTTCAATCCTTGGCAGGTGGTGGGTTCTTCCTAAGACCCTGGAGAGCCTCTGCCAATCAACACTGACCTTGATAAACCACTAATCTAATTCGTCATGTGGGGGCTTCATGTGTTCATGAAGTGATTAGAGAAGAGAGTTTAGTATAAGCATCCATGGGGTGAAAACCATGTTATCAAAATCAATTACATTTTGTTCTGCACCCCACCTTGACTACTGTCGTTCTAAATGTGTAAGCACAGCCCACAACTTCTCTGGCTCCCTCCCACCCCAGGCTGTTTCCATCAGCAGTCTGGCTGCATGGAGGGAGGTGAAAGGCCAAGGCCTCCTCCATTAGGCTGCCTAAATCCATTTGGCTCCTCCCTGCCAGAGCTCTCTCCTTCCTAGTTAACAGTGATGAACCTCAGAGTCGGACTCTGGCCCTCGTCCAACAGTGCAGTGAAGGATGGTGGACAGTCATTCAGTGCTGACAATAGCCTTCTACTGTCAATCTCAGAAGAAGTGCTCGATGTGAGAGGATGGCGGGTGTGAGGGGCTGTTTTTGGCACTTAATGGCTGCCAAGTCTGGGGTTTCTTTAAGTAGGGGAGTCAGCATCCACCATCAATTTCTGGTATCTAAGAAAACAGGCAACAACCATGTTTGGTATTCTTCTCTCCTTTCATTCCCATTCCCCATGTCCGACCTGGCTCTCTCGTGGCTGAATTACTTCTTTCTCTTTTAAAAGATGCGAGAGGACGATAGAGTCGCTATCCATGAAGCTATGGAGCAGCAGACCATCTCTATCGCCAAGGTGAGCTCTCAGAAACTCTTGTGGTGGACTTCCTGCTTCTTCTGTGAATATCTTAGGTGACCAGTTTGCTTAGGTGACTAGTTTGCTTGTACCATCATGCTTAGCCTCTTCCTGACACAAACATCTTCTCATCCTGATTCTCATGCAGGCTGGCATCACCACCACCCTAAACTCTCGCTGCTCCGTGTTGGCAGCTGCCAACTCTGTCTTCGGGCGCTGGGATGAAACAAAAGGGGAGGAGAACATCGACTTCATGCCTACAATCCTGTCCCGGTTTGACATGATCTTCATTGTCAAGGATGAGCACAACGAGGAGAGAGACATGGTAGGTAGGCAGGCTGGGCTGTACAGCTCAATATGGAAGGGAGGGATCAAGATGCCGCAGCATCTCCTGCAAGACAAGCTGACGTATAAAAATAGTGGGACAGGAAAGAGTCTCCCCTGCCTCTAGCTGGATGAGTACGTAGTTTTGTCTGTCTTCAACGTGGTTCTGCTTTCTATCTGTTCACTACGGCACAAGAAAGAATAAGAATGGACCCAGTCCACTGGCCACTTAACTAACAGTGTGTGTTTTGTGACTTAACTGGCCTCATAGACAGTGTTGCTTCCTTAGAGTGCGAGATTCAGAGCTGTTAGTTGGTGTGATCCACTGGTAAGGTAGTTGCACTTGGATCTGGGCAGCCTTGGATGAGTGTCAACCTCTGGACTGCGGAATATGTCAGGCCTCCGTCACAGAATCATTTTAGAGATCTCATGATTTGAATGGTTGCAAAAGCACTTTCATATAAAAATAATTGCATAAACATTAAATACTAGAGGTATTAGGCACAAAACGTTTAGAATTACCACACTGAGAGCCCCAGGTCTCTTGAAAGTTTAAAAGAGAAAGTGGGTTCACTATATCCTATTATATAAAAGGCTAGCGGGGGGGGGGGGGGGCAACAACTCACTTCCAGCCAGTCACCACACACGATTCCCTTCCAGCCAATTGCCATACACATATGGCTCGGGGTCACTGCTTACATAGAACAGGTAAAAAACAACAGCGGAAGGTGGCAGTTATTCACTTGCTCGCATTCTCACCCATCTTCCCCACTGATGAAGAATTATAGTCACTGTGCTATCTAAGAAAGAGCAGGCGCAGGCATCAGCCTCTTCCTGTGGGAGGCTTACTGATGCACCATTAACTTTTGTGTGGTGATACAGGTGTCCAGGAAGAGGTGCAGGCATTTGGGAAGAGGAGGAGGAGGGAGATGGTGACATGGGGGGAGGGAAAGGCAGGAGGCCCTCAGTGGCCAACATTAACCCTTACAAGCCAATGCAGGCATCCAGGAAGGGGAGGGGGTGGAGACATGGGACCAAGGGGGGAATAAATGGCAGGAGGGGTTGGCCCCTTCAGTGGGCACCGTCAACCCACCAACAGTTTTCTAGAGCCTGTTGTTATTGTTAATACACTGGGACTTACTGCTAGTATATATATATTTATCCTCTTGCTCTGTGACATCCCCAGACTCTGGCTAAGCACGTGATGTCGCTGCACGTGAATGCGCTGACCCAGACCCAAGCTGTGGAGGGAGAGATTGAGCTAAACAAGCTGAAGAAACTGATCGCCTACTGCCGAGCGTGAGTCTGTTGGGAGATGGGGGCAATGATGGTGCGGGAAATGTCTGAATGTTCAAGCAGCAAGTTGCTGTGTAGACTGAGGACCTAGTTCAATGCCGTATGTGGGTGCATCCATCTATCTCCTGTCCACTTTCAGTTTAAACCAGAAGTAGCCTCAGGAGACTGAAGTTTTGAGCACAGAGAGTTGGGGCACTGCTGTAACACTCTTGAACAAATGTGCTGCTTTACACTGAATCAGACATATTGTCTATCAAGGGGGAATATTGATTACAAGGTAGTTTTTCAAAAGTGGTTTTGAGCATCATGTGGTGTTTTTTGCCATGAAACAGGAGTTTCATGACTGACAGCAGTCAGTCTGCATGAGTCTTAAGCAGAAGTATTTTACATCACCTACTTCCTGATCAGTTGTTTAAACTGGAGGTACTAGGGATTGAACCAGAACCTTCCGCATGCCAAGCAGGTGCTTTGCTATGGAGCTTCTTTTTTCTGGCCAGTTTCCAATCAACCCCCCCCCCCCCACCACCACCACCACCACACACCTGAATTGCTGCTCTGTGTTCAAAGAAAAAGATGATACCACCATCTCTCCTTCCTTCAGAAGAAAAATCTCTCTGAATGCAAGCTGGAGGAAATATGAGGTAGACAAATAGCAGAGGGAAGGCATCCCCCAACATCTGTTCTTCTGCTCAACAATTCCCCAAGACAATTTGTGGTTGAAAATGAATAAAATTGGGAAAAGTGAGCACAATTGAGTGCCATATGTAGTTTAAGGCTTCCTGATAATTGTCAGGTTGAGAGCTATAACGGCACTTGTGCAGAATTGCTTTTTGAGACAATTTTCAGTTGCTGAATTCCATCAAAAAAATAAATGGGGAGATATCTTTCATACAGGTAACTACTAGAACAGAAATGATACCAGAGAACACTGGTGCTTCCATCTGCTGTGAAAACCAATCCCTCTTTAGTTGCTGATGCTGATAAGGTTACACTTCTAGGAGTGAGATCACTTTTCATAGTGGATGGAAACACCAGTGTTGCCTTAGACTTTTGGACCTTTAGAATTGGGTGGAGGAGGATGTGGGCGCTGAATCCCACTTAGCGGCCTGGTAACAAAGATAGTGGTTTCACCAGCTGGAAGCGCCCAGATCTCTTTTGAGGAAAGCGGGAATCATGTTTGCAACTTTCTCATGACCTCCATCAGACTGCCAATTGTACATTTTTGTTGACATAATAGAAGTAACTTAATTCTCTGCGAGATTTTGTTTGCTGATTCCGTCCACAGCGAAAAATTATGACAGATGTTACCAGTGTAATGCATTTACATGTCATTTTTCAGTCACAACATTCAAGACAGTTTGCACTTTAAAAGACCAAACAATGAATGATGGGAACTGTCTTTGGCTTTTGGTGATTCTTTCAGGAGCGAAGTTCACTTGACAAGGTTTCTCCTCACCACCCTTTTGTTGATTACTGGAATGTCATTGTGAATGCTTCTCTCAGCCTTCTCCCCTTTTTACCGTGTGTTAGTCTATTGTGGCACCTTGCAAAAAAAGCAGTGATACCGTGGTGTGTAAGTTTTTATTGGTCAGACCTAATGTGGGTGAATTCATAGAGAGGACTCCAGTGAGACAGACAGAACTTTAACATTGGCTTTCTGTAGCTGTGAGTCAAATGGGACAAGCCACACACAAATCTTTACACTGACCCGTTGGCTCATTCCTACCCTTGATTTGCCAAATGTCTCCACCATTCACACGTCAAAAATATTGCATTTTCACAATCCGAATCAGCAAAGCACAATCCAGAGTGTCATGAAAATCTGTGATGGTATTCCATTAATAAAAACCGTGTTTGTGGGATATGGGTTTGCCAGTTAGCCAGACTGGGTATCATGGTACTGGATTTTGTGATTGCATCTTCCATTGCCAGTAAGGTCACTGAAAGTCTGCCAAAAGTATGAGTTTGTTTCCTGCCCGTGGTTTATAAGGATGCTGCAGCTTTTCTGTATTTTACACGATCTACTTACTGAACTCTCTGATGCCTCCTCTAGGAAATGCGGTCCTCGTCTCTCTGCTGAGGCTGCAGAGAAGCTGAAGAACCGCTATATCTTGATGCGCAGTGGTGCCCGCCAGCACGAAAGGGAAAGTGACCGTCGGTCCAACATTCCTATAACTGTCAGGTGAGGGGATAGTATGTTGTCTTAGGTGCAGGACAAGGATGATGCCTCAGAAGAATTGTCAAGAGCCCTGGGGCAAAGACAGGTCCCTTTAAGGGAGTCTCAGCCAGCGTGCAGGTTTGTCACGACAGTATCTTTGTTTCAGGACATTTGTGGAAGAGCTGGGAGATCTGATCCATTGGGAATGTAGAAGTCCTATGAATGGCACTTAACTAACTGACTGTATTTGACTTGGCTCGGCAAGGAGAAAGATTCTGCGCATCACTGTGTACTTTGGAGGGGAAAGAGGTTTTCCTTTGTGTGGCTTTAGTTGTGTGCAGACCTGTGTCTGGGCTGTACCATTTCAGACTGCAAGGGGGAGGCTCACTCAAACGTTCCTGCAGAGAAAAAATCTTGCTGCTTACAGAAGTCTAGGATAGCAGGGTGGGGGGAGATTTGGTTAGAGCCCTTCCCCCTGATGCCTCACATGTAATTCTGTGCAGAGTTACTCCAAGACCGTTGATTTCAGTGGGTGCAAATTGGGGCTAATGCTGTGAATTATTGTAATGTTAGTTTTCTTAGGATTTTCTTCTATGTGGTTAGGTGAGCTCTTTCTGACATACGGCACCAGTCCAACCCAGACACAGGGTTGTCACCTGAGTGAGATCTAAACCTCAGTCTGAGTCTGGACAGAAACCACTCTTCTTGGTTGTTGTGCTGGCTAAGGACAAACAACCACCTTGGCTTCAAAGGGCTTGTGGGCTCATTGCTGCACTGGGCCTAAAGCAAGTCAAGTTAGGACGTCTAACCTGTGTTCTAGCCAAGGTGGCGGCCGTTGCATTCCAACATTTCTCCCAGCAAGCTAATCAGTTTCCTGTAGTCCAGATTGTCCAGTTGCTATCGTGTCCATCCCTCAATATGACGTTTGCCCTTTCCATAGGTCTGCTTACTGGTGGGTTCCCTATTACTCTGGGGCCAGTCTGTTCGTCTATCTGCTGAAGTCTTAGTTTAAAGGGCTCCCTGATTTATTTCACTTAGGCAGCTGGAGGCCATTGTGCGAATTGCAGAGTCTCTCAGCAAGATGAAACTTCAGCCTTTTGCCACAGAGGCAGACGTTGAGGAGGCCTTGCGGCTCTTCCAGGTGTCCACGCTGGATGCTGCTATGTCAGGCAATCTTTCAGGTAAGGTAGCCGAAGAACAAATAGTGTCCTCTTAGAACCAAAGGGAGTTATACTGAATGGATAAACATTCCACTCTCCTAGGAAGGGATTGCAATCTTTTGTCATATTTCAGCTGTTCTTGTAGTATGTTGATGGTGAGTTTGTTTTTGCATGAGTGCCAAGCTGAATACCTACGACATAGACCTCAGCAAACTAGTTCTGTGTAAGCATGCTTGGTGGCCTCAGCCAAGCCATTGTCTCTCACCTACCCCCATGGGCAATGCAGTAATAACCTTACTGACTTCCCTTAGAGGGCTGCTGCGAAAGACAAATATTTAGATGGTCTACATCAGGGGTCTGCAACCTGCGGCTCTCCAGATGTTCATGGCCAATTGGCCATGCTGTTGGGCTGATGGGAATTGTAGTTCATGAACATCTGGAGAGCCGCAGGTTGCAGACCCCTGGTCTACCTGCAGTCCATTTCACCCTCTAAGAAATGATGCAAATAACCAGCACTGAGCTCAACTAGAGAAATTACATGATGAGCTTGCACTTGGCACCTTCCCCCTTTTCTGAGAGGTTGCAGGTCACAGGGCAACCTCATGATTCAAGTGCAGAAGGTCCTAAGTTCACTCCTTGGTTATCCCCCTTTTAAGGATCTCATTCATATTTTTATCTTGTGCTTTTTAAAAAGAAGCTCCAGGCAAAGGTACATTTAGCTGGGAGATAACTGGCCCAAGCTGATCCAGCAGATTTTGTGGTTGAGTGGAGATGTGAAGCCAGGGGTCCCTAGTCTGTTATTCTAACTATTGTTGGCGTAAAGCATTTACAAATAATGATGAACACACTCCTCAGGCTAAAAGCAGGCTGTAAAAACCAGATCTTTGAAAGATCAGCCGCTATCATTTAAAAGCCTGGGTAAAAATGTGGCTTGGCCTAGCACCTGAAAAAACAAGAGAAGCAGAAAGCAAACCTCAGTGGGAATGCCAGACTGCTGAAAAATTTAAGGGCCACCCTCAAGCTATGTGACAGATTCCACAGGATAAATGATGAGATCTTTCCACATTCAGAGTGTCATGATATATAAAAAAGAGTAAAAGTTCACTAAAGGGTCATTTCAAGTTAGCAGAAGGTTTGCCCAACCCAGAGAACGGAGACAGTCAGTGTATGGGGCAAAAAGTAGCAAAGATTAACCTTTAACATGATTGGTGAATTCAACTGTAATTCTAGACCAATGAGAGGCTGTTGTGTGAGCGGGGAAAAGTATCCCTGATGTATGCTATGCTAAGCTGAGATAGAGATAGTCTGAGTTAAGTTCTGTGTGTGTTGAACTTTGTTATTTCTGAAGAGTTCTGTATAGTACAATAGTATTGTATAGATAGAATTATGTAACCTTGCAACTGCTAAAATGGAAGCCTTCCTATGGAAGGAACATCTTGCGTGAAGAGTATTCTTGTCCATTTGTGATAGCGGGTTGCAGTAAGTGCAAGAAGACTGCGGTCTTCTCATCTTACCAGAGTGACTCCGCTTTATACTCAGCTGATACAGAAAAGTAGCAATTGTCCCTTTTGAGTCAGTAGTCTGCAAGTGTATGTTTCAATGAACACTGGGACTGCTTGGGTACACACAAAATGGACTTTGCATTAGGAGTTACAGTGGAGCCCAGAAAGGAAAGGAACGTCTCTGAATTGCAGCATCTCCCCTCTAGGAGTGGAAGGCTTCACTACCCAAGAGGACCAGGAAATGCTGTCCCGCATAGAGAAACAGCTCAAGCGCCGCTTTGCCATTGGCTCCCAGGTGTCCGAGCACAGCATCATCCAGGATTTTGTGAAACAAGTAAGTGGAGGGGGAGACCTTGGGACAAGCCTGGAACGGCTCTTGCAAAACTCAGGAGTCGGCAAACCAGATGTAGGCCACTGGCCACATGTAGCAGTTTGTCAGGGTCTGGGCATTCCACCTGGATGTTCATCCAAAGCAGGCTAGAGAAATGGAAGATTTAATGAGTCCCTGATGTGTCACCATAAACATCAGTTTGGTTTGGTGAGTGAAGCTCCTCCAGACCTTCCACTGAGCAGGTTTATGTGCTCAGCTAAATTTTGGTTTTGTTTTGCTTAAGAGGAAAGGATAACATAGGAGTGGGCAGAATAGGGGCCTTCCAGTGCAGCAAGTAAGTTATGTTTTCATTTTGCCTTGCTATGCCACTGGGCACCTTCATGGAGACAGCATCCCTGTACTGTCCTTGTCCACACCCCAACTATTCCTCTCCCATGGTTTGGACTGTTAAAATCCCCCCCCCCCTCGCAGTGGCTGCTTTTTACAGCTTTAAATACACATCTGGCCATCTTGTCTTGGATCCCCAGCATTTTGCCTAGTGTGGCCATAACAGGCAAGACTACTCTGTAGTGTTTAAACCACACTTTGCACTCCGCACTGTAAACGGGACCCAGCAGTTGGTGAGCTTAAAATTCTGCCATCCTTCCCTTTGTCGTTCAGTTGCTGTTTTTTCACATAATGGGCTCCACTGAACCTCTGCTGCCCTCTTGCTTTTCTCCCAGAAATACCCTGAGCATGCTGTCTACAAGGTGCTGCAGCTCATGATGCGCCGTGGTGAGATCCAGCATCGCATGCAGCGCAAGGTCCTTTTCCGCATCAAGTGAGACTTCTTCTTCCCCTGTGGCTTTGGAAGGGCTGTACCCCACAGCAGGCGTGAGATGCTGGGCGTCCACTCCCAGTTTTCATCAGTGAAGTCTTGCAGAGTGAAGAGGGAGAAGAACTTGCATCGCTTTCTCCCCCTCCGTGCAGAAACTCTTCCTAGCATGGAGATCAAGAGAGGCCAACGGAAGAGCACTTGTTTCTTTTTGTTTCTTTGTTGGTTCCCATTAAAGTGTTACCTTGATGTTTTACGAGAACATTAAAAGGCTTTTAGTTGCATTAAAACTCAGAAAAATTAAATATCTGCTTGTAACAAGAGGCTGCTGTTTCACCATGGGTGAGGTAGGCCAGAGTGGGTGGTTGCATTTGCTGCGGAAAAATTAACACACATTTGGCTTGTGTCTCCGCTCCCTCCTTCCCTTTAGGCAGTTTGGAAGATCAGCTGTTAGGTGTAGTGAGCTGCGGCCTGGTTCCAAGAGGCTTATCTGAGGTCATCAGTCGCGCCTCTCAAGTAAAAGAGTTTGGTTTCTACAAAGGTCCTTCCCTTGAGAAGTGTGAACTCCAAAGCCAGCTGGCGACCTGACTCTTTCATAAGGCAACAACCTTTCAATAAGTAATTAGCTGGTAATCAGCAAAGTCATTGGTGTGTATCCTTCTAGTGGTGGCCACAGGAGACCACTTGTGTTAATCCTAATAGGATACTAAAATATTTATTTGCTTTGTTTGTTCACTTGCTTTAATATTCCTTTGTTGTGGACTGAAGACAGTGTAGTTTCCTTAGATGGAAACATTCAGCCTGGAGAGAAAAGAGCTTTGCTGAGGTACTTCAGTAGCTTCTGGCCAGCTAACAAACGCTCACAAGCAAAGGCACATGTTTCATGCAGTTTTCTTCCAAGCGTTCATATGTCAGATTTAGCAAGGAACAGCAATGTCAGGAGTTGCCTGAAGTGATGTCTCTTAAGATGCAGAAGGCCCCTTGTATTTTTTTTCCTCCTAAAGGATTTGTAATAATCCTACTTTATGTGCTGCTGCTCCACTAGGATGCACAAAGCCTTAACTAGTAAGATAAACAACAAAGGCTATTTCTGCATGGGTTATCTGCCCCAAGTTCAATGCTTTAGGCAAGTGAGTTGTTTTCTGTTTCCCAGCAGCGTTGTAGTACATTCAGTGCTCCGGTTCCCCCCCAGCTTTTCTCCCATCTTTCTCAAAACTATTTGATTTTGGAAAAGATGGCAAGAAAGCCAAGATGGCTGTTGTGAGGGTGGGAGTTTTGAATTTCTTGTCTACTTGGCAGCCATTTTTCCTAACCTTGTCCCCACAGCAGCATTTCTTTCCCTCACAAAAGGGGCCTTTAAAAAAATTGGCACTGCAGTATCATGATATGGATGTAACAAGTTCTCAGAATTCCCAGCTTTAAAAAAAAAATCTATTGCCCTTTTCCTTGTGGAGGTATATGGGGAAAGGTATATCTTTACAATGAAAATGGCTAGAGGCTTTTTTTAAATGAAAGCTGGGAGCTCAGAGAAACTGCTACACTTGTTGTAACCATAGATTGGTAATGACAATATTCCAGTGCCAGTTTTTATTTTAGAAAATGTTAAGCCTTAGTGGTCCTCTGGGGTAGGAGGAAACTGTATAGAGAAACTTTGCCAAGTGGTAACCCCCTTTTATCTGTAGCCTCATCAATAGGAGATTCCACAAAATCCCATTCCTGTGCAGAAGAATCCTTAAGCATCAGCAGGTATCTTGTGGCACAAGATGAGTCAGTTTATTCCATATAAGCTGAATTTAATAACATAAAAATGGCAGTAAAACACAGAATGATCTAAAATCTAATCACACTTGCATAAAACAGTTTTTGTATGGTGCCTGATATGTTGGCACCAAGCACTGGTTGTGTTTCAGCTGCTAATCTGACTGCTTTTGCAATAGCAGACTTTTTGTCTGTGGCATTTGGAAATAACAATTTGGAACGCTTGTCCCTGCTTACGCTCTTTGTCTGTATCTTCCAAAAATAGTGTGGAAAATGACCCCAGCTGCCATACCCATACATTGAGCCTGAAGCGACTCTCATTTTACATGCATGTGGCCAGGAGAGGGTGCTAGCATTTTGAGAACAAAAACATTGGAGATCGGTGAGCTGTGAACTTCAGGGAGTGAATAAAGGCTTGTGATCACAGTGTGACTAACCCCAAACCTCTGCTGCCTCCACTGCCAAGCTGCACCGCTCAGATCACACGGCAACAAATTGTTTACACGGATCTGCCCAAAAATTCTGAAATCATCCACGAGGATAAAAAACTTCGCAGACTTGATGTAAAAACTAACGTAAGGTTGCCTGTTAGGAGCAAAGCCACTGGCTCTTGCTAAAACTTTGTATTAAGAACTGGGATGATTGCAGAGGAAATGTTTCTTCCCACATCTCTGCTTGCTGCTGTCAATTGCAAGCTGTAAATCAAATGAGCCAACTGAATATTATGTTACTTCTGCCCCCTTTGGTTCCCTCCCAAGCTCAGATCGCTTCCTATCCTTTTCCTGCATTTAGAAAGAATATATCTCTTCTAAAAAATACCAAACAAACCTCTCCAGGAGCCCACTGGTGTTTTGTGTTCTTGATTTGTTCGTTGGACAAAGCTCCTTCCATTATCCTGCTACGATTCAAGCTTTATTGCCAGACAGAAGTGCATTTGGCTAAATCATAATGACCAGGCTTTGCTGGGAGAACAGGAACCCAACGCAATTGTGGCTATACAATGGCACTTGACATTGTATAGCCTTTTTAAAATGTTCTTTAGGGAGTGCTGTGATGTTTCATGTGTGTGTATGCGAAGGAAAATAAAAAAATACCACAACAAAAGATGCCATCAATGTAAAAACCTGGGTGATGTGGTGTTAACCATCTGAAATAAAATATTTGTGGCCTTGAGAGCTACTTAGTAGCTCTCAAGGCTTTGTGAGCAGGGGGAAGGCAGGCTACATTTCCCCAAATACTGCCGCACCAGGGATTCTCTTACCTGGGCAGGTGTTGCAAAGCAACCCTTGTGTGCAGATTCGGAATCTGGCACCATGTGGTGATCGAAACAGAAGCTGAGGTAAGAGGATAGGGTGGAGAAAGAGCCAATGCTGCTTGTGTAAGAGAGAGAGGCTTGAAAAGGGAAAACGAAGGCAGTGGTGTATAGACACAGCTACGACAGAACTTAAGAGCTCTATGTGGAGGCTAGGGCCTGCCACCTGGGAGCCAGTGGCTGCTATTTCTCCCCTTGCCCATTAGGGAGACTGGGTCAGTTTCTGGCCCAAAGAATGATCTCCACAGCTGCTGGGTAACACTATCCTCCCATTTGGGTGCTCATAGAATTGGATCCCTGACCCAAACTTCACCAAACATGGGGATTCTTCTGAGAAGAGTTGGGGGAGGGGGGTCCCCCCCTTTTTCATTGGAAACAGTTAAAAACTATTGGATAGATGGGGAATCCCCTTTGAGAACCCCTGACCCAAACTTTACCAAACTTGGGGGTTCTTCTAAGGAGAGTCACCTGCAGTTATGCTGCAAATTTGGTCCTTTTATCTTAAAATACAGCCCCACCACCACCACCACAGCCTCAAAAAAAATTCCCTTAGAGTTTAATGGAGCCAGAAAAACCCATTTACCAGTATGGGTGTTCATTTTTTTCAGCTTTTCCAAAAAAAAAATTGAATCTAATAAACCCAAATCTGAAGAATACCAAGAAAAATGGTGCACATCCCTAGTTAAGCAGGCTTAGCCACAATAATGACCTTCTCATATGGAACTACCCAGTTTGCCCTTCCATAACAAAACATAAAATTCCAAGAGAAAACACAAGATACTATGCTCCCATGTCTAGCATGCGTTCTTATCACACTGTAGTTTAACTGCTGCTGCTATTGCTTCTTGAGGGAAATAGCTGATAACCCTCCCAACCAAACCCCTGCATTTAATAACAACTTGTGTGGGGTAAAAAAGTTGGCCATAGCCCTGTTGCTGTTCTGCACCCAAATGTTTGCCACGGCTGCGTGGCAAGCTGGCACAAGCCTCACGAGCTCCCGTACGCTCGTGAGGCTACAGGGAAGTAGGCAGCCGCCTTGGGAGGCTGTTCCTTCCCCTCAAGCAATGGTGGCCATGGTAAATCACGGCCTCTCTTTTGTGTGCTTCGCATATAATATGGGCCTTCTAGTCCCACAATTTTAGTCATAGGGGAGAGTGTTCTTTTAAAGATTCTGAATGTGCACAGTTGCACACATTTATGCATATGCATTTATATACACCCAGTGGATTCAGTGTAGTGCCTCAAGATCTTAAGGCAGCATTGTCAAATTTGCTAAAAGATAATTTAATGAATGAGAACAAGGGTGAAAACATTGCACAGGTATATTAATATTCAACACTTTTTAAAGAAAAAAGAGGTGTAGAACATTAATATAAATCTAATTTTGAAACGGATACATTGTAACTTGCAAAAAAAATCAATAAAACTTTAATTAGAAAACTTGGAAGAAAAGTCTCCAAGAAGCGATGAGGAAAAATGGAACAAGGGCTGTAGAAGAGAAAAGCTGTTTGGAGAAAGGCTGTTCACCTTTAATGAGCTATTGCACATGTACACAAGATTTTAAGCAGTGATAGTGACAGACCGCAGGATGTAGTGTGGAATATGTAATTCCCTTTTTGAAAAATTGCCGGCCTGCTGGCACCCTGCAGCGAGATGACTGCGGAAAGGGGAAAGCAGAGGTACGTCAGCACAGCCTGCAAAAGGCCTATTAATTTAATAAGGTTTGCTAACATGGTGTGGGCTTGCCACCGCGGCACGTGGAGTTGTTTCTCCCCTGATATTCTTGGAGGCAGCTGGCATGCTGGTTCGCCCAGTCACGTGTGTTCAAGCCTTCTTGACATTTCCCAAAACAGCAACCTGCATCTCTTAGGTTTTTCAAGAGAAAAAAAGCTTGTGTTAATTGGCCTGACATTCAAGAGAGTGTGTGTGTAAGTGATCCTCTACGGTTTTGCTTCTCCCGTTCCATACCACGACCACAGGTCAAGTGTTGACAAAGCGAAGGCCAGGCTTGCGTCAGTTTGCTTTCCCAGGGATAAAGACTTCAAACATGCTTATGTAGGAGAAAACTTGTCATGATAGCAGGTATAGAGAGAAGCAGAATCAATGTGGTGTTGAACAAGGGGATGACGTACTGTGCTTGGTCTTCTAAGCAATTCTGCCAGCTGGAGATACTGAATTTTTCCCTTCCCTATGCAGCAGTGGCGTAGCGGCTAAGAACAGTGGCTAAGAGCAGGTGCATTCTGATCTGGAGGAACCGGGTTTGATTCCCAGCTCCGCCACTTGAGTTGTGGAGGCTTATCTGGGGAATTCAGATTAGCCTGTACACTCCCACACACACCAGCTGAGTGACCTTGGGCTAGTCACAGCTTTTCGGAGCTCTCTCAGCCCCACCAACCTCAAAGCGTGTTTGTTGTGAGGGAGGAAGGGCAAGGAAATTGTAAGCCCCTTTGAGTCTCCTACAGGAGAGAAAGGGGGGATATAAATCCAAACTCTTCTTCTTCTTCTTTCCCCCCCCCCCTCTTCCAAATTGTAGAATTGAGAGCCAATTTAATATTTCAGAAGCAGCAGGCTGGATCCCCCAGTTGTTTTGCTGGTAAAAAAAAGGAGAGGTCCCTTTTGGCCATCAACACGGGGAACATGGGATATGCATGGGTGCAAACCATGTAGGACTGGGGATGCAGAAAGGAGGGGAACTGGGTGTGAAAAGCTAGCTGGATCCAACCCAGTCTGTGGCACACCCTCCTGGGTCTACACTACTCTGTAATACAGGGTTTGTGGGGAATGATTGGTTTTGTCAAATCTCCCTCCTCATGCAAAGCTAGAATGTAAAGCTGAAGGATTCTAATTTTACATTCTCTGGTGTGCTAGCTTTCTTTGTGCCAGGAGTTTTTTAAAAAAGAAAATGGCAAATAATTTAAATCTATTTTGTACCTGCCCTCTGAATTGGTATAACCCTGGAAGGTCAGTAGAAATTTGTGAATTTCTAAATTGACCCCGCATCATCCACTGTGTTATGGGGCAAGCATCTCTTTAAGGTATCAGAATTGTTCTACTGTGTTAGAAAGGCTGTTACTTCCTGCCTGTTGTCTTATCACCATTCCTTTGAGCTAATTTATCAGTATCACAACTACAAATGGAACAGAATCCAAAGAGCCTCAAAATTTTGTTCCTTACACCCAAGGAAACTTTGGACTTCTAGGGTTTCAATGCTTTATGGGTTTCAGTGCTTCATGCCGAATGGCACTAAAACTGAGGAAAGTTTGTGACTTATTTATTAACTTTAAAATATGTTTATTTTACTTTCTGACTAGTAAAAGCCATGAAGCAAGATTAGCACATATTGCTCTTTGGATTGTAGCCAGGGTCTCTGATGTTTGAAGTGGTGTCTCAACAAGATTTCCTCAGAAAAGACTTTGTGAATGGGTGTTGTGTACAGTTCACTATTATACTGACTGTGGGAAAAATCCCCACTGGTAAGACCAGTGTAGGTTGATTGAGGAAACCTGGGTTCAAATCTTTGCTTGGTCATGAAGCTCACTGGATGGTCTTGGACCAATTATGCCGTCTCAGTCTTCTTAGAATTCAAGAATCTTGCTCCCTTAAGAACAAGTTAGATGTTAGATTCAGTAATTTAGCAGAGTGCACAAGGCTTACATGTGCACAGCAGAGTCCATTCCAATCTGTGTGTGCCAGGAACAAAATAAGTAGGATGGAGAGAGATTCAGGATCGGCATCCTATCCTCATGGTTGTAAGATGGAGAAATGTGCATGTGTGTGAGTGGAGGTGTGAGAAGAAGCAGAAAGGAAGTTTCCCTGTAAGTAGCAATCTATACACCAAAGGGATAGTGTCAGAGTAGATGAGAAAGGATGCCCAGTGCCTTGACCCCTCTATCTCTCTGATATTATAATATCTCTCTCTCTCTCTCTCTCTCGCTCTCTCTCGCTCTCGCTCTCTCGCTCTCTCGCTCTCTCTCTCTCTCTCTCACACACACACACACACACACACACACACATCTGAGCTTAAGAGACATGGCAAAGTCCTTGACTTCCAACAGGTCTGACCTTTCTTACAGAGTTGTTGCAAGCAGAACATGAGAAAGGGAGAAACCATTATTGGCTGCCCTGTGCTTAATGAAGGAAAGGTGGAACAAAATGTATACCAATGTCAGCTGTATGGGATATGGCTTTCCCTCTGGTCTAAATGGCTGGCTCCCTTTGGTTACCTGGAGCTATTTGTTTGGGAAGCGCACATTTGTGTAGGCTGATGTTTTTTTAATTATTTATTTAGATATTTCTAGCTCCCCACCAAAAAAGCAGCAGTCAACATCATTATCATCTCTGTTTTATCTTTACAACAACTCTGTGAAGTAAGTTAGGCTGAAAGAGAGGGTGATTGGTCCAAGATCACCGCATGAGCTTCCATGGCTGAGTGTGGATTCAACCTGGGTCTTCTAGATCTTAGTCCAAAATGCTAACTACTACAACCATGCTGGCTCTGTCTATCCTCAGAGACCGTTTTTCATGCCAGTTTGCAAACTGCAGATTTGTGGACAAGTTCCAAGGAGCACATTCAATTCCCACAGGGCACCAGCCAGACTTCTCAAATGCTACCATCACATTCTATGAATAGAACCTAGAATGGAACCTAACACTCTAGAATAGAACTATCACTCTGCTACAACTGTGCATTGTGGAGGAAAATTACTGGTGGTAGGAAAGCCAATGTAATGTAGTGGTTAAAGACCATGAATCAGGAGACCTGGGTTCAACCTCCTGCTCTGCCATGGAAGCTTGCTGGGTAATCCTGGACCAGGCACACATTCTCAGACTAGTCTACCACACAGGTGTTGTGAGGATAAAATGGGTGAAAGGCCATGTTCCTGTGATCTGCCTGGAGGAAGGGTGGTATAGAAATGTGACAGGCAGGTCTTTGGAGTATCTTATGACTTCAAGGGCCTCTGAAGTCAACTGGCAAAATTCATGAGCCATCTACAGACAAATACAACTGGCATTTCTTCTTAGGCTGAATGGGTTGTGAATATAGAAGAGAACAGCCTCTTCCAGCGAGCTGCACGTGCAGGAGAATGACAAGACTCCACGCAGGGTGGGAGTTCAAGTGTACAATAGAGCTCTCTATGCCAATTCAGCAGTTGCCATGGGAACCTTTGGCTCCTTCACTGTAGCGTTCTTTCCTTTCCTTTATTGTCAAACTTCAGATGCTTCTGAGTCTTCTGAGTGGCCTGTACAGTTTTTTGGGTACTTTCTGTCTTATTTCAATTTCTAAAGGAAGGGTACATCAGGGCGAAGTGTGCTAAAAATTCAAATTATTTTTAAAATGAGGAATCGTCATTCTGATGGTAATTTATAGAATGAGAAATAGTTAGCTTACTCCAGCCAATTTGGTGTTCTTTCATAAAATTAACTTTAAGAAAAAGGACCAGAACAATGGAGAGGAAGTCTGGATAGGAAACATACAGCTTTGATGTAACAGCAGAAAGACAAGATCTAAGAACTAGAAAGAAAGATTAGGTGCTTTGTACGGTCCTTATTGAACCCCGATTTAATGAAAGCCGGTTCAGCACCATTGCTAAGAGTCTGAGCTAGGAACAGAGGCATAGCAAGGGAGAAATGAGCCCAGTGCACCGGTGCATCCTCCATCCCCGTCCCACCCCAGAACGCCACAGCCATGCCCCCACAGGGACACTTGCATCGCCCCCCATCCCCTAGTAGCTACGCCTCTGGCTAGGAACCAAGATGAGCCAGGTTTGAATTAGGCCTCTTCTGATCTTGTCAGAAACTAAGCAGAGTCAGGCATGGTTATTAATTGGATAGGATACCTGCAAGGGATACCAGGGTCATGCAGTGGCATGCAATGGCAAATCACCTCTGTTAATCTCTTGCCTTGAAAATCCTACAGCTAAAATTTGATAGCACATCATCATCATCATCGTTGTTGTTGTTATTATTATATTTATCCAATTTCATATACTGCTCCATCCCTGCTGAGCACCCAGTTGAAGGTGACCCTGATGCCCACAGCATTTGCCCCTCCCAAGCAAACTTAAGCAAAATTGAGTGGTTCCTTTCAGGAGACTCTCACCAGTAGCCCTACAGGAAATAAGTGCCCCCACCCAGAGCAAGACCCTACCACAGTGCCTCCAATTGAAACCTCTATACCACAGAGCCAGCTGGGCATAACAGAAACCCCCACTGAAGTCTATGATGGGAATAGTAATTTTTCCCACCACAGAACTTGCTGAAGAGCCTGGCAGATTCTGGGGAATTTCTGAGTGTGTAAGCACTGGCTGCACATTTTTGAAGACAGAGACTCCAGACTTTCAAGGTGGCTCCAAGAGGTCTCCTGGTGAGTTTTGCTTTTGGGGGTGGGTGGGGGCACGAGTTGAGAGAGTTCTGAGAGAACTCAGCCAGCAAGCTTAATGTGCGGGGCGGGGAAGCAAAATAAGCCTTTGGGGGGGGGCATAAAATTGAACCCCCAGAAGCAAAGGGGTTCCAAGCCTGGATGCTATTACAAGGAGGGCCTCCTGAGCCACCTTGAAAGTCTGGTGCCTCTATCTTCAAAAATGTGAAGCCTGCTCACACACACAGAAATTCCCCATTGGCTACAATGAAGCCAAGGCATTGCAAAACAAAGAATCTTGGGCAAATTTCTTGGGGTGCCTGTCAGAGGTGTATTTTTAAAGCTAGTGACACCAAAATTTCAGGGTATCACCTGTTAACTATTTTTATGATTCTTATTTGGTGAAGTTAGGTTCGGGGGGCCAGAGTTATGGACTCTCAAATGGGTAGCCCCCATCTCCTGTTAGCTCCCATTGGAAACAGCGGGGGATGGGGGAACCCCCTTTAGGGGTCCATAACTTTGGCCCCCCTGAACCAAACCTCACCAAACCTGGGTGGTATCAGTCTCCGGGTGACATCTTGTAATTTTGGTACTGCTAGCTTTAAAAATGCGCCCCCTGCAGGCCAAAAAACACTAAAATACCCAAAAAAGTCCAAATACCTTTCATTTGGATTCGTTCATATTTGGGCAGGACATATTGGACAATTTTTGTCCGAATATGCCCAAATTCACCCAGATTCTGTCCAAATCTGGTATTTGTTTCATCTGAATCTCCAACCCTAGAAAGTGATGCTTTTTGGGGGGGGGGGGGTTCCACCCCCAACCCGCATCACTTTCGGGTTTTTTTTAACCGAGGATCCCAGATTCTCCCTTTAAAGTGGATTTAGAAGAAGAATCTGAGCTCCCTGGTTTAAACACCATTAAAAGTGATTCCATTTGGGGTGGATTCCACTGGAGGTGTTTTGTGAAAGATGATGCTGACATTTGTTTGGTAAATGTTTTGCTGGGGGTGATTTGTGAGAGATTTACATGCTTAATACCCACTTGCACTGGCTTGGCACTGTTTCTCAGGCTAACAACCTACCTCATAGGGTTGGTGTGAGGACAAAATGAGGGAAGAGAGTTGGTGGGGAGAGAGCCATGTATGTTTTGCTGGGGATGGGGTGATTTGTGAGAGATGATGCTGACATTTGTTTGGTAAATGTTTTGCTGGGGGTGATTTGTGAGAGATTTACATGCTTAATATCCACTTGCACTGGCTTGGAGTTGTTTCTCAGGCTAACAACCTACCTCATACAAAATTAGGAAAGAGCGTTGGTGGGGAGAGAGCCATGCATGTTTTTCTGGGGGCGGGAGGTGTTTTGTGAGCTGGTGCAAAAAAATCATTCTTTGGTCATGGTGGGGGAGGGTGGCCTCCCATACGGGGGGGGGGGGGCGCCAGCTCAGGTTTTGTCCCTGGGCTCCAGTTTGCCTAGATTCACCTCTGCCAGGGGGTCACAGAGAATCATGGACTAGGAGGACTTCCAGAGGACACTATGTCTATGGTGTACAGCAGGGGTCTTCAAACTATGGCCCTCCAGATGTTCATGGACTACAATTCCCGTCAGCCCCTGCCAGCATGGCCAAGTGGTAGGACTCATGGGAATTGTAGTCTATGAACATCTGGAGGGCCATAGTTTGAAGACCCCTGGTGTACAGTGACTTAGTTAAGCCAGTCTATTTAATAAAAATTCTGTCCTGCTTTCCATTACTGGCAAGTGTTTGGAATCTGTTAACAAAGAGTAACTGGTATACTCAGCTGACAACACTTTGGCATCACAGCATGATGAAGGATGAACTGGAACCAAGAGAAATCAGCTCATTTCTGCCCACTACACCTTCAAGGACGCTACAGGTTACAGATATTTCTCTTCAAGAGATCATACCTCAAATAGCTGGCCAAGTGTGCTTTTTCTCCACAAACAAATGTAAATGTCCCTGTGGAGGGAAGGCGGCATGGTATAGCCCAACAGTGCCAAAAGAAATATTGTTCAACTGAGTTGCTGCAAAATAGCAGCTGTGATAATCAAATATTAGCAAATAGCATTTCCAGTCCGGATAGATCTGTTACCAATCTCTGCTAGACACTTCAAGGCATTTCCTGAATTACCATGGATCCTTTGCAGTTCTATTTCTGATGTGTTGCACCAATGCCAAGAGTGTCTCATGTGTTCTGGATATTCTCAAAGTATTTTTCTAGAATTAATTCTTCTGTGAATAGTTTATTCTGTATGCCGGTAGAACCTGTTCTCATAAAAAATGCTGGCCTTGTTATTCCAGCCTGTTTGATTGCTTAAAACATTTATTAGCTTCTTTCTCCATCTCAGAACTCAAGGCAGCTTAAAATATACATAAAGCAATTATAAAAACACATAAAAAGATCAGATCTTAAACTCTAACTAGGAATGCCAATAAATAAAAACTAAATCAATCAAATGCAGTCCTCATCTTCAGCTGCCTCCTGAAGATTTGCCAGCTCAAGGTTGGGGAATGCTTGGAGATTTGGAGGTGTGGCCTGGGGGAGGGCAATGTGTGGCAGAAAGAGAAGGGGTATAATGCCATAGAGATCTACCCTTCAGAGTAGCCATTTTCTCCAAAGGAACTGACCTCTGTATTCTACAGACCACTGGAGCATTCCAGACATCAGATGGAGGCTGGAAACCCTTTCTCAGGCAGAAACAAGCCACTGCTAGCACACAAGTTTGGTTGCCTCCTCAAAAACTGCCATCTAAGGCAGTGCTTCTCAACCTTCCTAATGCCGCAACCCTTTAATACAGTTCCTCATGTTGTGATGACCCCCAACAATAACATTATTTGTGTCTCGGTTCCTAAGACTATCGGAAATATGTGTTTTCCGATGGTCTTAGGCGACCCCTGTGAAAGGGTTGTTCGACCCCCAAGGGGGTCGCGACCCACAGGTTGAGAACCGCTGATCTAAGGGAACTTTTAGAAAGCTAGCCCCAGTACTAGACAGCGAATAGTTCACCTTAAAATTGGAACCTCCTTTACAAAACAGAGTAAACAACCACTGTACCTGTCACCCAAATTGGCTTTTCATCTCTTTCAGAGCAGAACACATGCTTGTTAGCATATACCTTAATTTTACAATGGAAGGAAATGGTAGCGTGACTATAAGCTTGATCAGAGTTTAATCCTTGCACATGATGTGTTGGCAGAAGAATAGAATATGCTGAAAATTGCAGGCAGAATGATTGATCTCTTTTGGCATTACAAAATGTGTTGATTATATGGTGCGGAAGATTACATAAGTATGTGTAAGGCTTGCAAATGAACTCTTATTGTTTAGGAGCTAATGCGTGCAGTTGAGATGCGTTAA
Source organism: Sphaerodactylus townsendi (assembly GCF_021028975.2). Taxonomy (NCBI): domain Eukaryota; kingdom Metazoa; phylum Chordata; class Lepidosauria; order Squamata; family Sphaerodactylidae; genus Sphaerodactylus; species Sphaerodactylus townsendi. The sequence goes on from NC_059430.1 coordinate 36,183,585, forward strand.
AAAAGATTGTATGATTATTCATTAGAAATAAAAGAGTCTCAGAAACAGAGCAGAATAATCCAACAATTTATTTTAATTGTACCCCTCAGTTTTCCAATAATAGCAAATTCAATCAGGGATTGGGAGATCAGTTAAGAGAAATAGCATTTAGTGTGTAAGAACAACATGGATCTATGAGGAAATGAAAGCTAAACACAGGTACTTAAAAACTACAGCCAAGATTTTGAAATCCGAATGTTCCAGGGGCCTCCATTTCTCATTTCTACTCCCATGATGGGTCTTGTTTTCAAGAACAGAGCGCTCGTGTATGTCAAGGAAGATTTTAATGTATGTGTTTCTACTTTCAGCTATGATCCTGAACTCTGTGTTTGTGGAGAGCAAGATTGGAGTAACTAGCTTTCCCCCACTGTGCCTTCTCTATGTTCAACACAGAAAGAATAAGAAGAGGAGTTTGGATTTCTATCCCCCCTTTCTCTCCTGCAGGAGACTCAAAGGGGCTTACAATCTCCTTGCCCTTCTCCCCTCACAACAAACACCCTGTGAGGTAGGTGGGGCTGAGAGAGCTCTGAAAAGCTGTGACTAGCCCAAGGTCACCCAGCTGGCGTGTGTGGGAGTGCACAGGCTAATCTGAATTCCCCAGATAAGCCTCCACAGCTCAGGCAGCAGAGCGGGGAATCAAACCCGGTTCCTCCAAATTAGAATGCACCTGCTCTTAACCACTGCACCACTGCTGCTCCTTGCACATGGAAACAGGGCCTTTCCATTGTAACCCTGCCCTTTATCCCCTGCCTTATGAAATATTGGATTTTCATATTATTCCTTACACTGTGTGCTACAAAATGCCAGTTTCTATGTTTGTATGTGTAGGTAGCAGAATGTCTATCTAAAAACAGGCAAAAGGCAAAAAGTCTGTCTGCAAAACTAAATCAATGCATGAGTTACTCCAGGCAATAGAATCTGGAAGCCTCATTGACCATGGGAATATCTTGATTACCACACCCAGCTAAGCTGTTGTGATACAATGGATCCCAGAGAACTCCCTTGTACTAGACGTTATATCTGATGTGCTTTTGAGAAACCATTTCCTCAAACAATTGCTTCTTCCATGCATTTCCTCAACCTCTAGATATGAACTCCCTAACAATCAATCCCTTCCTGATTCACTCAAGCCTCAGCCAAATTTGAATATTTTAGGCAGAGACTTTAGGAAGTACCTCTGCATAAACCATTCAAGATATCTGTTGGGTTTTCCGGGCTGTGTGGCTGTGGTCTGGTGGATTTTGTTCCTAATGTTTCGCCTGCATCTGTGGCTGGCATCTTCAGAGGTGTATCGCTGAGAAAAGTTGGTATCACTGATATAATCTAGGACAAATTGACCCCATTGTCCCGGGAAGTAGAGACAATAGATAGAGCTGCTAATTACCTCAGCCCCGCAAGTCCAGCAAGGAAGCCCCAAGCAGTTGCAAAGAAACAAAACCTAAGTTTCAATTTCCCGCCTTACCTGCACAAAGGGGTATAAAAATACAGCTCACCAGAGCCTCAGTGCTCAATACTAGCCTGAACCTCTCTTGGTCACGTTGCTGTGAGACACGATATCATCCTTCACATTGGGTTTCTGTGCTGGCATAGAAATTCTTGCCTTCTTCTGGAATTTCTCTGCAGAATTTAGGTAACGTATAAGTCCCCCGCTTCCCCTCCTACTCTATCTTCCAAAACCTATATTTTCCTCCCTGTTTATATACTTAGGAACTGTGTGTATGTGCCTTAACATCTCACTGTATGATTGCTTGTAAACAAAATTTATATAAAAATATTTAAACTATAATTTGGTCTCTTTTGCATTCTCTGTAGAACGTTTCAAAAGCCAATTCTGGTATAGCTGTCTAAAAGATCCCACCTAGCCTGCCTCTTGAACTGCCAAGCCGAGTTATTTTCCCCATTGCTACTTTTAAAAGGTTCTCATGCTGTTAAGCTAGGTAACACCATGTTTTTCTTTAGCTCCCTATTTCCCTGAACCCAATTGAGAAATAGTGAGAAACCCTGAACCCAATTGAGAAATTTTATCCTGAACCCAATTGAGAAATTTTATCCTGGAGTCCTTTTCCATCTTTTTAGCCTGATTTCTTCTTGTATTTATAGCTTCGTCTTATACATAAACAAGAAATGGAAGCAAAATTTGTCACATTATTAAAACCTGTTTTACTGCAGTTTCAATATTTCCCATGAGTGACAGTACTCCATATAGCAGAATTTTTCAGTACTATTAACATACAAACCCTCATTTACAAGATGTAGGAACCCATGTGAGAAGAATATGGGATATACAGCCCAATCCACACAGAGCTGGTGGGTGAGGACGACACTGATCTGATGCCATACTGCCCACTGCAAAGAGCTTTCCTGCAGCTCAGGAAGTCCAAAAAAGTAAAAACAAAAAGCTCATTGTAGAATCTCCTACAGGGGAGAATAGAGATATGCTACAAAAATCATGGCGTATCTTGGCTGGTGGCTCCTCCGGTACACAGGCACTGGAGGTCAACTAAGGTTGGCCCTGCCCCTGGAACCCCCCCCCCTCCCCCGGCCATGCTGGTGCAGCATTTTGCATCCTCAGTCCTGGGCAACCGAGGCAACCTCTGGGTCAGGCACCACGGACCTGTGTGACGCCTGGCCACCCAGTTAAGTTGCCCCTTGTGCTGGCAGAATGGGCACTTACACCAGTGCAGGGATGTGCTGGCTCCAGAAGGAGATTTGCCCCCACCCCAAATTGGGCTGTCTGTCAAATTTCTTTCCACTAGACTTTTTTTATACAATGGATTTGTTTATTCCTTTTCCATATTAATTTAAAACTAAGTTCTAGGGGGAAAACAATTAAAGTATTGAAAATAACATGGTTATGAAATTAAAATGTTTATCTTTGAAACCACAGGCCAAACCAGAAGAGGTTTTTGAAGACCCATACAAGGTATTTCCAGCATTTTAAAAAGTAAATTGCCGCCACAGAATGCTTTACAGATTAGGGTCAAAGTGTGGAGAAGTTTATCTTTAGTCACTTCCTCTAGAATATAGAGGTTTTCACTTAGCAGACAAATGGCAAATCTGCCATTGTACACCTCCAAAGATGCAGAAAGCAACTCTCTTTCTCTTGTTCAAGCATAGATGTAGCCTAGGCTTGCAAGTATACTCTTGGCCATTGGTGGGTGATGGAGTTGGATTGCCAGATCCTGACTGGGAAACTTTTAGAGATTTGGGGGTGGAGCCTGGGGAGGGCAAGAACCTCAGTGCGATACAGTGCCATTGAGTCCACCCTCCAAAGCATCCGTTTTCTCAAGAGGAACTGATCTCTGTAATCTGCAGAAGAGCTGTAATTCTAGGGGATGCTCAGATCCCACCTGGGGAATGGCTTCCCTAATGTAGCTCCTGACATGTTGGTCTTAGAAAGCTGACAAGTTTTCCACTTAAGATTGCAGTAATTCTGAGTTCTGTGTAACTGCTGAATCAGTGACATCAGTTTAGATGCCATAATATTAATTAGCATAAAACACCATGAACTGAGTTTCTTGTAACTGCTGTCAAATTTGTGTTTTGCAAATGCAATCATTTGATTGTAGAACAATTGATATACTAAAAAGGAAAACAGAGGCATTTAAAGAGGAAGTAACCTACCAAGGGTTATTCATAAAATCAGTAGCAGAGCAGAGTCTGAAACGTGTACATGCTATTTTTCTGCCTCCTCTGCCTTGCTGAGAAGTTTTATGTTGCTGTGGAAACCATAAAGATAAATTTGCTCAAGTTCTTGTGCATGTAATCTCTGAAGTCAGGCAACTCAGACCTCATGGTTTCCACAGCAACGTTAACATCAACACGTTGTACTCTTTGGTAACCCACTGTTTAGCACTGAGGCACACACAAAGAGAAATATACAGTAACCTGGAAACAAGATACCAGTTCCCCGAACTACTTCTTTAGTGTAATGTAGGCTTTAAGCTTAGAAGGGAACGTTTAAACTTGGAGGTGCTAAATAGCCTCAGCAAGCGAAGGATCTGCAGGCACGTTGGGAGCAGCCTCTGTGAACATCAAAAGCACCAAGAAGAACTAATTACTCCATCCCTCTCTCTTCTCTACTTCCTGACAGGATTTGCTATCAAGGGCAGCATCAAGAGTCAGACTGTGGTTTTATTCAGAATTACTGACAGAAGTGCATTTCTTTTAGGTCAGGATCACCTAGACAGATTTTCTTAGAGGCTGCAATGCTTAAAATTCTTGATGCATTTCTGCATGTCTGTGTCATAAATGCTGATAAACATGATTTGCCTGTTCATTTTACAGTAGAATAAGAGACTTGGGTAAGGAGAAATCCACATTTTAACTTCGTTTCACAGACACAGCTGCTTGCACTTCTGGAGAAGTATTCGCTCTGCAGATTTAAACTGATTTAAAGGCATTTCTTTCTAAAGGAACCCTGGTAACTGTGGTCCAGTGAATCAGGGATACATTAGAGAAATACTCAGCACCCTCACCAAACCTCAGTTCCCAGGATCCTCTAGTGGACACCTTGACAGTAATATTGATTTGATATCTGTTTAATTTTATAGTGAGAGATAAGAAACTGAATTTGAGGCACAATAAGCATTCATGTGGTCATGTGAGCTGTGTATATGTTGCTGGTGTACCTGAATTTGTATATAATGCAGCCCACAAATTTATTTCAGTGGAAAAAAACCTACTTCCCACTTTTGGTTGTGGGTTTAACAATGTTTATTTATTTATTTAATTTATAAATATTTATATCCTGCCTCATACCAGCTTCTCTAGGTGGCATACACAGATTAAAAACAATAAACACCACAATAAAACATCATGCATAGAATGTAACATAAAACAACAATAAAAATAGCATTAAAATATCCCCACTCCCCCATGCCCAGCCTCCAGACCAGCAGCTGTAGAGGGGGCTTCCAGGGAGGCTAGCCAAATGCCTGGGTGAAGAGGAAGGTATTTGCCAAGTGCCCTTAAAAGGTAGGTGTCTGGCAAATCTTCAAGGGGAGACTGTTCCAAAGCCTGGAGGCAATCATGGAGAAAGCCCTCCCACATGTCCCTACCCTCCCACCACCATCTTGGTGTGGGGAGTAACCACCAGAAGAAGAAGAGTTTGGATTTATACCCTGCCTTTCTGAACTGTATGGAGTCTCAAGGTGGCTTACAAACTCCTTTTCCCAGCCTCTTCCCATAACAGAACCTTGTAAGGCAGGTGACTAGCCCAAGGTTACCTAGCAGGCGTCATTTGTTGGAGCAGGGAAACAAATTCAGTTCCCAAATCCAGTTCATCAGGTCAGAGTCTGCTGCTCATATGGAGGAGTGAGGAATCAAACCCAGTTCTCCAGATTAGAATCCACCTGCTCTTAACCACTACACCACACTGGCTTTCAATGCCCAGGCAGGTTCATGCAAGCATAAGCGGTCCTTCAAGTAGGCAGAGCTCAAGCCATTCAGGGCTTTGCGCATCAACCCTTTGAATTGGACCCAGGAGCAAATTGGGAGATAGCGCAGTTCCTCAAGGACTGGCATGATGTGCATCTGGCCAAATCTACCGGCTAACAGCCTTGCTGCCACAGCTGCACCAAGTCCAGCTTCTGGACCATTTTCAAGGGCAGCCCCATGTAGCATTCATTACAGTAGTCCAATTGAGTAGTTCAGTTAGTGTAAGCCTATGTTTCAAAACTCTGAAAATTCTAGTGGTCAAGATTTAAACATGAACAAAATTATGAAAAAAAAATGCTGATAGATGACAAAGTTCTGGAACACTAGGTGTTTGGTGTTGAGTAATTTTTAATTTTCATTTAAGGAGCCCTGTGACTGCAGTACTGCAGTCAAAGCTTTGCTTATGACCTGAGTATGATTCCAATGAAAGTCAGTTTCAGGTATCTGGCTCAAAGTTAACTCATCCTTCCATCGTTCCAAGACAACTGGGCAAGGCAATGGCAAACCACTTTTTAAAGATAGCCTGCCTAATAAATGTGATGTGACATCACCCCATGAGTCAGTAATGACCTGATGTTTGCACAGCTGACTCTTAATCTTTTTTTATTTAAATATAGAAATGTATTTAGTACATCTTCCCTGAGAAGTGGGAAGCTTTAGGCAGATTTTACATGCTTAGCTCCTTTGTAAAAGTGGGGAGACATATTACCTTCATAATATCTCTGTGTGGTGCATTAAGCAGAACAAAAGCAGCAACCAGACCTTTCTCCCATTCCAATTCATTCTCAGTTTTTCACCTTCCATTTAACTTTCCATTGTCTATTTGTTTTATTGTTTAATCCACAGGCAATTACAAAATGAATGAATCAACAGCAATCTACAGTAAAATTCAAGATATAGCTATCATTGGGGAAGCTATTAATAGAAAATGATTTAAAGCAGGAACATCTATTTATCATATTTGTGTTTACGTCACATATCCCCTTCTCAATTGATGTGCAACCACTAAAAAGATAATGTCTTTGTTAGACACCAGTCAGTTATTTTAGAGGAATTATCTGTGTTAGCGTCACAATTAATTTTTCACAATTAATTTGTGATTCACAGTATGCAGTTAACTTTTTTTTTGTTGCATTCATCATATATAATATACAATAGTGATTACCAAATATTATATCTTTGCGACCTGCTTCTAAATGCATTGTCTAAATGCATTCCAGGATCCACATGCAAAGTAACACTGCCCTTCATATTATTTGTATATATTTGGATATTCATACCCACTGGCTTCTTGGGAAAGTGAAGGTGAAAGTAATGCCTTTCAGCATCAACCCCCCCCCCCCCACACACACACACACATTTTATTCTCAGGACAACACCGCCCCCCTCTTATTAGGTTGAGAGAGGGATTGGCCTATGGTTGCCCAGCAATCTTCTGTAGCAGAATTTGAACTCAGATCTCTCTGATTCTGGTCCCATCACTAAACAATGCTGACCTCCCAATGTAAAATAAAATTCTGGGCAGTATCAATAGGAGTACAGCGTCTAGATCAAGGGATGTAATTGTACCTCTCTCCATTCTGCATTGGTTAGACTTAAACTGGAATATTATGTATAGTTCTGGGCACCGCAATTCAGAAAGGACATTGACAAGCTGGAACGGGTCCAGAGGAGGGCAACCAAAATGGTAAAAGGTCTGGAATCCATGCCCTATGAGGAGAGACTTAGGGAGCTGGGTATATTTAATTTGGTCAAGAGAAAGTTAAGAGGTGACATGATAGCCTGTTTAAATATTTGAAGGGATGTCATGTTGGTGAGGGAGCAAGCTTGTTTTCTGTGGCTCTAGAGACTTGGACCAGGAGTAATGGGTTCAAGGTGGAGGAAAAGAGATTCCACCTACATCATGAAAAACTTCCTGTTCAACAGTGGAATGCACTACCTCAGAGTGTGGAGTCTCCTTCTTTGGAGGTTTTTAAAGAGAGGTTGGATGCCCATCTGTCAGAAGTACTTTGACTGTGCGTTTCTGCATTGCAGGGAGTTGGACTTGATGGCCCTTGTGGTCTCTTCCAACTCTATGATTCTATCTTACATCAGTTAATCATGAGCAAGTTTATGTTCTATTTTTCATCTTGAGTATATAGAGTATACAGCATTACCAAACAGCAGGCTATGTTCCATTTTGCACCTTATGAGGCAAACCTCAAGCTGTTGTTGAGCCTCCCCATCTAGGCCTTCCTCCTCTTCTCTGCTACCCTCGCAACCTATTTGTTGTGACCCATTTTTAATCCCAGTGACCCACATGTAATACATATAATAGAATACTTTTCTATCACATAGGCTGTGCAAATACATAACCACTCCCTTAGTGAAAATTCCTGTGATAAGGTTGCTCATAATATTCAGCCTTGTTTGCAATCTTAATCCCAAAAAGGCTTTACTCAGAGTGGCAGATAGCAGATGATAAAATAGCTCTCTCAGGTAGTTTCTGCACAGTCCAAATATACCAGGTTGAACAAGGGAAATATCTCCGTTTGGCCAAGAAGTTCACATGGTTCCTGGTCCTAAAGCAGGTTTGTCCTGCAAAATTTCCCTCATCCCCGGATTTTCAAAAATCACCAATTTGGCGATTCTTTTTAAAAAAATTCCCCCATTAAACCCATTACCGTGCAAACACCACGGGATCAGAACCAGTTTATTTTTCCCATCCAGTCACCTAATCTGGTGCTTGCTGTGTTGAGACCTGCGCCGGGCCCTATCTAGAACTGGAAAAAAGGGGGATTCGTTTTCTTCCGCTTGCTGTGGGTCAACCAATCAGAAGCGCACCCTTTTTGTGGGGGTGATAACGACTCAAAACTGACCTTGGGTGGGAAATGGCCAGTTTGAGTTCAGAAGAAGGGATCAGCAGCAACTGTGAAGGGAGAAACCGGGATAAAATAGACGCAAATTGTAAGACACCAATTGTAACCCAGTATAATTGTGCCATGCAGAAATGGCCTCAGACTAGGCATATATAGCTTTTGATGAAAAAGAGATAACTGTGATAATACTGAAGACTGGCTCCACTCGGTGTCTCTCCGTCAAACCTTATTTTGGTATGTTTTGCACATCTGATTCACGCTCTAAAGATAATCTTTTAATTTATTTTGACGTGAAACAAAACTCAAAACAGCTTCATTTTCTGGACTTAAACCTAACCTGTAAATGCCAAGTGACCTTATAAGAGAGCTTACTCATGAGGTGATAAATTCCTAATTTAATCTCAGAACTGAGAACTTGAAACTGAGCACTAATATTGAATAACATTTGCTTGCTGTCTTTCAGCACTTCAGGTAATTTCTTTATTAAATCTCATGTCAGTATGCAATGTGATGATAACATTTCATATGAATTATTTATGCCTCTAAAAGTCAAATTTTCTGAAAGGGAATAATGAGAAGGATTCAGAAGTAGGGTTTCCCCCTGAGACTGACAAATCTGCATTTCTGAAACTTATTTATTTTAACTAACACCAGATCAGTTGGCTAAGAAAGGGGACTTCTAATAACAATGCAGAAAGTATATCACTGTAGGATTTAAGAAATCTTTTTTATTTATATTTGAGATGCTGTCCTTTTATCCCATATCCATATTTCCCTGCCCTCTTATAAAACCATACTTTATACCAACTTTCCAACAAATTGGCTGTTGTGAGTTTTCTGGGCTGTTTTTTTTTCTGGGCATGTAAATAAGGACTGCAGACCTTTTTCCTTGCAGCCCATTCCTCAAAGCTGTTTCTCACAGCTGTGCTTATTTTCACTATTGAAGACTGACTGGCTGACAAGGTCCTGAGGGCTAAACCAAATAGCATGGAGCGGGTTCAAGCATCTTTGAGCCATACTCCCCCTGTGCTGTTTGTATTGGAACACTTGTTCACAGTTCCTACATGACTGGGGATTAAACTGTGAAAATCATGTCAGTCTGCTACTGTGCCTGTTACTGGTTAGAGCCGGGGTCGGCAACCTTTAGCACTCAAAGAGCCAGGGAAGGAGGGGAAAGGACTCCGGAGGGAGGGAGGGAGGGAGGGAGGGAGGGAGGGAGGAAGGAAGGAAGGAAGGAAGGAAGGAAGGAAGGAAGGAAGGAAGGAAGGAAGGAAGGAAGGAAGGAAGGAAGGAAGGAAGGAAGGAAGGAAGGAAGGAAGGAGCAACTTGTTGTCATTGGCGTCGCCCAGAGGTGGGATACAAAAATTTTAATAACAGGTTCCGATGGTGGTGGGATTCAAACAGTGGCGCCGCCGCACACATGCACCTCCAGTCCCTATTGGGCAGGGAGGTTGCTTTAGTAATCCCTTCTCGGCACTCAGAAAAAATTAGTAACCACTTCTAGAGAAGTGGTGAGAACCGGTTGGATCCCACCTCTGGCGTAGCCACTACGGAGCCTCAGTATGAGGACAAAAGAGCCGCGGGTTGCCGACCCCTGGGTTAGAGTAATGAAGAATAGTACCATGGGGCCACCACAATCGTAATTTTCGTTTGGGGCTGCTTTACATTCCCCTTAATTGTCCATCCAAATATGCATACCTCATGTGATAGCCAAATACCCCTTCATTTACTAGAGGTGGGTAGAAAGTGCTGTCAAGTTGCAGCCAGCTTAAAGTGACCTCAATAGGGTTTTGAAGGCAAGAGACATTCAGAGGGGGTTTGCCATTGCCTACTTCTTTGTCATGAATCTGAATGTCTTTGGTGATCTCCCATACCTTTTTCGCTTTCAAGATATGACAAGATTGGGCTAACGGGCCATTCAGATCAGGCCACTAACTAGTACCCTGATGTAGCTCCAGGAGTGAGCAGATATTAAACTATGGTACAGAAAACAGCAAGGCTGGTGCCTAATCTTGAAGGCCCTCAGCAAGAGGCTGTGCAGCGTACCCCTTCTCAGGCACAACTGTGACACCAACAGAGAGGGCATGGCAGTCCCAAGTATTCTTACATCACCAGAGCTTCTTCCTCATCTGCTTGGATAAATGAGCAGCCGCTGTGTTGGGTAGAAAATATATAATTAGCAGAGTAAATAATCACAGATGCTGCTGGTTAGCTTAGAATAAAGTTTACTAAAGAAAAATGGAAGGGAAGGGTATATGGATGGAAAAACAATAAACAGTCCTCACTAAGCTGATCTACATGTTGCTTAGACATTGTAAAGTGTGTGACTGACTAGAGCAAAGAGGGGAAGTTATTTTTACAACTTCCTCCGAGCAAGTCTACGTGACTTGTTGCACATCCTATATGGCAATATATTAACGAATGACAGTCAACAAACCACCTCATTAATGCAGGTAACTTAGCTACTTGAGGCCCAATTGGCTAGGTTGATCTAACTAATGTTTACTCACAAACAGCATCATTAACTCTTTCATGATTGAAGAGCTGACACATGCATACACTTACACTCTACCATTAGAAGCACCAGCTGCTATTCACTCACGTGCCATCTATTTCTGGCTGGGGGGGGGGGGGCGGGTAAACAGTGAACAGCAGCATACAGCAGCCATGTGACTGGCTGGCAAAGAAGAGGAGGCAGAATCGCTACCTCTGTCTGTGATAGTGCTAGGCATGTTGGCGGGGTGTGTGTGAAAAAGGGGTAGGCAGATTTAGCTGTTGCAAGGTTGCCCACTGTTACCACAGTCATCAATCAGAGAGTGAGCAGAGAGGTTACAATCTTGGCTACTGTGTGGTGATGGGCCCCCAAAGATTGGTTCTGGCAAACATATTCCACTATCAGAATCACCAGCGTCGGTCAAAGAAATTGACTTCCAGAGAAATTTGCTCCCAAATAAATAAATACAACCACCTTTACTAGGCATATTAAAATAGGCTCCAGAGCGTTACAGACATTTCTGAACAAATAAAAAACAAGAGACATGGCAACGGTGGGTGCACCAGTCAAGATAATACCCAATGAGGCCACACAGCCCAGAAAACCAACCAGAACCAGGAAATAAAATGTTTCCTCCAAGATGTTCTGCATGTTTTCCCCAAAACTATTTTATTTGCAGCCTCAAAATGTTTTAAATCCATCCTCTTTTCCAGTGATTCTTTTAGCTGAAACAGTTTTAAAATTGTCATCTTCCTGGCATGGTCAGTATAGAAGTATATTAAAAGCAAAGGGGGGGGGGGGTAAGCAGAGCTGATTTCATCAGCAGATCAAACTGATGTTACTTTGTGGTCCTTCTTTATCAAAGTGTCTCTAGCAACCACAGTAATAGTTTGAAAGCTTTGGGTCATGGCTTATTGCCATTTAGCTCTTGTTTGTTTTCAAATGCCACACTGACCTACTTCTTTGAAATGGAGGCAGAGGCATGTGCTGAAAGAAAAGTGTATGCTGTTTGCGAACCTCACTGTTTGCACAACTGAAAGTAGGGCTTTGAAATGAAATAAAAATAGTAAGTTCTGTTGACCTCGCCTCCTCCTCCCATTCTCTCACTAGGTCTACCAACTAGGGCATGAAGATAAGATTCTTTACTGTTCAAACCTATACTGCTATCTGAATGAAGTCATCACAACTTAAAAAAAAACAACTGGATCTGGTTGCCAATCAGCTAATCAGCCCTGTTGTTTTCAGTAGTTTCATTTTTGCTTCATTTTTTGCAAAATAATTTTTTTTTTGCAATGTTGACATCAGTAGTATGAGTGGTAGGTTATTAAGTTTACAGGATGGCATGCCAAAAAAGGTTTTGAGGATCTTATTACTATTGCTATCAGGAAAAATTGTAACCTTTTGGATATACATCTGAAATAACCAGGGAGGCAAATGGGCCATCAGATGATAAAGGAGTGAAAAGATTGTCAAATGAGGATAGGGAGATTGAAGAAAAGATTAATCAATTATTTCTATCAGTCATATGTTTATAGAACACTGGATATCTATCTTTCCCAAACTGTTTTTAGGGGATGGGATACCTGCACTGGGAAACCAAACCCTAAGTACACATGAACTGATGGTGTCTGAACTGATGTTGACTAATGAGAAGCAAGATTTTGGGATCGTGGTTAAATCAACAAATATGTTAATTTAGTGCATAGAAATGCTGGTTTAAAAGGTAAACAGGCTACAGATGATTAGGAAAGTGACTGAAAGTAAACTTTTAATGTTTTTCTATACTTCTGTTGTGTGGCTACATTTGGAAAATTGTGACCAGTTCGGGTCATCCCATGTAAAGCATTATTTAAAGCTGGAAAAAACGGAAAAGAGCAACCCAAATGATCAATGAGTTGGAGCTATTTTCCTATGATGAAAGCAGTTGGCACTCTTTAGGTATGTTGAAAACATGACTGAAGGGCGGGCGTATGAGAGAGGCTTATAAAGTTATAAAAAGTGCAGAGAAACTACATTGATTTTCATTTTCCATAACACTAGAACTTAAAGTTACCCAGTAAAACCAACTAGCAGTAGTTTCAGGAAAGGCAAAAGAAAGTGCCTCTTCATAAGCTTATGGAATACACTGCCAGAATATGGGGTAATTTCCACTGGTTTCAATTACTTTGATGAGGAATTCAAGAAATTCATGGAGATAAAGAGAGCAGTCCTAAACAACTCTGCTCAAGTCTATTCTGTTCGGTGAAGCTTATTCTCAAGAAAGGGTTTTTAGGATTGCGCAGTTTGTCTGTCAATAGCTATTAGCTTTGATAGCTTAATAGAACTACCAAGTTCAATGGCCCTAGTAAAGGACCCTACTTCCAACCCAACTTGGCCCCACTGCCCATGCTACTTAATAAGAGTTCGGGACACTTACCATGCATGGTTTTTTATCCCTGTTTCATCCTCACACCAATCGTGGTAAGATAAGTCACAAAGTCCAAGATTACCAAGCAATCTTAATGGCAGAGCTAACTGCTATACTGCACCTCATCTCATATCCATTTCACACTCCCAGCCAGTATAGTGGGACATCCTTCTTTGATTGTGCCTAAAATTCTAAAGAACACACCTAGATTTTCAGAATGCTGTAACCTTATAGTACCATAAAAAAACAATTTCTCTGGAATATTCCTATTTTTGAAATGTTGCTCTGGTAATCTTCATTTATTGCCCTCACACACACACACACACACACACACACACACACACACACGCACACGCACACGCACACGCACACACACGCACACACACACACGCACACACCCATCCTTCCCTGATGTGTTATGCTTTATCCCCAGGGAAAGAAATGTTTTCCTTGGTGATCACATGCAAAGTCCTAATTACAAAGCAATAGGGTCTTTCAAGGTCTCTTTCTTCAGGAGGAAAGCTGTTAAAAATGTACTGCTCTTTATGACTCATCTACAGACAAACCAGGAGGAAAGCTGTTTTCAATGCCTGGCCATTAAATCCCAATTTGACAATAACATATCTCAGTTTTCCCTCTGTGTGTTCTGTATTTTTCTCTTGTAAATATTTCCATGGCATCTGAACACCAGACAGTCAGCACTTGGTGGAGTTATTCATTGCTTACATAGCTCCAAACTTTGTGCTTTATCTTTTAACTAGCAATAAAGCTCGTTGTGCAAAAAAAAAAATACAACAGGCTCCAGAAAACTCTGCTCTGGTTGTGCTCCATGTCAGCACAAAAATAGCAGCATGGGCAAGAGGCTGCCGTCTCCTTTTCTTTTATAGGGAAGGCGTTCTTTTAGTAACCAGATGGGTCATTTGTGTGGATAAGGTCTACAAAGTTCTTCAAGCCTTTTAATATTTTTAATTGAGTAAGGAAAAGGCAGCAATTCCTACAGACCTACAGAAGCTGCCGGCAGTCTTTTAACGATCACAAGTTTTCCCCTGCATGTGGCCAGAGACACTCTTCTGCATGCCCATGGGCTGCGGGGCGCAGAAGATGAGAAAGTTCCAGGGTTGGAGGCAGGGCGCGGCTTCCAACCCCCGAAGCTCTGGGAGGGTTGCTTATCTTTCCACTTAGCCTTCGCCAGCCTGACAGGAGAGGAATCAAAAAAGCCCCCTCGGGAAGGCGCCCTGCTCTTGGTTGCATCCTCCGTAAGGTGAAGGATATCATAATCATCTCTCCTTTCTTTCTTCCTTCCCTCCTTCTGTTACCAGTGAACCCCCAGAATTTATTAGAAATATATTCTGTTGAACCTGGCCCTTTATATATGTGTGTGTGAGCACTAATAAATGATTTATTAAGGCCTTTAAGTCCTCCACCCCGCCCCCCCCCCCATGAAGCCACACCAAGTCTTTGCCTGGAAGAATGCAATTGTGTAAACCTTTAAAGAAGTAGGCATAGAAATAAGGATATTACTTAAATAACTCCTTTCTTGTCTTTATTTTTGATATATGTACCTTTAGATATGTTGAAGAGTCTTTGGTGTTTCATTGATATTACCCTGCCTGTAATGTTACATTAAGATAGAAAACAGGAAAATAATCAAGTAGAAATGTTGTTTTTTTTACCTTTTATCGTATAAGTTTCTTAGGATTTTAGTAGTTTTATTTTGGTTAATATTAAGGTCACAAGGAAGTAAAATGCAAAGTAAGACAACTCCCTCTTACGATCAGATAAGTTTGTCAACCTCAACAAAAGACCTTTTGGACTCACAAGTGATGGTATTAAGGTGTGCCTTGGCTGTTTGGAGGACGTCACCCTACTTCCCATTGGACTATTGGACTTTCCACTGAAGAGGATCTCAAGACCCATTGGAATATTGAATTTTCCACTTCTAGGATCTCAAGATTCATTGGCAGCCTTTTCTTCTGGGACTTAATCCCATCAGCAAAAACAAAAGACTGTCTTCCTCCTCTTTGTTTCAGATTGTCTGTATTATGTGGCAGGGGACTGCCCCCTTTGTCCTCTGATTGGGTGAAAAACTGTATAAAAGGGCTGCGTTTCGCTCTGTAGACTGGCCTGGAAAAATCTTGAAATCACAATAAAGAACCTCTACTCTGAAGGCAGCCTGCCTCTGCATCCACTCACTGCTGCCAAAGCTGAAATCACTCTGAAATCATTTTCTAGTTACCCCTGGCAGTGGGTAACACTTCCTTCTCCTCAGTTCCTCTTTCCCAGCTGGCCTGGGCTCTGCCCTGTCAGATTCTTCCAGCCCTGTGGCCCCCACCCCTTTTACATTCTATGACACACCTGCGTCTGCGTGGCCCTACCCCTTCTGCTTGTATGCCTGCCCAGCTGCTTAAAAAGTGAGTCATTGCCAACACGCCTTGCCTTTTATATAGATAGCTATGTACAGTACTTTATGCTGACCTATGCCAGCCCTAGCAAGGGGCTTTCAATGCAAGTGAGAAGTTGATGTTTTATTTTATTTATTTATTTATATTTATAATTAGTTTTATATACCGCCCCTCCCCCGAAGGGCTCTGGGCGGTGAACAACACAATAAAACAATAGTTACAATAAAACCCCCATTAAAATGTGGTTTGTCATTGCCCTCCTCTGCAGAGTCTTCATTCAAGGTGTCCCATACAAGTACCTAACCTACTTAGCTTCTAAAATCTGATGGGATATTTTTTATAAAGTGTTTTAACATGTAAAGCTAAGGAAACATTAGTAATGAATGACTATATTCTTATTTCTAAAATCCAGAAAATCAAGAGAAAGGATCAGCTGAGATACAAATAAACAAAATGATGATATGATTCTACTGTCTCCCACCATATTAAAAAAAATACCATTTGAAGGCGATACAAACATGATTACACTGTTAACACTTATGTAAAACACACCATAATGGGTTTCTCCAGTAAAGACCTGTTTTAAATAACACTTTCCTCAGGAATTAGTAATTACCTAAGTGCTTACATTACCATATTAATGTGTAGAAATACTCAGTTAAATGTATTGTCGAAGGCTTAGTTAGTCACAAAACACAGCTTCTTATACACCAGTTTGTTCTAACTGAATGCTGAAGTCCATGAGAGACAATGTTTCTTCCCATTTGAGACTGGGTAATTTGAATACCCTTTATTTAATACTGAATGTAATTGGTTGTATGTCAATTCTGTGTTCTTTGTTGCATTCTTAACATTTTAAGTTGCAAACGTTTCGCGGGTAATTGAGTGTTTTTGCATATTCATATGGTAATATGAACACCTAGGGGATCATTGAAGCCTGAAGGTGTTATCTAAAATGGGATTTTACCTAGAAGCCTGCTGTGTTGTGTTTTGTGTGTTTTTATGTAAGTGTATAATCATGCTTCTATTGTAATTGTTTATTTGTTAAAATTTGAGAGGTAGTTGTGCTTTTGAAGAATTTTATTTTTCCCCTCCTTTCTAATAAATCAGGTTTTTATAGCCTTGGAAATGTTTTTAGAGAAAACTAGAATCTGACTTCTATTCATTACAGCTTCAGTATCAAGAACCGCAAGTGGATCTCTACTCATAAATAACGGCACTAGAATCAACTAGGTCGTAATTGCGACAGGGGGCAGGGCACATGGTGAGCTCCGGAGCAGTGAGCATGCGTGCCCTGGGCCGGCTTGGCGGCCGAGCCACACCCGGCCCGATTGTGCGATGCACCCGAGTTCAAGGGGTAGAGCACGCTCCCTATATATTAGGCAGCATGCGGTTGCTCCTGCCTTCATCGACGCCTGGAGCAAACTAACTCACCCACCCTCCCTCCCTATTTTAAAGGGAAGGGTTTGATGCTCTATTTGAGGCAGCCTTGGCGGTTTGGGCAGAGGAGCGCATCCTTGTGGGGGGGCCAAGCTTGCGTGCCGGACCTCCCTGTGGTTGGGGCCTCCATAAGAGGCTTGGGGTGAGGCGGGCTCATGGCGCATGCCGCGGAGGCCTCTGCAATTCGAGCCCAACACCCTAGCAGTTAGGGGCCACAAAGGCCGGGTGCCCCAGTACCGGTGGCCCAGTACCTCTCTGTCCTCCCCAAAAGGGATTGGGGTTGTTTCTGGGGTCAGCCAGGGGTGCTGACCGGCTGCTAAACGGATGTGCTCCTCTTGCTTGCCCAGCTTCTGCCTTAATAAAAAGGGCTGCAGCCCATTTTAATTCCAAGACGTGTCCTGTGGTTTTTCACCAGATGGAACCTCTGCACATCTGGGTGCAATAAGAGGCATCTTTTAGCTATAGTCCCACATGATACTCTTCTTCCCAAGCTGTTCCTAAGGGTTAAAGGACCCTCAGGAATGGTGTAGAAAAAAGTATTTTTCTTTGGAGGTTTGAACATAGCAAAACTTTTATCTTAATTTTAACTCCCCCCGCCCCACCCCCACCCCCACCTGTCTTGGCACAGAACAGTCAGGAGGGGGCAAATCAACTGAATTATTTCCAGCCTCGCCTCAGTCACCATTTTAGAATTCTAGCAAGTCTAGGAAAATGGGAAGATTAAACTCCAGTTAGGTCTAGGAAGATGGGATGGTCAAATTCCCACCCTCCTCCAGCTAGGTAAGTGATATCT
Source organism: Sphaerodactylus townsendi (assembly GCF_021028975.2). Classification (NCBI taxonomy): domain Eukaryota; kingdom Metazoa; phylum Chordata; class Lepidosauria; order Squamata; family Sphaerodactylidae; genus Sphaerodactylus; species Sphaerodactylus townsendi. Next base: position 36,201,457 of record NC_059430.1, read on the forward strand.
AGCAGCAGTAATGCAGCTAGATGGGCTGGGGGACTTGAGCCTCGGGTACTACTCCCAATGGCCATGTGGGGGCACATTGCACATACCCCACAACTGCACCCTTTCCCTGAACTCTGAAGGAGCACAGTTGAACACAACCAGTGGGACTGACTCTGCCCCCAACCTCCATGTGTAGCTGGGAGTGAGGCCAGCCAGGCTCACCCCCACTCTCAAACTCCAGGTGAAGCTTGGGAGTGGGGAAACCCTTTTTGATGTTGGATTCAGGTGGCCTTGGTCCAGCCTGCAGTTTAAAGCTTGACCCTAGCCTTCCTGAGGCCAGGACTGAACTGAGCCTCTGAGCTCACCGGCTCCACTTTCATAGTTGGCTCCACCCCCAACCTCCATGCTTGCATAAGAGGGAGGGCATTTATGTTAACTCTATCTCCCCACTTGCTGTCCTTCTGCTATATCTGTCACCATGGCTGAAGGTGCCTGGATTTTTCAGGAACAGATTTTCAGAGGTCACAGAAGGCTGCAGGAGAGAGTGGGCAGCAATTTTTTTTTCCACAATCAGAGCTCCAGCCATAGTTCCATGGGTTCAAGGTGATGTTGATTAATAATAACAATGGCTAACATTAAGAAGCTCTATGAATCTCTCCTCTCAACCACAGGAAACAAAATATATTACTAACTCCCCCCAACCTGCCCTCCTCAATTACAATGGATTGCAATGGGAAATGATGTTGGAGAGCTAATGTTCCCAGTTTCCATGGCAGCCTAAATACTTAAAGCAAACTTGGTATGTGGAAGCACCCCATTTGAGCAAGTCAAATCAACCTTTTTTGATTGGCTAGCGTTACACTGTGCTCCACTCTGCTGCGTAGGTCACAGTACCCTAGGTTCTTTTTGAGTTCCTAGTAGAATTAAGACAATTGACTACACAAACTACTGGTTAGATTTATTAACCTAACCAATTTATTATACACAATGGCACAATAGCAATAGTGAATACTCAAAGTGTATACAAACACAGAGGATCACAACACCCACAGGCATCAGTGGTACCTCCTGAAAGCTACAGTGGTCAGCTGTTCAGTGGTCAAGAACACAGTTTGGATCATCTCAGGGACGGCAAACATGAGGCAGATGTCCATCATCATGTCTTGCTTAGCTCCTGCTGGGGTGTTGGGCATAAAAACAAAGCATCCACAAAGAATGCCTAATTGTTCAGGATTGGGAATTTTCTGAGCTCCCATTTATTATTACTCTTTATTATTATTATTTAGCTTATACCCACTGACTCCACCGAAGCAGGCTCTGAGTAGTTGTCAACATTTCCATACAATAAAAACAATAAAACATAAAGGCAATAAAACCATAAAAGTGTCTTGCTGTAAAATTCAGTGCAGCGTGTAAATGTCCATAGTGGAAAATATGAATACTAAGAAAGGAGAGGGAAGGCAAGGGCAGAATGTTCCAGTTTAAAAACAAAACATTGCTATTGCTTTCAAAGAGCTGGACAAAAGCTCAGGAAAGCCATTTTCCTTCAATTAGCTCATCTGGTCACATCAAGGCAAGCTGACTTGAATATGCACATGTGAAGAAAGGGCTTAAGCAAAGTTGAGCAATTCCTAACCACTCTTGGTTTGTCTTTTTTCTGGCCATCTTTCCATGTTACTTCAAGCAGGCCTATCTATTTTGATTATTACTTTCTGGGCAATTGACCATAACATGTCTGCTGCACAATGGGGGCAAATGTCCATTGCAGCAAGATTTCTTGTACGGACATATTTTCTGGGACCCTGCTTTCACTTTCCATCTTGTCAGCAAGTGAGACCACTTTTAACACAACTTTAATTTGCTTCACCGCCAGAACAGGACAGCAAGCACAGCTTTGCCCTGGATCTTCCCTCCACCCACCTATCTAGCTTTACCCTGCCATCCCTGCTCCCCCCTTCATGTTGCCAGTTCCTTCCTGCTTTTCTAAATGCTCATATCAAGATATCGATATCCCAATATAATAATAACAGAGAGGGCTTTTCCAAGAAATAGTACATGCAGGGTCTCTTTTGGGCACTACACCACCTCTCCTGCTCTGATTGGGCCCCTACAGGGTGTTGTGAGAGCGTTCTGGGGCATTCCAGGGGCATGGCAGGGGCACAGGGTGCACGTGTGCTCCTGGCACAGTTCCCCCTCGCTCTGCCCCTGCTGTAACCACTGAGCTTTTCATTGCTTAGGCAAGTGCCAACTTGCTACTGGATCTCTTGAGCCCCTAAATTCTCCTGTCCCCTCATCACATTCAGTAGTACCCTGTTTCCCCGAATATAAGACATCCCCCAAAAATAAGACATAGTAGAGGTTTTGCTGAAGTGCGAAATATAAGGCATCCCTCGAAAGTAAGACATAGCAAAGTTTTTTGTTTGGAAGCATGCCCGACGAACAGAACACAGAAAAATAAGACATCCCCTGAAAATAAGACATAGCACATCTTTGGGAGCAAAAATTAATATAAGACACTGTCTTATATTCAGGGAAACACGGTACCATATTTACCCAAAAGGAACCTTGAACATGATAATTCCACCCCAAAAAAGTTTGTTATACACAAAAAATGGTTTTTGAAAATTTGCTGTACATGTAAATTGTATATGAATATAAGATGACCCACCTTATCTTGTTTGTACCCCAGGGGGTACAACCCTAGTCTTCATTTTTGATTAATATAGTACTACTATATTCCATATAACATGGTCTAAAAAGTGTGTCTGTCACTTTAAATGTGCATGCTGTAATTACAGATATGGTAATTATAGTAGTTGAGTCTGTACAACAACACTCATCCCATTTTGGTCAAACAAACACACAGTCTCATCAACAAGATCAATCTTGTGGGGACAAATGGTGGCTCTGATCATTTAAAGCAGAAGATAACTGAACACAGTGTTGATTGGCTGGCCCTCATGACACCATATAACTGCTTCCTTCCCCAGTGTGTTTTTTTCAAGATTTTGTAACAAGGGGACTCTGAACAAAAAATTAATTGCAATCATCAGAAGCATCAGGGAGGTGCAAAGAGCTGAAGAAGAGAAGGAGGTCAGCATTGGACTTTCAAGCAAGTTGACTTGAGGAGCAAAGGTGGAAGGAAATGGAAATGGTGCCACAGCAGAAAAAAATGCCCTGACTGCTGTTTGTAGATGTCTGTCTTGCTCAGAAAAAAAAAACTCTCACAGACAGGAAGCATATTAGAAGAGAATGGAACAGGAAATTTCTGGAAGCAAGAAAGTAGGGGAAGACTGTTATCCTCATGTCCCGCTTGAGGACTTCTTGAGGGCATCTGGTTCATCACAATGGAATAGTCATGTTAAGCTAGTTGGCTCTTTGGTTTGATCTAACCAGATTTTGAAATTTTTTTGGTAGGTGGGTATGGGGTATACATTTGTTTACCACATCCCAAGCTGCATCTGCTGTCTTGTAGTTAAATGTGTGTGGTAAGTGCTGGCAAGTCACTTCCAATGTATGGTGACATTTTGAATTCATGACCTCCAAACATCCTACTGTTATCAGGCTTGCTCAGGTCTTGCAAACTGTGCGCTGTGGCTTTCTTCATTGAGTCTGTCCGTCCTGTGTTGAGTCTTCCTCTTTTTGCTGCCTTCAATTTTTCCTAGCATTGTTATCTTTCCCACTGAGTCTTGTCTTCACATAATGTGATCAAAGTGTGATAACCTCAGTTTAGTCCTTTAACCTTCTAGGTAGAGTTCAGGGTTGATTTGATTTAGGATCCACTTATTTGTCTTCTTGATGTCAGGGTATTCATAAAACTCTCCTCCAAAACTCCTTTTCAAATGATTTAACTTTCTGCCCATCAGCTTTCTTTGTTGACCAGCTTTCACATCCATACACAGTAATGACAAAATGCTATGATATGAATCATCTTGATCTTGGTTGCCAACAACAGAGCCCTTTGGGGATGGGGTGGTATAAAAATCCAATAAATAAATAAATAAATAAATAAACACGTCCTTACACTTAAGAATCTTTTCTAGCTCCTTCCTGGCTGCTCTTCTCAGCCTCACCGATCACCTTCTGATTTCTTGGTTGTGGTCTCCCATTTGGTTGATGATGGAGTCAAGGAGCAGGAAATGTCGAACAATTTCAATTTCTTCATTGCCCATCTTAAACTTGCATAATTTCCCAGTAGTTATCACTTTTGTCTTCTTGTTGTTCAGCTGCAATCCTGCTTTGGCACATTCTGATTTAACATTCATCAGTAGTTGTTTCAACTCTCCCCTGCTGGAAGCTTTGCAAAAGGATGCCGGGCCCAGTTGCCCAGGGGCACACTGCCACTTTCACCCACAACTGGAGCAAGCCTCAGCCTAGCAGTGGCGGTCCCAACTCCTCACACCATTCCTGGGGGGAGGGGTGAACAGATTAATGTGTCCCCATGTGATTTGTGGGAGTGGCGCCTGGGTCTCAGACCCCCCTCCCCCTCATGATGCCTATGTTCAAGTCCTCACTATTTTCTTCCAGTATATGGTATCACTCTGGCCTACATAGCCCAGGCTCATCCAAAGTGGTTGGATCTCAAGGATTCAGCAAGGTTGACTTCATAAAAAATCCATCTACATCTGTAAGCCTGTACATACATTGTTTTAAATTTTGTGATCCACAGTAAGTCTCAGTTTTTAAAAAAGCAGAATATAAATAAACAAATAAAAATCAATTGGTGTTATTACTAGACTTTGATCTCCATCACCTGTGTTTGGCCCTGAATCCAAAGTTTCTCTGGCCTGCTGTGGTCACTGTCACTTATTTGAGTTTTTCAGAGAACAGTGGAGGCTTGGAAGCTGGCAAAGTACAATGAATGTTGTTTGAATGCTAATTCTCTGTCACTTCTGTCTGCTCAGAGCACACTAATTAATTAGCCTACATTTGTGATAAATGTTTGATTGGGACATTTTTTCTTGCATTGATAGAGGAGATAGTGATTAAACAACTGTAGAAACAATGAATAGAATCATCTAATTTTGCAAACTGTAGACCTTGACTGGGTAGAAAGGTGGTTTATAGTTCAGTTCTAAGGAGAGTTACAGTTTTCTAAGCTTAGAATGGCCAATGTTATACATTTATTTACATATGAATTAATCAATACAATTAATGAATTAATTAATTAATTAATATGTATGAATTAATTAATACAATTAATACATTTACATATGAATTAATTGATACAATTAACCCCTCCTCCCCAGGAATGGTGTGGGGAGTTGGAACCGCCACTGCTAGGCCTGGGCTTGCTGTTGGTGATTCTTCCCTCCTTCCCTCAAAATAGAATCTGTTTTACGTGTTTTGAGTCCCCACAATGTTCCTGTTCTCTCTTAGTTGTCTGAAGTGCACTTTTCATACTGCATTGTTCTCTATTAATTACAGAACTGACAAGACTTTTTTTATTTCAAGAACAGACGTCAACATTAATTTAATTCCTTCACCCTGCAACCATTTCCAAGCACTCTTTCTCTTTGACAATTTTATTATAAAAAGTATTTCTCCCTCTTTGGTCTCTTCCTTTCTGTTGCTGTCTCTGCTCTTTCTAGTTACCATTTACAATGGGCCTTTACCATGTTTTATTTCCAGTAGGTGAACAGGAAGATTGACTTGCAAAATAGAATTTCCTTGGCTTTCAAGAGACAGCTGAGCCATTTCAGGACACACAACATTTGAATGTTAACACCTCTATTATCCAAGCTTTCCTATTTCCATCCCTTTCTTTTTTTACTCACAGTTCTAGTACAGAATAACATCCCTATTCAAAAATCCACCAGAAGTTAGAGAAGCTGACCTATACCAGGGAGAAAGGGAGGTGTACCTCTGCATATGTGACTGTGAAGAAATAGTTCCTTTGAATTTATATCAAAGAAAAAGAGAAAAAAGGGAAACCCTGCTGTGAGCTGGGTAAAGTACAATGTATGAAGGATCTCTCCCTCTTTCTCTGGCAATATGATGTGGAGAAACACTTCTGTTGCCCTTTTTTCTGAGTCCCTTTTTTCTGCTTGTCTTCTATGTATATATTTGTCAGTTAAGCAAATATTGAAAATGCCACGACTCCAGTGTTTGCTCCAGCAAAGGGAACCAACCCAGATAAGCCCAGATCTGGGGCTTCCTCAGGGAAGTAGACAGTAACTAATGGTAATTCCAGTCTCATATTCATATGTGAATGGATCAGATATGTCCACAGGTTTAGTGAGCTTGGTATCTTCCACACAGGTTGTGTCTGTCCTTTGTATTGTTGTAGACTTTCACAGCCTGAGTCAACTGGCTGTTGTGGGTTTTCCAGGCTGCTGCAGTCTAGTAGTTTTTGCTCCTAACATTTCCCCTGCACCTATGGCTGGCATATTCAGAAGATGTCATGGATGTGTTTCTCTCTGTGACATGTCTCTGAAGATGCCAGCCACAGATGCAGGCAGAACATTGGGAGAAAAAACTACTAGACCGCTGCCACACAGACCAGAAAACCCACAACAGCCAGTATCTGCCCTTCATTCAACACCTTTGGAAAGTGGATTTTTCCTCCTTCTCACAGCACTGTGGTACATTCGTGTACCTCTGGTGGTTTCCCTAGCTTTTTTCCGATCCTTCTCAAACCTTCTTTGTTCAAAAGTTGGGGATAGATCTCAGTTAAAGCTTGGGTGGCTGTAGTCTGGATGAGAAAATTAGGATTTCTAGTCCATATGGCACCCATTTTCTGCTTTATAATGGAAGAAAATTCACAATCTAATGTCCTGTATTCTTTTTCCCCCACTATGCTCAGGTAGATGATTCTTTAACCATCCATCCAAATACAATCAAATAACTTCCCAACTTTTCCAAAGACCAGCTGACTGAGGCTAAATCTGTTTATCACCCTTCTACCAGTATGTTCATTATTTAAAACAGAATGAATTAGATATGGCCTGGGGAGGGGGACGGGATGAGACGTTGATTTCATTCAACATTTCTCCAAAGCCAACAAGTTCTTTGTTGTGGTTCCTGCAAAGCAGGTAGTTATCTAATGGGAATATGCAGTTGGAGGCAAAGACTTGTTAAGAAAAGGAGTATAGGAAAGATGTAGGCTGGAGAACATAATTACTGTTCACATGCATACACATTTCAGTTATTCCATGGTTGTCTTGAAGAATATAAGAACAGTTCTCCTGGATCAGACTGATGGTCCATCTGTTGCAGCATTCTGTTCCACACAGGAGCTAGTAGGAAAAAATAAGGCAACACTGATAGCTAGGGGAAAAAAGTACAAGGTATGGACACCAATAGGCAGTACCGGATCTTGGGGGGAAAGGGAGGCAAGTGCTCCAAGTTGTGGGCAGCAGCAGCAGGAGGTGGGAAAGGCTCAACTACACAGAAGAGATGGTTCATTCTGCAACACATGCACCTTCTTTTCACAATTAGGCAGCTAAGAGGTGGGGGAATACCGATGCCCTGTTCCTTGGCAAGGCAGTAGCTACAGCTGTTAGTCAGGCAAGACTATAGCAGCTAAGGGATGGGGAGTCAACTGTTCCTGAGGAAATGTTCAAAGATGTGAAGTTCTATGTAGTGAGAGAGGTATAGCCCGAGTCTCAGAGGGGAGTGGCAGCCTTCAGTATGGCAGAGACTGTCACTGTTAATAGGATGTTTGGGAGGACATTGACTCATAGGGTCACTATGAGTCATAAGGAACTTGACAGCACTTGACACCCACACACACAAAACATCCTATCATTAACAGCCTTGCTCAGGTCTTGCAGATGGAGGACTGTGCCTTCGTTTGTAGAGTCAATCCATCTCATGCTGGTTTTCCCCTTGACCTGTTGCCTTCCATTTTTCCTACCATTATTGTCTTTCACAGTGACTCCTGTCTTCTCATAATGTGACCAATTACAACAATCCCAGTTTTGTCATTATAGCTTCTACAGAAAGCTCAGGTTCTTGATTTGATCTAGAACCCACTTATTGTGTGGGCTTGGTATTCATAAAGGTTTCCTCCAACACCACATTTCAAATGAATTAACTTTCTTCTAGGCAAACAGTGTTATTATTTTGATCTATTACTAACTGAGAGAGGCTAGGCCGATGTCAAATTGACTTCGATCAAGCAGCCCACAGGTTGGGAGGCTGACATTACTGATAATGAAACTGTGGAGATGGAAACTGAGGGATTTACTTATAGAAAGAATGTGGGAGGATAGAAGAGGTTGAAGAAGTGATTGTTTATGGAAAGACAGGGGAGCTGATCTGTTGATGGTTCTTTTTCAGGAAGAAGAAAGGGAGACAAGGAACTTGGTTCTAAGACTGCAGTACTCAAAGAATAGGAAAAAGTACAACAAAGAGGAACAAAACTATTGACAGTAATATAGCCTTCCTTACCATGTGGGGGTACTAAACCTGAATGGAAAATCAGCCTTCATAAACATCTGTGACCTTGCTGATGTATCTGGTATCTATGAACAGCTAACTTCAGAAAAGTATATGTTGAAGAAAAAAAACAGAACAGTTATACTTAATTTCAGGATTATGCTAATTTTAAGGAGCGCTTTCATTAAATAATAACTTCAGAGTTGAGAAATTCCTGGAAATGTGGGGTTGGAGCCTGGGGAGGGTGCAGTCTGGGGAGGGGAGGGGAGGGGCCTCACAGGTATATAATGTCATAAAGTCTACCCTCCAAAGCAGCCATTATCTCCAGAACTGTAATCTGGAGATCAGTTGTAATTCCAGGGGATCTCCAGGTGGCACATGGAGGCTGACAACCATAATTAAAACTTTCTAAAGTTAGTTCTTATTACCCTGTTGAGCACAGGTGTAGTTCTTACAGGGTTTCAGAATGGTTTACGCATTTTAAATTTTATGTAGAATCTGAACTGAATTTTGAATTAATCCACTTGTTGCATAAAATCATAGAGTTGGAAGAGGTCATACAGACCAAAAAACCCCTGCTCAGTGTAGGATCAGAGCATCCCAGGCAAATGTTTGTCCAGCCACTACTTAAAAACTGTGAGTGAGGGAAACCTCACCACCTACCCAGGTAGCTGATTCCACTGATGGCACAACACTTACTACAGTTTTTCCCCCTAATATCTAGTCGGAACCTTTCTACCCATAATTTAAACCCATTATTGTGAATCCTGTCCTCTCCTGCCAACAGGAACAGCTCCCTGCCCTCCCTTAAGTGACAGCCTTTCAAATACCTAAAGTGAACTATCTCCTCTTCTGCAGATTAAACATTTCCAAGTCCCTCAGACATTCTCCAGGCCCCTAATCATCCTTGTCACTCTCCTCTGCACCTGCTCCATTCTGTCCACATTCTGTGAGTCTTCCAGAACTGTATACAGTACTCCAGGTGAGGCCTGACCAATGAAGTATACAGCGGGATTATGACATCTTGCAACGTGGGTATTATGCCTCTGTGGAAACATCCCAAGATTGCATTAGCCTTTTTTATTACTGCAGCATACTGGCTGATCATATTTAACTTACTGCTCATACCCCAAAACCTTGTTCTTCTTCATTGCATTGTTTTTCTAATTTTTGTAATCTTCCTTGATCTGCCTCAAGTGGGAAAGGTAGTCAATAAGTAAATCAGTGATAAAATTATTAATCCCTCCCCTCACCAGACATATGTTTAAACTGTTCTCTTGACTCTGCTGAAAAGAAAAAATACAATAAAATAAATTTAGAGAAAAGGTGGAAGACCGTGACTGATGACAACACGCCAAATATCCTGAGAATTTCATCCAGTTTCCCTCTAGATGTTAACCTGCAAAAGAGACATAATGGAAATCTATGGGATACCATAACTAGCATGAGTGCCAGAGAATCAAGCTGCAGTTCCCCAGTATTACATTCTGGAACCAATCCATTAGGATTAAGATAATTGCTGTCTCCAACACCTGCTTAGCTAGCCAGTCCAGAATTATACCAACAATGATAGTATGAAAAGTCATTGAGAAGTCCAGAAGAACCAACAGGGCTGCACTCTCCCTGATGTTACCCTGGTCAAGACTATCCATCAGGGCAACCAAGGTTCTAAAATGGAACAAGAAACCAGCTTGAAACAACAAATCTAGACAAATTGGCAGCACCCAAGAAATCCTGCAGCTGCAACGCAACCACTTGTTCGAACATTTTATCTCTTGCATTGTTCATTGAATACTTATGCTCTATGATTGCAGTTTTTATTCTGTAATCTTCTTTTAGTCTCAATGAGAAAGGTGAGCTATAAATAAAGCAAAGAAAAAATAATGAACCAAGGAAATATCTTCCCATTGGATGGATTCAAACACCCAAGTCCCCTTTGAATACCATAGCATGCAGCAGGTTCGGAAGGAGCACCAGCCACATGAGAAATCTCCCTGAAGGCCCTTTGGAAGACCCATGGAACTATCAGCTTCTAAATATGGGCCATCTTTATTGGTCCTCTCCAAAGGGTCCATGTTACTGGGAGTCTAAATTTCATCAGGTGACGAACTGTCCATGGTAAGGAAATTGCTATATTTCTCCCACAATGAAATCATTCAGCTTTTGATAAATATAGAAATTTAAATAAAGAATGTGAGTCATCATGTGTATGAGCACAAAGAGAATACACAGCATATAATTAGTGTATGGAATTCAGTGCCACACAATGTGTTTATGCCCATTAATTTAGAAGGCTTTAAGAAGGGATTAGACAAGTTCATGGAAGACAGGCCTATCTGAAGGGCCTGATGAATGCATGCCACTAAATACAAAATGCACAATACCATTCCTGGCAGTGGAGAGATAGGCTGTTGTCTTCATGCCCTGCTTGCAAGCTTCGCAGGCATTTGGTTGCCTCTTGTGGAAAACAGGTGGATGGAGCAGATGGACCTCCAGCAAGATTCTTCTGATGTTCTTATGAACATTGAAGTATCTAGAAGCTCATTAGATATCTTTATACTGTCAACACTTCCCAGCATACTTAGAAATATTGTTAGTGGCCAGGGATGCATATTTTGTTTTACTCTTCTTTTGTAATCACTCCCCCACCCCTTGTTTACATGAAAGGCTTGATATTTTTGGAATGGACATATAGCTTTCCAGATGGATTTTGTCTGGTTCTATTTATACACATATGTCCCTTTCATCCTCACACCTTCAGGAGATTTGACCTCAGAAATATGTCAACATCTGGAGGTTAGAAAAAATAGCTGGAAGAAATGTTACTATTCCTATGCACAATGTACTACTAGAAATATAACCTTGTTACTGCTGTTTTAGATTAAAGAAAATAAATCCATGCTAAAACAGGCATGGAGGCTCTTAATAACACAAGGTGTATGCCTTCTTAGAGACTGACCAATTTATTGAAGGGGAAACAAACCACTGAGATGTGGAACGGTATAGTATAGCTCAGTGGTTCTCAACCTTCCTAATCCCGTGACCCTTTAATACAGTTCCTCATGTTGTGGTGACCCCAAACCCTAACATTTATCCATTTTACAGATGGAGAACACTGATGCAGAGAGTCTTAGGCGACCCCTGTGAAAGGGTCTTTCGACCCCCAGGTTGAGAACCACTGGTATAGCTCAATCTTGTCAGATCTTGAAAGCTAAGCTGGTTTGGTACTTGGAAGAAAGACCTCCAGGAAAGACTGCAGAGGAAGCAATGGTAAACCACCTCTGCTTAATTATTTGCCTTGAAAACCTCACCAGGACTCACTATAAGTCAGCTGCATCTTGATATCACTTCACTCATACACAAACCACCTCTGAACGTCCATTGCCTTGAAACCCTACAGAGTCTCCATAAGTCAATTGCAATTTGACGGCAAAAAAAAGAAAAGAAAGCATTCTTGAGTCAAACTTTGTCACATGCACGAAGTATGACATTCAGTGGGCAGAGAGATTCAGACCCAGGACTACAAACAGCAGATGGCCGAGAGATGACTGTAAAGAGAAGTTAAAAGAACCAACACCTCCAACCATTCATAAAGGGACTATGCTCACCCCTCCATCTCCAGAGCAGACCATACACAGCTAGCTCACCTTTGTGCTTCCAGCACAGACGTTCCCTTCATAGGCACAGTAGTTGCTGCTTATGACTTGGATACTTTGGGAAAATTGGAATGGAGTAGAAAAAATAATTCCACTGATCTGACCAAGGCAGTCAGCAGAAATTTTGTTTGTTTTGGCGCATCAGGTGGTGGATGAGAACCCTCACACATATGTCGCTCACAAGAAATTGTTGGCTATCATTGCAGAAAAGGTTCCAGTGAACCAAGGGGTCCCTGATGATGATTGGGATGAGTTCAAGAGAATGCTATACACAGGACTGAACTCACAGACCAGGGTGACTATTGGTCCTTTGGACCCTGAAGCCCTCATATGGCAGGCATTTGAGGATAGGATCAGGTGGGCAGTAGACCTCCTCGGGGGTTCTGGCACCCTGAAGCTACTTGCCAAGCCAGCCAGTAATAACCGAGAGTCAAGATGTAACCCCCATGCTCAGAATGGGTTGACCCAGTAAGGGGTGGAGACTCAGAGCAGCACGAGGCAGCAGACCTCATGTAGTTGGAGGAGACAAGGCTACCAGACCTTGATTTCTATAAGCCCTTAACACCTTGTTAAGGGTTTCTTTTTGTGTTTGTAATGGGTGAGAGTTCTCCTGGAAACCTTCATCATGTTGAAGCCTGTTCATCAAGCCCTTGGAGTCTTCAGGAGCCAACCCACTTGCAAAGAAGAAATGGACTTGGCAGTATCAGTAGACTGTAAATATAAGGACTTGAAATTGCAACCTGAACAGGACCTTGAAATGTAATGTTAAATGTTGATGTTATGTGTTAAGAAAGTAAACCATTTTGTTTTTTAAAAATTGTTGTTGCAAACTCATTCCAGGTTCTGCCCCACAGAACCCATAAGCTGAGGTTACAAAGACACCCTGACCCCATCCAAACCATGACATCTTTCAAGAATGAGGATCGCCATAAATCCACCCAATCTAGGAGTACTTTGTTCCTGATCACTGATTATTTTGATATGCTAAGGATTGAACATGTCATCTTCCACATGCAAATTAGGTGGTATATCCCTGAGCTAAGGCCCCACCAAACAAGTTACCTGTGCCAGATTTCCGTCTTCTTCATAGTTATGAATACTGTATTTATTTTATTAAAATTATATTTCACCTCTCAGTTCAAAAGTCTTACTGCACTGATTTAAATCATTACAAATAAAAAAAACACTAATTTAAAAATCCATCTAAAACATTTTACAAAATAATAGCAGATAATTAATCCTCAAAAGAATCAGGAGAAAGAATTGAAATAAGAAGATGAAGACAAATCATGATGAAAGGTAAAATCATGACTAAAAAGAGCACAAGAAAATCACCTCAGAAGTACAACCCTGGGTAAACAGAAAAGATTGAAAACAACACCTAAAACTCAAAAGTATAAATGTGCCCTTTCCCATTTCTTTTTATTTTCATGTGTTTATTTGCATGCGAACCTTTTTGCACTAGCATTCCAGATACATTTCTTTCTTTTATGGCATTTTTACACTTTTTTCATTGCCATTTAGCAGTAAGTGGGGGAAAATAACATTGACATTTCATAGAATTTTTATGAGGAAAAATGTGGCATTAGAAAGCAGAAAGTGCATCACAAATAAAGACTCCATGGTTCAATTTGCATGAGGGGAAAGCAAAAAATGAAACAGGGAGAGGTTGAAATAGTGGGACTGAGGAGTTCAACCGCATTTGTAAGAAAAAGGTAGGTGTCTGGGCCATGGCTGAACCACTGGTGCAGACAAAGTCCTGTTTCTGTTCTCCGGGCATCTTGCTTTAGAAGATGGGAACACGCAGATCACAAGGAAGAAGATGATTGGTAGTTTTGTAGTCTGGTCAGCCTAAAGGAAATTGATCAATAAATACCATAATACCCAATGCCATGTATTGTTCCATGTATTGGGGTGCTCCACAAATGGGACAACAATACTTGTTCTGTTTGGGTTTCCTTCAGCGAGCAGCCACCAAACGAAACTCTATCTCAGTCCATTTAGACAGTTTTCTCATTTCCTCCCCAAATTTAGTTCCCAAAATTGCAGTTATAAATTTGCTTCATTTAAATATTTACAGTGGTTGTGTGGAAAGTTTATTCATGTTTTTCCTTCATCTAAACATATGGTTACAGAAAAAGACCTTTAAACACCCTCTGCTTATCCTTTTTCCTTCACAGTTTTCAAGGATTGGGCTATTGTGAGTTTTACTGGCTGGAAAAGAGCAGGGATGGCAACTTTCTTAATGGTGGGTGTTGATGCTCTGTTTATTTCTTATGCCCTGCTTATCTTTTGGAGGGTCCTGTTCTGGCATTGAATGATTACCACAAGTAATTCTCTTCAGCCGTGCTGCAAAATTAACCATTCAAAGGTCTCACTACATGAGATAGGATTTGTTATGCTTGGCTTTACTGAGGCCCCACAATCTAGACCGTCTTACCCCTTATGTCCCCGCACAGTTTACTGGTGGTACCTGACCCCTTGATGATGCGGCTGGCCTCCACCCGGGCCAGGGCCTCTAGAGCCCTGGCCCTTGCCTGGTGGAACACTATCACCAGCTGTCCGGGCCCTGCAGGATCTTGGTGAGTTCCGCAGGGCCTATAAGACTGAGTTGTTCCACCGGGCTTTTAGGGGACCAGCCGCTGATATGTGCCCCCTCCTTTTGTTTTTCCGTACACTCTGGGCCCATAGCAACCATGGAGCCCTCCGCTCCCCTTCCTTCTTCTCTGGGAGGGAGTTTTAAGTCAGACGCCAATACTTTTGTTTGGTTTTTTTGCATAAATTTGATTGTCTTGAATGTGGCACCGTTTAATAGGGTTTTAATGTTATGATTAAGTGGAGCCTATCTTATTGTGACTTGTATTTATTTATTTGCTCCAACACTGGTTTGTTTTATTCATCTTGTTGTTCACCGCCCAGAGCCCTTTGGGGGAGGAGCGGTATGTAAGAATGAAAAGTAAATAAATAAATAAATATCTTTCTTCTTTAGCATTGTGAAATAGTAGCTCATCCCACTGAAAAGACATGAAATTAAAATGTTTCCGCTCAAGGATATATAAGTGATCAGGTCTCTTGTTTTCAGTGGTAAGGCAGAGGACAACTCTATGGCATACCCTGCCTAGTGATTGGCAAGTGCCTATCAGTTGATGGTGAAGAGCTGCCAGAGCAACTCTTGGTGTCTTGCTGGTAGTCAAAAACTGACTGGCATGTCATACATTGGGAGATGCAGACTGACATTTTGTTTTGTTATCCAGTGCATAGCAGATATTCACCTGTCAGGGACAACTGAATGATATTTGTTTGTTCTGCTATCCTTAACAATTAAAATTTTTCTCCCTTTTCCCATCACTGGTGTCTGTGTGAGGTTGTAACAATCACATGTTAAATGGTCAAGAGTTGACAGGGCTGCTATTTCCTGATTTTTGGTAACTAGCCCTCTGCTGTTCATCACAGGATTTAATCTGAAGTAACTACAACTCCAGGTTCCAGAGCATTGTTACTTCTTTAATTAGAAATCTCCTTTTTGTTGATAAGTATGCATTGTGGTTCAGTTCAAAAGTGCCGGCAACAGCTTTTTCTCCAAGATATTTGCAGTAACTGTCCTGGAATATTTGTGTCCCTAGCCAATGCTTATCTAACCATATGGTTAGAGAGGCCCTCGTGGGGCTTTTCTTGAATTCAAGGAATTCCAAATGATACATTCTCTGAGAATATTATGTTCTGGATGATCTAGCACATGCAAGACTGATGCAGGGAACCTGCTCCAAACTGCATGCAGAAATGGATTGCTTTTAACTCTATGCTTTAAGAGGTACATATGTAATGATGCACCATGCTCCAATCATTTATTTTTGAAATATTTGGATTTTAGTGTGCAAGAGTTAAGCAATAGGTTATTGGCATATGCCATTTGAAATAGTCCTTTCATATGATCTTTTTAGCCACATGGGAACCATCAGGTGCTCTTTGTGAGTTTGTGTACCTCTTAGGTTCTTTCCAATAACTTTTCATTCATATCCTCCCATGGGATGGCATTGTATTTTCATTCCATTCTACACATTAATTAGTGAAATGATTTTTTGAGCTTTCATACATAAATGTAGCCCAGAACATTTGCATGATGGTTTAATGCGTTCCTCTCCCACTGTATAAATCTCTGTGAGGAATTGTTGATGACCCCTCTTAACTTGCTAACGAGGACATGCAATTTGGCTGATGAATCATAAGTTTGCTTTAGTTTTAGGCTATGTTTGTGTCTGTCTCAGTGGAATCTGTCCCTTCCCTCTCCATAGTAACTGTTTTGTCTCTGACATCACTAGCCAAAAGAGGGCAGGAAGGTTATAACATCCTGTGGGGGCGAGGATGCAGAAGGGGGCTTAATGTAGAAGGGGAATATAATTTAATGAGAGCACATTTTTAACCCTCCCAGTTCAGAGCTCAAAGTTCTGAGGATGCAAGCAATACTAGAAAGAGTTAGACAAATTTGGAGAACCAATGGTTGAGGTCTGGGAGGGGAAAAAGACAGGTACCCTTGTTAGCTTCCCTGCTGAGGCTTAAAGCAGCCTAAGGAAGTATTTAGAGCTGAAGAAGAAGAGTTTGGATTTATGCCTCGCTTTTTTCAACCATAAGGAGTCTCAAAGTGGCTTACAAACGCCTTCCCTTCTTATCCCCACAACAGACACCTTGTGAGATAGGTGGGAGCAGTGGCGAAGCTTTCACGGGATAGGGTGGGGACAAATTCCCCAGGCAGGTCCCTGTTTGGTCCGCCCCACACACCCCTACCCCTTCCCCCCTCAGATGGGCCCAGCTGAAGGAGCGGCCTAGTGGGGACCCATCACTTGGCCTGGCAGAGGCCTCAGCCAAGAGCCCCTCAGCCCTCCCCTGCCAGGCCTGGTGGAGGTTGCAACTGGGCACCTCTTGACTCCACTCCACCAAACCCCACCAGGCTGCCTGGGACTGCCACCGGTCAGGTAAATGGGGTATGGGGTGCAGAGGGTGTGGGGAGCACGGGGGCACCATTTTGCCCCGGGTGCCATTTTGCCCTGCTAGGCCTCTAGGAGGGACTGAGAGGGTAGGGGAGGGTGGGGACTGAGACGGAACTGTGACTAACCGAAGGTCACCCAGTAGGCTGCATGTGGAGAAGTGGGGAAACAACCCTGGTTCCAGAGGTGGAATGCAGCCTATTCACACCTATTCAGTAGAACCGGTTGTTAAAATTTTCTCAGTTCGGAGAACCGGTTGTTAATGATTAACTCCACTAGGGACAAGGGGGTAATCTCTGTCCCTGGGTACAACAAATCTTGTCAAGTGAGGGATGCAAAATTGCCCCCCCCCGGGCCCCCTGTGGCACTCCCACCTCCAAACCCCACCCCCTAACCCCCACGGCACCCACCCCCACCTCCACCCCCACCCACTTACCTTCACTTCAGAGCGAGATAGGAATTGGCAGAGAATCCCTAACTCAAGTCTCTTTCCTGCAGTCGATAGCTTTTGCCCTTAACAAAAATGGCTGCAGTAATAGCGACGAGATAGGTAGGTTTTAAAAGAAAATATGACCTTCTACTTTCAGTTTTGTAGAGGCAAGTTCTGCCTCATGTGGGGGAGAGGTGGGCTTGAAAACTGGTGAAAGGGCTGGGAATGGGTTGGAGTCAAGGGGTGGTGGTGGAGTGGGGAAGAGATTTAGCACTTTAAAACTGCATTATGCAAACAGCACACAAGCAGCAATTTATAAAGTTTAGAGATTAAGAATCTGAAGTTTACAAATTAATCTCATAGATGCTAGAACGCATTCAGCCATGAACAATTGAACCCGCAACATTTTAATTTAGGCTGACCAGCCATCCCGCTTTTGGCGGGACAATCCCACCTTTGCACAATTTGTCCCGCGTCCCGCGGGTTCCTTGCATTGTCCTGATTTTTGGGAGGCTGCCACACTGCCTTCTGGGGTGCAAGGCAGTGCAGCAGGCTCCTGCGCGTGCGGCCACAAGAGCACGGCCTTTTGGGGTGCTGCCGTTTCCCGCCCTGTCACAGGGAGGGAAACAGCAGCGCCCCAGAAGCTTGCGATCGCGCGCATCCATGCTGACCACACGCATGCATCACGGCCACAGGAGCCGCAGGCACCTTCACGGAAACGTTTCCACCTCCTGTTCCCTCCCTGTGACAGAGGGGGAAGCGGCAGCGCTTAAGCGGCCTCATCAGCGATAGCGACGTCTTGTATCGCATCGCAGCGTACAACCCGAGCATGGCCTTCTGGGAGATTGCTGCCGTTTTGCTGCCGCTGCCCTGTGACAGGTGAGGAGCAACAAAAGCAGCCCCAAAGGCCGATGGCGGCTCCTGTGGCCATCTTGGCGCATCGCCTGACCTCAGGAGCACTGCAGCCTGAGTAGCTGCCATTTTTTTTTGGCTGAAGCGGCAGCACCCAGAGGCCCGTGCGCTATGTGGCCATCTTGGCGCATGCTCTTGCGGTGGCCTCCAGGAGCACTACCTCTGGGCGCCCAGCCGTTTATTTGAGGAAAGCGGCAGCACCCAGAAGGCAGTGTGCTCCTGCGACTGCGTCTTTATCTGCATCATCTGCGTGTCGCCACAACCGCCTACCCCATCCCGGGTTTACAAGGTGACCATCTGGTCACCTTATTTTAATTAGTAGTTTATATTATGCTATTAAATGGAGTTGCATAACCCATTTAGTTAAAACAATTATGCAGGTACATGTATGTGATTTTACAATATTGTGTCTCTTAAAGTAAATTCATACATAACTAAGGAGTACAAATCATATATTATTGCCAACCTCCAGGTGGGTGGCTGGAGATCTCCTGGAATGCAACTGATTTCCAAGCACAGAGATCAGTTCACCAGGGAGAAAATGGCAACTTTCTATGGTAGTTTCTGCATGGTATAGGTGTGGGGAAAGGTAGTATGGATCCCTCAAGAGAAAGTGACAGTTAGTCTATTTTCAGGTAATTTACAAAATAGTTCACTGATCTGGTGCAAAAAAATCGCTGGGGTGATTTGTGAAAGATTTACATGTTCAATGCTCACTTGGAGCTGTTTCTCAGGCTAACAACCTACCTCATAGGGTTGGTGTGATGACAAAATTAGGAGAGAGAGTTGGTGGGCAGAAGCCCATGTTTTGGAAATTATCTATTAAAGTGGAAATTAACTTGTATTGTCAAAGGCTTTCACGGCTGGATTCAACTGGTTGTGGTGGGTTTTTCGGGCTGTGTGGCCGTGGTCTGGTGGATCTTGTTCCTAACGTTTCGCCTGCATCTGTGGCTGGCATCTACAGAGGTGTATCACAGCGGGAAGTCTGTTACACCCTGTGTCCAGTGAGAAGGGAATGTTTTATTTAAAAAATTTATACCCCTGCCGCAGCACTGCCCACCCAGCTCTGGAATGCCCCGCACCCGAAACGCCCAGGCCACGCCCCCACTGCGTCATGCTGCACCCGGCCCCGTTGGCTCCACCATCATCGGTACCTGTTGTTAAAATTTTTGAATCCCGCCACTGCCTGGTTCCCCAGATAAGATAAGAGTCAACCACTATTAACTGCTACACCATTATTTATTTGTTTGTTTGTTTGTTTGTTTGTTTGTTAATTATTGCATTTTATGCAGCCACTCGAGGAGCCTATCAGGGCGGTGTACAACACTAACAGACAATAAAACAAGATAAAAATAAATTAAGACTTAAAATGCATTATTCATTATGACTAGAAGAATATGCTACAAAGATTTAAATACTTAATCCTCAATTTAGCTGGTTTGGGTCTAGTCTGTATAAAACTGTTCTAATCACATTTACAGTGGCAACTGCTGATGGCTTTCAAATAACTGATAATTTTGGAAAAGAATGCCCCTGTCCATAAATTCCTATTGGTCTTGTGATCAGTATTACATGTTTCATATGTCAGTAATGTACATCACTTCTAAGCCAATGCTATGACTGGTTCTGTTTTAAACAAATGAAATGTTTCAGAACCAGCTCTCCATCTGCAATGGGTCTAATCTAAAGTTAAAGAGGACTTTATTTTTTTTTTCTGTGCAGGTTGCAGAATTTTTCCAATTACAGTTCCTGCTTTGAGAACTTGTTTTACAATTTGTGCTTCTTGAAGCTCCTGGTCAGGTCAAACTGACTGGTTTGAGGTTATTTGGAATTCAAGGAGACTGAAAAAGTTAATTCTATTGTCTATTCAGAGGCTTGTACCTTTGCAACCTCCAATTTTTAAAGCTGCCTTTTTGCAAAATGCCTTACCTAGTCAGACAGCTCAACAAATATTAACTGTTTCAGCAATACGTATTTTCTTAGAGTAGTCGAAATTTTGAAAATATGAAGTCCCAAATATATTTCAACTGAGCGGGAAAGCAAGGCCATTTCTAGAGGAAAGCAGAGTTCTGCATTTCACTTTGATGAAATGTGAGCTTTTGTCAAGACAACTGGGTGGGAAGAAGGGAAGCAACAGAGCTTCCTTTCTGGCTTTGAGAAGGGGAGAATGGGGGAAACAACAAAAGAATACAAGAGCTGGGTAGAGATGACCAGGAAGGTAGGAAGATCAACCACATATAAAAGGTAAAGCTAATAATGCTAAGAAAGGTTGGAGGCACAGAAAAAGAGGAGGACCCAACAAGAAATGGATTGACTCTATAAAGGAAGCCACATCCTCAGTTTGCAAGAGAATGAGCAGGGCTGTAATTGATAGGACATTTTAGAGCGTATTGATTCATAGGGTCATCATGAGTCAAAAAGCAACTTGATGGCACTTAATACACACACACTTAAGATACAGGAAGAGAGAGATTGCAAGATGACTATGAACTGACCCATGGAGAAACAAGAACATAAGAGCAAATCCACTAGATTTGACAAGGGGTCAATATAGTCCCATATCATGTTCTACACAGTTTTCCACTAGACCAGCGGTCTGCAACCTGTGGCTCTCCAGATGTTCACAGACTACAATTCCCATCAGCCCCTGCCAGCATGGCCAATCCTGGCAGGGGCTGATGGGATTTGTAGTCTGTGAACATCTGGAGAGCCACAGGTTGCAGACCCCTGCACTAGACTGTCCCAAAAGGCTCTCAAAGAAGTATGTTAGTCCCTGCAGCATTCAGAAGTGTCCTGACTTTAAAGATAGAAAATCCATGTAGTCCTCCTAACTCCTTCCTGAGTTCCATCCAATCCCCTTGAAACAGATGAAAACAGACACAAACATTTTGTAATACCTTTTATTGAAGCCAATCCAAATGACACAAAACATTGTGCAAACTTTTGGTCCTACAGAACCCTCCATCAGGCAGCTATTACAAAAATTAAAGGAAAAAAAGGCATGTGCTCCAGGTCCAGATGCTGGCAAACTCACAATTTGATTGCTGAAGATGTTGGATTCCAAAGCAGTTGCATTCCAGGAAGAAGAAACAAACAATGGAGGATCATCTCATTTAGAAAACAGAGTCCAGCAAGGTTCAAATGTCACACAAAACCCATGCAAGAATCACAGCTCTCTTTGCAGGCAGGGAGCAGATGGAATCACTTGACAGTCTTCATTTTAACAATGATGGAGGCATGGAGAAAGTGACATATGCCGTAACTGAACTGGCTGGGACCGGCAGACATCTTCAGCAAATGTGGGTTTAGGCTCAGACCCACTATTTTATTTATTTATTCTTTCCCAGCCCAGGGCCAGGCTCAGGGTAGCTAACATCTTTCAAAACAAACATACAATATATATAATATAAGTTCAACAATAAAATAATTTAATACATTAATATGAAATCAATACTAATTACTTGTCATTAATGTTCTTCCAGGCATACAAGTTGCTGACCAGGCATTTTTTTTTCCAAAAGGGAGAGGAAACAGACCATAAAACTCACTAAAGTATTCAAGAACACTAGTATGATGGTGCCTGATTATATTTTTAAAGATAGCTGTTTGTGGAGAAGGGGTGGGGGGATTCCTTCATATATATTCATATTGTCCTTGGAACATTTTACAAAAGGATTTTAGAAAACAGTGCACGAGGACAACATGAAAATATATCAAGGAATTTCCCCCCTTCTCCACAAACCTTGGATTACTGGGGTTTTTTTTTGGGGGGGGGGGGGTATTAAAAAAAACATGCAGAAATCTTTTTGTGGGTGGATTTCAGTGTGGTGCCAAACGTATCAGAGAGTTATATATAGCAAAGATCTATTTTTGTGAGAACACTAATGTGATAATGAGCAGACAGGTAATATGCCTCCATTAGGACCAATCAAAAACCATCAAGCAGACTTTTGAGTTACTCAAAATGTTTTTATTAAGCTAGCTGTCAAGTCAAATAAGGGCAGAAAAATGTGTTGGGTGTGCAAGAAAATCTGCATCTGCAGACTAAGTCCTCACGGGTCAAAAACACCTGTGCGGGCCCAGTAAAAACATTGGTTGGGGGGAGAACTTCACATGGCTGCTGACTCCAAAACGAGGCAGCACTGTGCTTTCCACACCCAAACGGTGGGGAAACGGTGGTTTTGAGATGTGCCAAATGAGCGAGTTTTCCTACCCAGTGCTGGGTGAATGGCACCAGGTGGGAGGCACCGCTTTCAGGTGCCTCCTTTTTTCTTTTCAACTTACTTTCTCTCTCCATGCAGCTCCTCAGGGACAAGGGGACATGCCGCCTGCCCTCCAACCCCCAAGGCATTGACATGACCACAGGGGCGTGTCTCCTTGTCCCCGAGGAGCTGCACAGGGAAGAGAAGGTACGTTTAAAAACAAAAAAGGATGTGCCTTTGTGCGAAGGCGCCTCCACAGGCTGTGGGAGCTCCGGGGCCACCTGCACGGAAGCATTCCAATGACCCCAGGACTGCACCCCAGTGTGCAGCCACTTCCCTGGCCACTGCAGAGTGGGCCTATGACAGTCTTATCATGGAGCAAAGGAAGTGAAAAGTAAATTTCATCTGATTAAATTGCACTGAGTCCATAAAAGAACTCAGGCTGCATCAACTGCAACTGATACTATGGAGGATGTATTTACTAGGGACAATTCCTTCATTTCAAGTTTGATATGCCATTGGAAGAGATGCATTGTGGGGAAAGCAAGTTGATACCAGGAAGAGCAAGCAGCTGCCATGCAGAGGTGCCCTGAGTGAGTCATCTCTAGTTCTGATACGTCCCATCTTTACAGCAGTTGGCAGAGGAATATTTGCTGGACTGGGCCAGACCACCTACTGCACTCCCTCTCCCACAAGCTGTCATCAGCTGTCTGGCATCTGGGTTCCAAAGCTGCTTGTCACTTCCCTCTTCCCTGTTGCCAAGCATCTGCCAGCATAAGTGGCATCATATAACTGCAGCATCCCTTTGACAATGAGCAGCGATACCCTCTCATTTCAGATGTTTAAAATGATGCACTTTTTGCTGGGAGCTCAGCTAGACCATCAGTTTTTCACAGTTGGCCGGCAATGATTGCACCAGAAGGCAATGAAGTTTGCACCAAATTCTGTGATTTGTTGTCTATTTTTCAAATTTAGTAATCTGCATTATAATGAATAAGTCTTTCTGGGATTGAGCTGGATGGCAATCTCAGTTTCCCTGTTCATGGCCACATCCACCCCATTTCTGGTTTGATATTCTTTTACATTATTGGAAGAACATAAAAAGCAAAGTTAATGCTATTTTTGTTCACCACTTCCTACCCATACACCTACCACCTAGCTACTTCTTAGCCTTAGAACTCCTACTTGCTGAATCAAACATTATGGAGTACAGTACACTGATTAGGTCTGGCATTTCCACCTTATGCACGATTTGTAGGTTCTCATTAATTCCCATATAGGCAGTAGACAATTCAGACTGAAAAGGGGGCTTCAGAGTTGTCCCTCACCTCCCCCAAGTTGGGGAAACCTACACAAATAATATTGTCCTATCTTAAAAGTCAACTCCTGCTTTTGAAAACATGCTTGTTTGCACTGTATTTAGTGACTGGGGAGGCAGGAAAAAATGTGGGTGAAATTGCACAAATGTAATATTAGTTTAGAAAGCAGATTTTAAAATTAAACTTGCAAACAGGAATCATGCATCAGTACAGATGAAGCAAAAATGAAATTAAAATAGTGTTAAATGTGAGATGTTGATAACAGAATCTCCGAAAAGTGTAATCCTGTGCACTCTTCCTTAAGAGTAAACCCCTCTGACAGAGTAAACTACCATAGAATCAAGTTGCTTGGCTGTGTCGCACATGATCCGTAGCCATAGTTTGTCTTTACAGCAGGAGTCCCTAACCTTTTCGAGCCTGTGGGCACCTTTGAAATTCTGATATAGCATTATGGCACAGCCCAAAAATAGCTGTAGCAGAAAGGGAGGACGTGGATTACACTGGAGCTATCTGGAAGGTAGAAAGGGCGGGTCACTATGACTTCCTCATGAGTCAGAACAATGATGACCAGGTAGGGTTGCCAGGGTGCAAGGAGGCTGTAAGGTTGCCAGTTCCTTGATATTTGGCGATGGAGCCTGGGAAAGACAGGGACCTCATTAGGGAACCATGCCATAGAGTTCACCCTCCAAAGAATCCATTTTCTCTGTAATCTGATGGTGAGCAGTAATTCCAGGGAATCTCCAGGCCCCACCTGGATAAAGTGATAAAGGCACACCTACATAAAATCTACTTTATTTCACTTTCATGGTGATCTTCCTCAAAGTAGCTCAGAGCAGCAGTATATGCCTGCCCTGTCTTATCCTCGTAACAATCTTTGGAGAGGTTAGGCTATGAGAGACCAATTAGCTTTAAAACTAATTGTGAATTTCAGGGCACTAGAATTTCAGGGCACTAGAAGGGATTTAAGCACAGGTTTCCCTTGTCCGTGTTCAACTAGCATGCTATCATACTAATATTACACCATACTAGTACAACAGTGAATAGAAAAGGAAATACGGAACATGTTTTTTTTCCTGAGCCAGGATAGTTTTGTTCAGTAAATATTAATTCATTTTATATTTCCTTCTACCTACTCATAAAGGAAGAAAAACAAGTTTTGCATGAGTTATTTTGCACACAAGAATATAACATTTTAATTTACCTGACCACAGAGCTTCTTCACAAGAGTAGGAAATCAATTGGCTTTTAACACTAGGCAGTTGAGATTTGACAGCACTTTTCCTTCTAATCATTGCTGTGCTTTGATTCAGAGCAATATAAATAGTGAAACATGCTATATATTATAACAATGAATATAGTGTTACTGCTAATTCGGTGTTCCAGTCACTCATGTCAACTGTGGGAGCACTGTGACACATGCAAAGGGGGGAACTTTTGATTTGCTTGTTTGTCAAGGAGAAAATAGTTCAAACTGCAAGGCTAACAAAAACTGCCAACTGATGTTACAAATTAATTTTGCCCATGGTACAGTTGGTGGTACTATATAAGTCTGTTACTACTCATAGTGGGTCCTTGATATACTTTGATGCAATGTAGTTTGCCTTTTTAAAAAATGGGATGAAATTAGATCAGACAAGCTGAAATTCATGAGGACTTGCAGGAGGCATATCATTTCTGCCTTCCCCACTATTATTTCCTTTTCCTGACACCCCCCCCCCGACTCTTTCTTTTTTTCCTGCTCCCTTTTGTTCTTCAACCCAATAGTGAAGCCACAATTATCTGCCCCTCTGTCTTCAGCTTTCCCTCTCGCCCAGAAGATTCTACCTAGGAAAACAATGGCCCAGTTGTGTGGTAGCAGCCACTGGGCCAGGCCAACTTGCATGGTCAGAAACCCTCAAGGACTTGTGGAAGGGATGTATCACTTTCCCTTGTCTCTCCCTCCCCGCAGTATTTCCTGTTTCCCTCTTCCCAGCAATTCCTATATCTTCTCTCCTTTTCCAGTTTCATTCTTTCCTTTTCAGCTATTCATCAACCTACCTTTTATCTGACTCCAATTTTCGCTATTTGTTATTTATTTACTTCATTCACACCCCGTCTCTCTCCACAGAGGGGGCCAAAGCAGTTTACATTATGCTCCCCCAATTTATTTTTTTTCAGTTCAGATTTTCCTGCAAACCTTGAAGGGGGGGTCCCCAAATTTGCAGAAGTATTTGTTTTCTTTCTGTGTGGCCTCAATCTGTGGATTTAAATATCCACAGCTGAGGCCACAGTTGAGAAATAGATATTTCTGACCAGCTGCTTAGAGCCTTACATTGGAGTCGGCGGAGCATGTTGAAGGACTTTGACTCCTTGGTCCTTTCCCCACTTACCTTAAGCCCCGCGCTACTCGAGGAGAGTAGCGCGGGGTCCCTCGGCACTCCCCACTGAGAGGGGCAGCGACAGCGCAGCCGCCCCGACGCTGCTGCTGTCGCGCCCCTCAGCGCGAGGCATTCCTGGCGCTCTTTCAAAGGGCGCCTTTTGATGACCCCGCACAGAGCGCGGGGTCGTGGGGATGCCGGGGTGCGCGCCAGGGATGCCCCACCCTGGGGATTGCCCTCGGAAAAGGGTAAGTGGGGAAAGGGCCTTTGATTCCAATAATCTGTAATCTGTTACCTACAAGAGGTCCCAGGCAGTCCTGGGACAGACAGGGGCAATGGAGCCCTGTGGGTACTTACCACCCACCTTTACAGACAAGTTGCATATGGGCTTTCTACCTGAAGCTTTTTGACAGGTAATCCTCCCTTCTTGCTGCTGATCTCTAATGCAAAGACTCTCACCCCCACAGCATGTAAATCTTATCCTGACTGTTCACCAGTACTGTTCCAAGGGCATACCATAGGGTCTACCAGACTGAATGTTACTTGAGAGCCCCCAAGATCTGAGGGATTGAGATCAAACCCCTTACCATCATTAGCAGCCTTAGATATTTTATAAGCTATCAGAAGGACTATGACCTATGAGGCTTGTTTCTCTTATCTACCTGTATAGTCAGGTCACCCTATTGTTAATTTCAGTTATCTGAGTGATATTTGTATTTTATGGATTTTAATCTATTTTGTTTTTAAAATGTATTTGATTTGTTGTTACCTGCCCTGAGTCTCCAGTTCATTTACTGTATCAATATTGGTGGCCAGTACACCAGCAGACCTGCCTCCTTAGAATAACAACCTCTCCACAAAGTAAGTGAAGAAGGGGAGCGGGGGGGGGGGGGGGGTTTCCTGCCTGGTGATTGTTGGATATGATAAAGTAGCCCAAAATCCTCAACCACTGTAATGGGGGAGGGGCAGAATATAAATCTAAAGTATAAATAAACAAATAAATGATATGTGAGATTAAATTGCAAAAAAAGGGGTACCATTTTAAGAAGGTCTGCTTTGAAGTTTAATATTAATCAACTGTGGATTTTGTGATGCTTTGGAACCCATAATTACATCTTAAATGTTTATGCTGGTTGTCATACACTGTTTCACGTTTCTTTCTGCAGAAGTGGCTAAGAAATCTGTGTCTAACTGCTGTCAAGTCACAGCAGACTCATGGTGGCCCCATCAAAGGGCTTTCAATGCAAGTGTCCTTTTTTGGAAGTTTTTTAAAGAGAGGCTGGATGGCCCTCTGTCAGGAGTGCTTTGTGTGTTCCTGCATTGCAGGGAGTTGGACTTGATGGCCTTTGGGGTCTCTTTCAACTCTATGATTCTAAGTGAGACGCAGAGGTGCTTTGCCATGGCATTCCTCTGCAGAGTCTTCCTTGGTTGTTTCCCTTCCAAGTACTGACCTTGATTAACAAGAACTGATGAGTTTAGGCTATCTCATGCCACTTTCGCTTAGGTAAGAAACAGCATAGTTAAAAATAAGGGCAAGTCTACATTATTAATATAAACTGGTTGAATTGTTTTTTCCCCTCTGTATGTAGTCCTGGGAATTGTTCTTGTTTGCAGAGGACAAAATCTCTAAGTAACATTCTTGGCACCCTTGTCAAACTACAGTTCCTTGGGGGGGAACCATGGCAGTTAAACTGATATGTGTAAGAATGTCTCAACTATAAAATATTTCTACTAAAATGACTCCTTGGTATGCAGAACTCTGGAAATGAAATACCACAAGGCTACAAGGATTATGATTGTTGGCATCGACCCAGCATTTAATGGAGGTGGGAATGGAAAATGGGGGAGAGGGAGAAGAGCTCTAAGAATTACTGATGACGTCACGGTCTCGCCTCCTGTTCCTATAAAATATATAAAAATGTGTTTCTTTTCTGGCTTTCTCCCAATGGTTCATCTTTTTTTAAAAAAAATTGAAACATAAACCAGTTTTTTTTAAAAAAATTGAAACAGTATAAAATTGTAATTTTCTTACCATGAGAAGCATATGACATCGATTCTAGTAAAATGTGAGGGATATCTCTACAAATGGGGTCTAGAAGCATAAGCACCTTCTTCTTCTTGGCTTACAGAGTTCCTGGGACCATGATCCATGCAGTAGACATTGCTTCTCCACCAGAATTCGTGGCTTAACCTTTGGATATTCAGAGTAATACCCAAGAATGGCACTTGAGCACACACAGAATAATCTCAGACCCTTTCTTCTGTTGTTAGGCTAGGTTCTAGTCCCCCTTGGGATTTTTTTTAAGAGTGACTGATATGGATCAGTAGATCTGCCATTTGAGACTGATCAGTATAGAGCTGCCAAGACTTTGCATGGAAGAGTTCAGAAAAACTCAAACTACCCCCTTTAAAGCAGAGACTAGAAATGGCTTTCAAAATACTTCCAGATGCTACCCATCTATCACCCAAATCACAAATGTTGCCTTTCCAAATAGGGGTGGAGAAACCATATGTGTGGGATAGGTGTTTGGATAAACCCCTGCTAGACATTATCTTTCTTACACAGTGCTTCACTTTTACTGTCCCAGCACAAGCTCCTACTGGGATTGATTGGAATTGTGTGACTTTCTTGGGCCTTTGACTGACTTTGAGATGCTAAGAAAACTACAGTTCTTGTCAATCCCAGCAGGAAGTCATTCTGGGGAAGTTTGGGAACATTTCCTTGCAGGGAAAAGAGGTTCTGGTTGGAGCCTGTGGCAAGTCCCTTAAGGCCATCCTCTCTGGCTGATTTCAGCTCCATTTTCAGAGAAGTAAAATCTGTGACTTGGGATAGTAAGGGTGGGGGGATTCTTAGGTGAAACACCTTATGTGCTCATGGACACATTTGTCAGTGTTCCCATCCAGTATTTTCATGTGTTTATCAAAGAGTATTGGGATAAATGCAAGCTGTTTGGGGTCAGACATGGAGAAGGTTTGTTCATTATTTCAAGCAATATTCTTATTGATGTAATATAAAATAATGTCACTGAGCTTACTTGCTGTAGCATCACATTATTTGTTCTGATTGCTTGTACTATAATCACATCCTAATACATTTTGTTTTCCTTCCCATGTGCCATAATTACATCCATCCTCATTAAGCTTCATTCCATTGCTTCCAACCCAGCCCTCTCCCTTGACATCAGTTTGCACAGTTTACTTTGTACTCTAGAACATTTGCAATTATTCAAAATTTTATGTTGTACAGACACTTGATAAATGATCCTGTTGCTGAGCATTAATTGGTCTGCCTTTCCATCTTTCTTTCTGCTCCATTTCCTTATACCAAAAGTGCATGACTCAAGATGGCCCAGGAAAAGGAAAATAGACCAAAACAACAACAACAAATCCCACCCAGCCCTACAACGAGCTGTTGCAGATTTGTGCCTTGCCAAGGGTCCGCTGGTGGTGATTCTAGAGTTTTCTGGATGTTCATGTGTGTGATATGGGTCTTCCTCTTCTCCTGCTGCCTTCTACTTTTCCTAGTAGTGTTGTCTTTTCCAGTAGCTCTTCTCATAATATGACCAAAGTATGATAGCATCAGATTATTATTATTATTATTATTATTATTATTATTATTATTATTATTATTATTATTATTATTATATACATAACAACACAGCACAAGTGTCTGGAATTCATCTCTGAATATCGAGTCCTTCCCAAGGACCTAGGATATTAGAGGTATTTGCGTAGAATATGTGCAGTTCCTAGAAGTGCTGCTTTCTGCAGCATGTGGACTGATGTTCTGTCCAAGTTTAGGCTTTCCAGATGTTTTTCAAGATTTCTTGGGATTCCTCCTAGAGCACCGACTACTAGTGGGATTACTGTTGTTCTTTTTTGCCACAATCGTTCAACTTCAATTTGTAGGTCCTTGTATTTTGTGATCTTTATTATTATTGCGATCTTTTTATTATTATTATTATTATTATTATTATTATTATTATTATTATTATTATTATTATTATTATTATTATTATTCATTAACCGCTCAACCCCCAGAGGGCTCTGAGCGGTGTACAGGGCCCATATCGTTCAGTTAGATTAGCTTCCAGGGGGAGTTCAGGTTTTAGATCTAGGACCAACTGATTTGCCTTCCATAAATGCAATCAGTTCCATAAACATTTAGCTATAAGGATCCTGTAAGTAGAAATTCATACAAAGGGACATGTCAATATAAAATTATAGAACTCTGCTACGTAGACTTTTTCAAATTGTTTATTTAAGCAGGAAAAAATAAAGATTAATAAATACATTCTGTTGAATGCATTGGAAGATTCTTTTCTCTTTAAGACAGGGACTTAACAGGCGAAACACTGTTTCTGGGATGTTATTGCTTCCTGTTTTAATATTTCAGGTAGAAACAATAGATACAAAGCTGGCTATCCTGGGTACAAAAAAGCAAGTCAAAGATACTGGTCACAAATGAGGCAGCACAGTATGTGGAGAAACCAATTTCGGACTAAGCAGAGTACCATAGGTACACATGAACAGAACTGTTCCTCTTAGCTATGTAGTTCTTGTGCTCTGCGAATGGCAGCTTTCAATTGAGCCCTAGAAGTTCAATATCACTTGTTATTTTATTAGTCTTTTCTTATTCAGGGGCAACCTCTGACAAATTTAGTTGTCTTTTATTTGTCTGAGATGTTTCAGTTGATTAAATTCTGTATTTCGATCGTTCTTTTTTTTTTTTTTAGCAATGCCAGAGCAAGCTTCTATGAGCTTGGAAAAATACCTTCTCACAATTGAAGGTCAGGTAACTATTGCTGGAATTAACTCTTTGTGCATAAAATACTTCTAGGGTCCTTAAGTAAGTGAACAGAAGAGTTTGCCTTGACCTAGATAGCCCAAGCTATCCTGATCTCATCAGATCACAGAAATGAAACAGGGTTGGCCCTGGTTAGTATTTGCATTTGCACCACCATGGAATACCACACTCATGACGCATAGGCAGGCAATGGCACCGCTGTGTGTCTTTTGCCTTGAAAATTCCACCAGAGGTCAACATAAGTCATATGTGATTTGATGGGAAAGAAAGAAAGAAAGAAAGAAAGAAAGAAAGAAAGAAAGAAAGAAAGAAAGAAAGAAAGAAAGAAAGACTCCAGTTCCCATGAAAATGTGGTCACAGACCTCCCACTGATAAATGAAGATAGTACTTGTGATTCAAACAGAGGCGTAGCTCCAAGGGGACGGGGAGTGCAACACACCGGGCATGCGCCCCTGTAGGGGCATGGCGAGGGCGTTCCAGGGGCGTGGCGGGGGCAATCTGGGGGCGTTCCGGGGTGGGGTGAAGGACATACCAGTGCACCGGGTGCTTTTCCCCCTTGCTACACCTCTGGATTCAACATTCCTCAAATACATAACCCATTCTGACCCAGCTGCCCATCCTTATTTCAAGGGGAGGAAGTTGGCTATGGCTAATTACTCATGAGAATAGGGGCACTAACAATTGTCTTGAAAATTCTTGGTGATTTGGAAGTGGAACCTGGGGAAAGCAGGGTTTGGCAAGGGAAGGGGCCATAATACCATTGAGCTCACATTCCAAATCAGTTGGTTTTTCTAGGGAAATTCATCTCCATCCTCTAGAGTTCAGTTTTATTTTTAGGAGATCTCCAGGTCTCACCAGGAGGTTGACAACTCTGTGAGAAGTAACTGGCACAGAGCTGTACTTAAAACATTCTAACCTTGATACTTTTTCCACTTTCCTCTTCCTATTCAGCTTTAGGTTTTGGTAAGGTGTAAACTTATTCATTCATCAACATAATGGCCTATGTCTATGATGCATCCAGTGCTTACCAGAGGCGTAGCACCAACGGGGTGGGGTGGGGCATGATGCCCCGGGCAGAGCCACAGCGGAGGCATGACCAGGCCCCAGAGCGGGCATTCTGGGGTCAGGTGGCGCCACAGCAGGAGCACAGTACACGTGTGCCCCCCCCCCAGTGGAGTTTCCCCTTGCTCCACCTCTGGTGCTTACCCTGTGGCTCTTTCTTCGCAGTGAGTTTTTCCTGTGGTTTTCAGTTCAAATTAGGGATTCTCCTGCTGTGAAGCTTCCCCAGCCAAGCCAGCTGCCATTTTCCTTGCCCACCACTTCCTTGTTGCCTGCTGCTTTTTTTCCTCTGGAAAAAACAACAACAAAAACTCTTTTGGGCTGCTCTGCTGGCCATGAGTGGGAGAAACTGCTTCTGGGTGGATGGGGAAAGGCGGGCAAATGCAAGGGAAAGCAGGAGGGATGAGCAAAGCTGAAGCAACCTGAACACACAGAAACGATCTTCACTTTTTCAGCAAAGATAAAGAGTAAAATCACACTTGAAGAGGTTCTGGAAGCTGTGAGGCTTCTCTGATCTGCAGTATGGTGACTTCAGAAGGGGGGGGGGGATATATGTGCATAACCAAGAATCCAACCCAAAGGGAATGTATGCTCACTGTGGGGCAGACCACAAGTGCATAAATAGCCTATGGGAACTTTTTAGATTTGAAAAAGCATACTAAAATTATTGAGATCTGAACATGAATTCTCAAACATTGCCCTGTTTCTGAGTGTGTATGAAATACTGCTTCTTTTGTAGCTTAAAATGTTGATCATGATTCGGGTGATCAAAACCACTTGCGCTTTAGACGCTTGTTTATGTGGGTTATCTACTTGTGTGAGCACTGTGATATAGGAACAGCAAATCTATGTGAGACTATGCTGACTCCTCTTCCATTCACCAGCTAAATACTCCATTTGCAAGCCTTCCTTTCCCTTTTGGGCATAGAAAGGAACAACTGTGCCACAGGGATAACCTTTCATCAAGACTAGATTCTGGGGTTCAATCCCAATGGTTCTTGGCTGAGAAAAGGCCTGCTGGGGACAATTCATTTGAGACTCCTACCGTGTTTCCCAGAAAATAAGACAGTGTCTTATATTAATTTTTGCTCCCAAAGATGAGCTATGTCTTATTTTCAGGAGATGTCTTATTTTTCTGTGTTCTGTTCATCAGGCATGCTTCCAAACAAAAACTTTGCTACATCTTACTTTCGGGGGATGCATTATATTTCGCACTTCAGCAAAACGTCTACTACGTCTTCTTTTCAGGGGATGTCTTATATTCGGGAAAACAGGGTAGTTCCTTGCATCAGGACCATTCAACAGTAGGGTTGCCAACCTCCAGGTGGTGGCTGGAGGTCTCCTGAAATTATAATTAATCTCCAGGTAACAGAGATCAGTTCATCTGGAGAAAATGGATGCTTTGGAAGGTGAACTCTATGGGATTATACCCCATTGAGATCCCTTCCTTCCCTAAATCCCACACTTCTCAAGCCTTAACCCTAACATCTCCAGGTATTTCCCAAGCTAGAGCTGGCAACCCTACTTAACAGCCATTTTTATTAGCACCACTGTTTGCTGAATTGGATTCTGCCAAAGAGGAATGAAAAGACATGAACAGTCTGCTCAAGCCACCAATTCCCTACATTCAGTTATTTTACGCCATAAAATTGAAAAGGATTTCAGTGCTATCTGAGGGCCATCAGAATTTTCTTTTAAGCAGGGACACAGGTACAATAAGGCATTCTTTTCCCAGCCTTGCAAAAGCAGTTCTATCCATGATCTCAGGAAATAAACAGTAAAATAACACATGCATTTTCCTTGGCTCCTCACATTCACCAACCTACGCTGATAGCAGCATGAAATAATGGATTTTTTGACCCCACCTTGCCCTAATTAGGATGGAGATCAGTTATACAACTAGATGGAAAAGATGTCTAAGAAGACAGAAGAAGCCACAGTGGTGGATTAATCTTACAGCAACATAATAAAACAGAGCTGGAAGACAAGTGGATGTATCTTGAGAGCAAAAGATAGTTGACCCTGGTAATGCAACTCAAGAGGTGATTCTGTCACACTTACTGTGAGCAGCTTCAGATATTCAGGCAGGTGCCAAAAATGGAGAACAGACATGACTCATGTTCCTGTTTCTTCACTTTTTCCAAGCATTCAAGCAGGAAATTGTCATCTCCCTCTCTGGTGAAATGAGATACTCAATTCCCTTTGCATCTTGTCTCAAAAGGAGGTACGAATACTACATTCCAGGTGTTATAACAGAGGCAGACTGAGGAGAAATTGTAATTTTTTGCTTTAATTTTCTCCCAACTTGTTAGTTGCTGCTTCAGCTAAAGGTCACACCCCATCTGTAGATTATTTCCTTTGCAATTAGGACTTCAACAATCCCTTTCAAGCATTTGTACCATATAGCAACAATGTCTTTACACCAAACTGACTTTGCTAATTCGTGTGAGAGTATGATTGGTCTGTTTATGCCACCTGACCAGTAATTTATATTTTTATTTTATTTATTATTGGATTTTTATACTGCCCTCCCCCGGAGGGCTCAGGGCAGTGTACAAATAAATATATGCAGACAGGGGAAAGTTAAAAACCAGTAGAAATATAACACAAGCCCTGTCTCCTTATTAAAACCAATAACAGCAATACAGTCAGCATCCAAGAACTAAAACCAACCCCCCTCAGGGAACCCCAAAAGGTTCCCCCCTAAATGGGCCACATAATAAACAGAGAACAAGGGGAGGAGGGGAGGGGACCAGGGGCACCCTCAGCAGCCAACTCCTCAAAAGCCCGGCGGAACAGCTCAGTCTTACAAGCCCTGCGGAACTCACCAAGGTCCCGCGGGGCCTGGGCAGATGAAGGGAGGCTGTTCCACCAGGCAGGGGCCAGGGCCGTAAAGGCCCTGGCCCTAGTAGATGCCAGCCGCATCATAGAGGGGCCAGGGACAACCAGCAAATTGGCCTCTGCTGAATGCAGAGACCAAGCTGGGACATGTGGGGTAAGACAGTCCCGAAGGTACGAAGGTACCAAGCCACGGTCCCTTCAACACTCTCACTATCTAACTTTACTTTCACTCTTATTACTCTCTGCTTGTCTGAGTATATCCTTGTTTTCCTGCCTGTTATCTTAGGCATTTCAAAGCTGTTAGACTTTGCCGGCCAGTTCTAATAAGCAATACTTTTCCTCTCGCTCTTTGCTTGCAGTTTGCTTTAAAAACTATGCTACCATTGTGTTATGTTGTTATTTTAAGCTTTAGCTATTTTTTTCCTGTTATCTTGTTTATCGAGTATAGGTTGTGCTCAATAAACCTTAAAAATATTTTATTCAACCTTTTTGCTTCTGAGTTATGTGTATCCCAAATCCTGACCATCGTTCAGAGAAGTGGCTAGTCAGCACTTTCTCTACACAGACCATCTGGGAAGTTAAAATGGCTCTGGAACAAGCCAAGCAGTCCTTGCTATATTATAAAACTGAATCTGCAGGAGCCACTCAGCTCAGCAAAGTAATTGAGCACATAGTTGTGCTAGGTATGCAATCACACTTCAAGAAGTTACAAACAAGACAGCAATTTGATCACTGATAAACAGGCTGCATAATTTGTAACTAGAGATTTGAGTTTTTGAGAGTTCCGGGATCTCCAATTAAAATATTGTAGTTCTGGGTTGGCACCCTAGAATATTGATCCTTGATTTACTAAATACAGAGGAAGAGCCCTTCAGGGGTTGGGCGGAATAGGAAAATTAATAAATAATATTATTTTATTATTTATTAATCTTATATACCGCCCTCCCCTGGAGGGATCAGGGCGGTTGTATGAGTTATCATTCTAAGTGTATGAGTTATTCTAGATCCGTGGTGGCGAACCTTTGGCACTCCAGATGT
The DNA here is from genome assembly GCF_021028975.2 of Sphaerodactylus townsendi. Taxonomy (NCBI): domain Eukaryota; kingdom Metazoa; phylum Chordata; class Lepidosauria; order Squamata; family Sphaerodactylidae; genus Sphaerodactylus; species Sphaerodactylus townsendi. Next base: position 36,237,421 of record NC_059430.1, read on the forward strand.
TATGGACTACAATTCCCATCAGCCCCTGCCAGCACGGCCAATTGGCACGGCCAATAAATGCAGGCTAACTACATAAACCCCATGCTGGGGGGGAATTTTGCATGGATCCCACTCCTAATGCAAGTCTGCTTTGCATTTTCCCTGCAACCCAGGTTTTTCAAGAACCACACTATCTGTGATTCTTTTGTTGTAACATGGTTTGCAGTCGTGGCCATGAAAACGACTGCCCTGGGAAGCGCATTATTTGGCCACGCTTCCCTTTTTTTCCAGTCCCTGCCTCTCTGCTGCATAGCTGCGGCTGTGCAGGTCCATGCCTGCCAGGTTTCGTAGCTACACAGCGGAGGGAGGTGAGTGAGAAAAAAGTGCCTCCATGCAAAGGCACATGCCCGGCCAATGTGCTTGCTGACCACGGGGCGCCCAGCCATGTGAACGGCCTGGGGCATCATTTCATTATCCTGCCTGCAACCCACTTTACATTTGCTGTGCGGAAAGGACCTCTGTGTAGATGAAGTATTGTTGGTATTTGGCAAGTGCCAGTCACAAAATCCAGTAATGAAGTAGTTATTGTTGTGCATGCTAATTATAGTTAGTGAGGTCAGAAGTCAGTGACCACGTAATTGACCCCTATTGATCAAGCAGGCCCATCATGGGATATATGCTGGACTGCCCGTAGGTCATAGGTATATATCCTTTGTTCTCTCTCTCTGCACATGCTCTTGAGTAGAGTAGTAGCCATGTGATAGCAAAGAGGTAGCTAGCTAACGCAGCTAGCCAGCTAGAAAGTTATTTTCTTGTTTTACATCCAAGTTGCCCTTCCCTTTTGTAACTAGTAAACTTAATTAACCTTAAAGCAACTGACTCTGCTTCTTTATTTGCGCAAACTCTGCATTTCTTGTAATTAATATATACATCAAGTATTCCAAACATCCATGTTTAAAAGCCTAGTTTATTTAATTCTTATAACAGTAACATAATTATAAGAGAGACATCTGTGCCCTTGTTGGCACAATTTGTGTTTGTGTCTTTGTAGCAAACTCCTACTGAAGGGATTATTCCAAGCTCACCTTGTGCTTATGTAACCCCCATGCCCAGAATGGGTTGACCCAGAAAGGGGTTGACCCAGAAAGGGGTGGAGTCTGAAGGGAAGCAGAATGCTGCAGAACTCAGAGCTCTTTGCAGAAGAACAAGGCTACCAGACTCGGACCTTGATTTCTATAAGCCCTTAACACCTTGTTAAGGTAATTGCAATATTGTTGGAAACTACTGGGAAGGTAGTTGTTGTTTTGCTGTGTTGTAAATGTTGGAGTTTATTGTTTCAGGGTTTCTTGTGTGGTTGTAATGGGTGAGAGTTCTCCTGGAAACCTTCATCATGTTGCAACCTGTTCATCAAGCCCTTGGAGTCTTCAAAACCAACCACCAGCAAAGAAGAATTTGGACTTGGCAATATCAGTAGACTGTAAATAGAAGGACTTGAAATGCAACCTGAACAGGACCTTGAATTGTAACGTTAAATGTTGATGTTTTAAAAGTGTTAATTGTAAAGAAAAGTAAACCATTTTGTTGTTTAAAAATTGTTGTTGCAACTCATTCCAAGTACTGCCCCACAGAACCCACAAGCTGAGGTTACACTTACCATACTTTTCGGCATCAAGAAAAAATTCTCTTTTCCTCCAGGGTTCTAAGCTAACCAAGCTGTTTTATAAATTGCCTCTAGACTGAAATCAGTTTGATGGATATTTTTGGGCTGCTCAAGTGGTTATTTTATGCTTTTTTTAAACCCCTCGCTTGTTTCTAATGGTTTAATGTTTTTTATTTTATGTAGTTTCTATATTTTTATAGTTTTCTTTTTAATAGTAAGCTGCAAAATGCAAGTCTCTGGAGAGGCAGCATACAAAATTCCCTAAACAAGTAAACTTTAGAAGAGCTTTTTCAAAGAATGGTTAGGTTCTCTAAAAAGGTTTTGTCTGCTGTCTGCTTGCCTATGGAGATTGCTTGATGTTCTTTTTAATTCACTGTGTTAGTTTTAACAGATTTATTGTGGATATTGCAGATAATGTAGCAAAGTTACACATTCAGGAAAGTGTGCAGTAAACAAATTCCAAGCAGGTGTATTTTTTGTGCCATGACTTCTTAGGTCTACACAAATTACTACAAACAAAGCTGGATGAACTGCTCACCAGCTATGCCTTGGATGTTTATTTCATCTGGGACTATGTGACTTTATCCACGATTACATTCTTTTTTTTCCCTGCATCTTTTTGAGGAGAAACACAAACTACCTGAAAAACTGTGGACCTTCCAAAACTGTGCTGGAGGGAGAACTGTTCTGCAGGATGTCCAAAAATGGAGCCTCTGCCATGGCTTTCATCCTGTATCCAGAGAAGGGCATAAACCAAGTCATGCTGCAACTCCACCAAATCACTTCTTGCCATGTGAATGTTTACATGTGTGAGTTCTAGAGGCTCACTACGTTGATGAGAAAGTGGAACTGATCAAGAAGCTGAGGGGATCATAGGACTAACCTGAAACGCATGCATTTCAAGAAAGTTCAGTGAGGACAACCTGGGTGAATACTTTTTTGAGGGACTCACCTTGGTCAAATTCAGCAACTGTGCTGCAAAGTCCTCCCATCAACTTGTTTGACTGGATTGTTCTGATTTGTTGCATGCATGCATGTGTTAAAATATGGCTGTTCAGTGAGTGAGGCATGCCTCTGAACCCTGTCCATCTCGGGGCGGGGGGGGGGGGAGGAGGTAGGGGGGTAACTGGCATTAAATAAAAATTGGCATTAAGCACTCACACACACACACACACACACACAAAGAAATAAATTGTTCTAGCACCAAAAGAAGAAGATATCAAGACAGACCAATAGTCCATATACGTTGCAATCCTAAACAGAGTTACACCCTTCTAAGCCCATTGATCCTAGCCAGCACTCTAGACATTACACCATGCTGGCTCTGACAAGAATTCATTACATTTTGAAGCTTTAATTGATATAAAGAAATGGAAGTATTAAAGTATTCCCAACTGTCATGCAGAGGCGTATCTAGGCAGCGTTTGATGTGGTCGATCACGACCTTTTGACCCCCCTTTTGACCCACCGCCTAGCCGCTTCCGGGGTGCGGGGCACTGTCCTTAAATGTCCTTAAATGGATTGCCTCGTTCCTCCGGGATCGGACTCAGCAAGTGTGGTGTGGGGACCAAGCTTCCCGGAGGTGCTCGCTTCATTGTGGTGTACCTCAGGGAGCGCTGTTGTCCCCACTATTATTTAACATCTATATGCGACCCCTTGCTCAGTTGGTGCGGAGCTTTGGGCTGACGTGTCATCAGTATGCCGATGACACGCAGCTCATTCTGTTGATGGAGAGGGGAGCGGCCACCGCCCTGCAGCTCTCCAGCATTGCCCAGAGGCCGTGGCTGGTTGGTTGAAACAGAGCAGGTTGAAACTGAATCCAGCAAAGCGGAGACCCTCTGGCTGGGTCGTGAGGGGAGGGATTTCCAGCCGCCCGGTGTGGGAGGGACTGTATTGGCACCAGTCCCCTCTGTCCGCGACCTGGGGGTCCACCTGGATTCGTCTCTTTCAATGGAGACCCAGGTGGCCCTTATAACCCGGGTGCATTTTACCATCTCCGTCAGGCCCGACTGGCTGGTCCCCTTCCTCTCCCAAGCTGACCTGGCCACTGTGGTCCATGCAGCGGTCACCTCCAGGTTAGACTATTGCAACTTCGCTCTCACGCTGGCCTTCCCTTGCGCGATTCGGAGATTAAAAATGGTCCAGAATGCAGCGGCTCGTATGCTTACAGGGAGTGCCATGCGAGAACACATTACACCTGTGCTCAGCCCGTCTGCACTGGCTACCAGTTGAATGCCGAATCACTTTCCAAGGTGTTGGTGTTGACCTTTAAGGCCTTACGCGGCCTGGGGCCTCATTACCTGCGGGACCGTCTTACCCCATATGTCCCAAACCGGCCTCTGCGCTCAGCGAAGGCCAATTACTAGTGATCCCTGGCCCCTCAATGATCACGGCTGGCCTCTACCAGGGCCAGAGCCTTCCTGACTCTGGCCCGGCCTGAGTGGAGCAGCTCTACCACCATCTGTCCGGGCCCTGCGGGACCTCGCTGAGTTCCGCAGGGCCTGTAAAACTGAATTGTTACGCCGGGCCTTCGGGGAGAGCGGCCGTTCATGAGGGCCCACTGCCTCGGCTCCCTCCTCTTCGTTCTCCCTCTGATAACATCATTGAATCCTACCACCCCTTGGGGTTGAGGAGTTAATAGTGGATGCCATCACGTACTAATGTTAATTTTAATGCTGCCTTTTAATGGGAAAGGTTTATATTTTATTTTTTAGAGCCTGTACTATGTAACTTATTGAATTTTAACTTGATTTATTATATTGTGCTCTACTTATGTTGTTCACCGCCCTGAGCCCTTAGGGGGAGGGCGGTTTATAAACCGAATATATAAATAAATAAATAAATAAATAAATCTGGAGCCTGAGGACAAAACCTGAGCTTGGCACCCCCCCCCCTTGACCCGGTATGGGTGGCCACCCTCCATCACCACGACCAAACACCCCCCACCCCCAGCAAAACATACATGGCTCTCTCCCCACCACTTTCCTAATTGTGTCCTCACACCAACCCTGTAAGGTAGGTTCTTAGCCTGAGAAACAGCTCCAAAACAGTGCAAGGGGGAATTAACTTTTAAGCATGTAAATCTCTCACAAATCACCCCCCATCAGAAGATTTACCAAACAAACGTCAGCATTATCTTCAGTTCTGCTGCTGCTGGGCTCCTTGCTCAGCTTGCCTTTTCCTGTGCCTGCCGGCGCCCGGCTGCTGGGGAGAAGGCTTCTGAGTAGTGCCACACTTAATTTAAGGCGAATAAGGCACGCTGGGTCAGAGGGAGGGGAGGCGGAGCTCCCCAGTCCTGATCCTGGGAGCCCAGTGGGATTTCTCCCCCACCCCCTGGACACTCTAGGCCACCGTACAGAGTGGGCGGGGCTACGACAGGCACTGCGAGCAGTCCGCTGCTTCAGTGCCTGCTTGCTAGGACTTGCTCAATCACTCTCTGTGTAGGAGGATGTTTTGGCGCCCCCCACGTGACCTCAATCGATGCGCCCAGGGACAAGGGGTACCCCATGTCCCTAGGCAAATATGCCACTGCTGTCCTGTTAGTGCAAGCTTAAACAAGGCATAACTTGGGGCTCTGAACCATTTTCCTAGCAAAGGTATAATTCATGTCCCTCAAATTGTCTCCATCTGGCTGTACACTGTGAGCATAAGTACACTTTTACACATGAATGATTTCCTCCAGAGAATGAATGGGATATTGAAAGACACCAGACAGAAAAGGGCAAAGAAAAGAAAGACAGAAGAAAGAAGAAAAGATGAAACATGTTTTTAACCCTGCAAAGCTAGTAAGAAAAACACCTCAGAGCAAGTTGAATAGTCACATGAACATTTTCTTACATTACTTAATGTTCATCAGTAATGATTAATAAATACAGATTGTAGTGCCAATCAGGCACTACAGTAATGATTAATAAATACAGATTGTAGTGCCAATCAGGCTGCACAGGGGCTAGTTTATATTCTTTCTATTGTAAATCTCTTAGTACTTATCAGTGTCTCTGAAATACCAATGATCTATCACACTTTTCTTCCAAGGAACTCGGGGAAGTATGCACGGGCTCACTCCTCACCATTTTATCTTCACAGCAACCCAGTGAAGTAGATTAACCTGAGAGATGGTGACCAGCCCAAGGTTACCCGGCAGGGTTTTCAGTAGGGATTTGACTTTCCTGGTCCTGATTAGATGACTGCATTCTGGCTATCAGGATAACAGAACATAAGAACATCACAGTAATTTTGGAGAGTCATCCATTCAATGGACCAGCATCCGGTTTCACACAGCAGCCAAACAGATACCTTTGGAAGACTAACAAAGAAGGCACAAAGGCAATTCCTATTGTTATTGTCTCCCTCATCCTTCACTGGCATTCAGTTTTATCGCCTCTGAACATGGAAATGGCAAAAACCAGTAACAGGCCTATACTCTTCTAATCCCCTTTTAAATGCATCTAAATTAGTGACCATCACTATACCTCATAACAGTAAATCTACATTTTAAAACTTGTAGTAAATAATTATAATGGCAGATAGACTTACAGGTTGTGTGTTGCAAGGACAATGTTGCAAATTTGCAACCTGACCAGTACAAATACATAAAAGAAAGCCACAGAGGAAGGAAATCTACATAGTGAGCTTGTACTTGGAATGCCTTTAGATGACAGGAGGTTTTCTCTTTATTAGCAAGATCCTATGATTTCAAGGCCCAGGCTAGCCTGATCTCATCAGAAGCTAAGCTGGGTCAGCCCTGCTTAGTACGTGGATGGGAGACCACCAAAGAGGAAGGCAATGGCAAACCACCTCTGTGTCGACTGTGAGTTTCCACAACCATATAATTTCAAGAGTGCTGAACTGGACTTTTATTTTCCTGGTTACTAAAAATCCTTATAGCCATTATAGATGACTATCAGCCCTCTGGAACAACATATTTCTCTCTCAAACAAAAGCAACTCTCAAACAAAAGCAACCTACTGGCACTCTATGTCCTGTTATATAACTTAATGTTGCTGTTCCAAATGCTTGGCGCAGCTTACCTTTTGACCATCACTCCTCTGAACTGTGGTGATTCAAATGGGTCTGTATACAGTGGGTGACCCAGACATTTCTGGTTGTGAAACTCAAGCAAAGACTGTGTAATATAACAAGAAACATGCAACAACACACTACAGAAATGCTCACGTAAGATCATCACAGCAAGATCAGTCACAAAGAAATGAGGGTTTTTTTCCATAAATAGTTTGCGACAAAGAATTGCATTGATCCTTCTTTTAAGTGCTCTGTTTGAGATCAAGATATCTGATATCTGACTGCAAAACAGTCAGATCTCTGTTTGAGATCAAGATATCTGATCAAAATATCTGATATATGACTACAAAACAAGAGAGGATTTCTCTTTCTGTGGCAGCTGATTTAGATGACTTCATCTTGGAAAGATGGGCATAATATGTGTGTGCCAACAAGAAGCAGCCAACAAGAAGCAGACAATTTATAGCAACTCCATAGGGTTTTCAAGGCAAGTGATTATAGAGGTGCGGTCTGCCATTTCTTTCTTCTGAAAAGTCTTCCCTGGTGATCTTGTTACCGCGAATTGCCAGGTAACAATAGGTGATTTCAGCTCAGCAACTTATTGAGGTGCAGGGAGCAGGCGTTTTTTCAAAGCAGAAAGGATTTCATTGCAAGTGATTTCTTGGCACAGCTCAGCAGAGAAGGGCCCCACATGGCTGTGCATCAGCCCCTTTTATACATTTCCCAGTAACCCAGAAAAGGGGTGTAGAACCGTTAGACAAAAACAACTTTAAATTATCCAATGAATTCTTGGATCCTGAAAGTAAGGATGTGAACAGTCCAATGAGCTTCTGGATCCTGAGAGTAAAACTTCAAACAGTCCAATAGCAAAACAGGGTGACATCTTCCAAGGCTGAGTGACCCTTGAGTGCTGGCAACAGATTCGATTAGCAAGTCCAAAGAGGGTCATTGTTCTTATCAAAAGGTCGGCTGGGCGTTGGTCTAAGCAGCATTCCAGAATCAACTTCCTTGTTACTTAATATCAGACCTTAACTGGCTATTGCTTCTATTCTCAGACACAAATTTCAAAAATAACATTTCTAAACTTAAACGTTAGGGAAATCTTAAAGGATAAACACACGTACTTATACTTATGGGCAAGACTTTACAGATACTTATTGGCATGGCTTTCTTAAATCTAACAATAACAAAACCTTAAACTAACTGAAGAACCTAACTAAACTAACATCCTAAACTGCAGGCACATCATAAATTCAACTTAAAAGGGGCTTTTATTACATCCTAGAAAGGCATAAACAAGAGGGAAACCATATATTATTGGCACAAGCATACATAAGCATTCTCTATGAGCCTTATGGAGGCTTCTGAACCACACAAGTCTCCGCGTCCGGGCATGGAGCCAGTGTAGCCAGGCAACCTGACTTCAGGAAAATATTTTGTTTATTTTCCTGGTGGTAACAATCTCCCATCTAAGTACCGACCCAGATTGGCTTCTGAGATCTTATGAGACTGGCCTATACTGTACAATTCCACATCCTTGGCATAATGTTGATTGTAAGAACATTATCTTCTAATGGAAGTATGTATATGTGTTTGCCACCAAGTCACAGCTGATGTATGGTACACCCCATAGGTTTTTCAAGGCAAGATACATTTGAAGGTGGTTTGCCATTGCCTGCCTCCATGACACAACCCTGGTATTCCTTGGAGGCCTCCCATCCAAATACTAACTACAGGGTCAATCCTGCTTAGCTTCTGAGATCTTATGAGATCAGACTGGCCTGGCTATCAAGGTCAGGGTAATGAAGCCTGGCATTTCAGCAACACTAGCAGGGGGATTTCAGTGGGGGGAATAGGTGGTGGTGGTAATGTGGGTTACTGTGGTTGATTTAGAGTTGCTATCATGCTATCAGGAATTGCTTTTGTCCTCCAAATGGCTCCCTGATTCCACTACGTTTTAGAGGTTAATTGGAGAGCTGAACTCTTAACCTGTTTGGAATGGAGGCTGCAGCAGAGCCACAGTCACACCCAGCTATCAGAGTCCAGGTACGGACAAAGGATTGAGGAAGGGGACCAACTCACTTGTGGGGACTGGAGGCAGCCACTGTTGCCTAGTACCCACCATTTTGGGCTACGTTGTCTGTATATGGGCTGTCTGTACACGGGCAACTGAATACTCACTTGGGTCAGTTGCTCTTTCCATCGCACCCCCAACTCCAGTCACATAGACATGTGAGAGTAGAGCTCAGTTAAGAGGGTAAGCTCCAGCAGTGGGGAGCTTGGTTAGAGAGGAACCTATCCTGCCTCCTCCTTGCTTGCTAGTATTTACTAAGGCCGTTTCCGCACGGAGGCGGAAGGGGTCGGGTCGTCAGAGCGACTTACCGGTCCTGCGGCCCTCCGGCACGTCGCCGAGGCCAGGGGACACGCCCCCTGCCCTGCGCGACCGCTCCAGGGTCGCAGGGCAAAGGGGGCGTGTCCCCAGGCCTCAGCGACACGTCAGAGGGCCGCAGGACTGGTGAGTCGCCCGGTCGGGGGGGAAGGCGCCTGGAAGCTGCTGCCGTTCGCACGGCAGCCGCTCCAAGCCGCCGTTTTCTGTAAACCTTGCTTGCCGAGCAAGGTTTGGAAACGGCGGCTTCGCACTGGTTGGGCGGCGCGAGGGTGGCTGCGCCTCCTGTGCAAATGGCTCCCTGGGGACGACGTTTTTGCCGTCCCCAGGGCGCCATAAACCGCCCGTGCGGAAAGGGCCTAAGTGTGTATGGAGGTGGTGCACTCCAGCTTTTAAGGGCAGGACGATGCTCTAACCCTAGACTCTGGCTGATTCCGCATGGGCCTAAAACAGCGGTGTGAAAATGGTGTGAAGACAGTATAAACCCTGTTATACCATTTTAAACCCTTTTATACCGTTTTCACACCGTTTTCACGCTGCTGTTTTTGGCCCATGCGGAATCAGCCTCTGTGCCTTCCATAGAGACTGGGGGGTGTTCTAAAGTGGAGATGATATTTTGTGGTCATTGGCTGGATATTGTAGTACACTTGCTTAACTTTAATGAATGACTTAACTTTAATGAATGAACTTTAATGAACGACTGTGGTCTTTGGCACAGATCTTAAAAATATTACAACAGTTAAGCAGTCAGTTGCAACAGAACAACAGCTAGAGGTGATATAGAATCAATCAACTATGGGCAGTATAGCAATCAAGGGCTGTGACTTAGTGATAGACCATATGCTTTTCCATGTCTGATAGTTCCCAGGTTCAGTCCGTAGTATCTCCAGTTAAAGGCTCTCAGATTAGCAGGTGCTATTGGCAAGAGAGACACTTACCATAAGACAGTACTGAAGTAGAGGGATCAATAGTCTAACAGTGTCTGCTCTGCACCTTCATAAATTGCAGAGAAACATTGGCAACGAAACAACTGCTTTAAAGAGCATTGGAGGTGGAATGACAGATCCATCATTGCTTGTGGTGTGCACATTCTTCTTTTGTTTCACTGTCTTCTTGGTTCAAACAGTTCTGAAGAGTTCTGAGGTGCTTTCCCTGGGCTTAGCTGTCTCCACACAAGCTGCATCAGGGTTTCTATTGGTGCAATTATAATGATGTATATCAAAGAATCTTGAGGATTGTAGTTTGGTGAGGTGCTAAGAATGTTAGTGAGCCCAAGGTTCCTCACAGAACTACAATTCCAGAATCTCCTGGGAGATAGGGAATGACCTTTAAACTAAATTCCCAGTAGCACAGATATGCTTGAAAATAATGTTTCTTCTTTTTTAGAGGAAATCTGATGTCAAGTCTTAGGAGTAGGCTGCCTTAGCATTTCCAAATTTGGGGTTGGGGGACATTTCAGGCAGTGAAGGAGTCAAGATTCAGCAAGATCCCCAGGCACCAATTAAAACATTCAGAATGATTGAAAGCAATGAGTTTAAGGGCATTTGTTTTTCCCTCCCAATTATAGTATTGAATTTTCATTTAAAAGGAACATCAACAAAACAAAAATAAATGAGGAGGCATTAAGAGCCATTGTTGTGATTTGTATTTCTTGGAAAAGGTGAATTTTCAGGAGAAATGTCTGGTCTATGTTCTTGGGGATTTTTTTACATTTGGGTCTATATTTGCTGGGCTTCAAATGCTTTGATATAATGATATTATCTCAGTTTGTTTTGTGAGCTCCATTGAGTAGGTTTCTGGAGGCAGCATATACATCTTCTGTACAAACAAATAAGCAAAGGAAGGGGGTTAAGTAGGTATTCTCAGAAGGCATTCTAGGTGAGGAAGCAGCAAACGCAAATGTGTAGAGTCATTTTTGAAGGAGTAAACGGGTGTCTGTAGTGGTGTTAAAAATTACCAGCATGAGAATTCAGGAATATTTGGGAATCCTGAAAACTTTGGGGTCTGATATACCTGAATCCAAATCCCCCCCCTTTTCCCCACACCTCTTGTGCCCAGGGATGACCAGTCCCCATCCTTGTCTACTGAGGTTTGGAATGATGTTGCTCCACACTCAAGGTGCCCCATCCCACCATAAAGCCAGTGATGATCTCTTCAGGACATGCCTTCCATGACACTCAATGGCTCAAGGTGCTCGCTGCTTATCCCTACCTACCGTAAGTAACCCTCCTGTGCCTGCCAAACTAGTGATGGTCCAAAATAGTCCATGACCAGGCATAATTAATGCATGTTTTTACCCTTATCCCCAAATATTTTAAAACAGGCAAAAAAAAAGTCTCTCCCCACTGCCAGTCATGGAAAACCCCAACAATTTCTGCTTGCCCCAGATGGCAACTAGTTAGTCCCACAATAATCTCGGGAGGATGGGAGGGTCTGCAGCATGAAGACCCCTTCCTCACATGCAGAATAATGTGTTTTCAAACCACTTTCACAACTGTTTGCAAGTGGATTTTGCTATTCCGCACAGCTTCAAAGAGCATTGAAAGCAGTTTGAAAGTGCATTATTCTGCATGTGTGGAAGGAGCCTTAGAAAGGGGTGAGGCTTCAACCTACAGCCCCTTCAACATGCCTCCTCATTGGACGACTACTTCTAGCCAGTCCAGTGCTTCATTTGAAAAGGGCCTGGAGCATATTAATTCGTGACTTTACCACAATGAGTGCCTCTTAGACCACCTCTAGTGGCCTAAAGACTGAGTTGTGAAGTAACTGGGGAGGGAATGCTTTCTTGAAAAGCAGAAAACATAATATCTTTAATTAAAAGCTAGCAATAATACAGTCATCATAAGTGTTAGCTGAAGGAAAGGAGGCGGGGGAAAGGGTTTGAGAAGAAAACCAGAGTCTGACCATTGTCTTGCTGTTGTTCACTGAGATCACAAATTATGTAATAAATCACAAAGCACAAGTGAAGAATTTAAAAAGTGAACCTTGTGAGAGCCATGATTGCAAGCTAAGGACTGTATGTTAGCTATCATCAATGAAATGAAGCCAGGCAGAACAACATTCACAGCAAATAATAGATCCCCAAAAGGCAATATAAGAAAGTTGGGAATTTTATTACTTAAGGCATTTAATCTTGAGGCAGTTCAGAAGTTTAGCTCAAGTGCCAAGAAAACAGAGAAATATGTTTACCGGTAATAGGAAGGTATCTGTACCCTCCCAGGAGTCTTCAAAGGCCATATCCTGCTGAGACCACTAAATATGATACATAGATTTCATTAACAAGAAGTGCCATTTACTAGTTGAGGGGTTAATTATCTTTCTCTATAGAATATGAGTTTTTGCAGTAAGTTGCCAGGTCCCTGCTGGCCACTGGTGGGGAGTGGGGGGAGGGGGAGGTTGAGAAATGCCTGAAGATTTGGGGATGGAGCCTGGGGTGGACAGGGACTTAATGGCTACAATGGGCCACCAAGCCCATTCTCCAAAGCATCCATTTTCTCCAGGGAAACTGGCCTCTGTAGTCTGGAGATGATTATAAGTTGTTGGCAGCAATTCTGGTGAGAAGGTTAAAAAGTGATTTAAGATCTTTTCTACATGAAGACCAGAGCAGCTTTTTGCCCAAAAGACAACTGAGAGGTCAGTTTTGGATGTGTTGGAGTACTATGAAAAGCATAAGGATAAACAACTACCCTTGATCTTTTTAGACACTGAGAAGGCATTTGACAATGTTTCTTGGCTGTTTATGTTTAAAGCATTAGAAAAAAATGGGGTTTGGAAACAACTTTGTGAAAGGTGTAGAGGCTATTCATATTAAACAGTATGCTAAAATAATTGTAAATGGTGAAATGTTTGAAATATGTGAGACACAAAAGGGAACCAGACAGAGTTGTCCTTTCATCATTAATGTTTGTATTGATCTTAGAGACACTTAACTGATGACTAGATTAGGGGGATTGAAAATTGGTAAAGAGACGTATAAATTGGGGGCATTTGTAGATGTTGTGGTGATTATATTGGAATATCCTATTAAAATGTGGAATTGCTAAGTAAAATAACGGAATTTGGCGAGCTGGCTGGTTTTAAATGGAACAAAGATAAAACCAAAATATTATCCAAAAACATGGATCAAAAATCACAGTTGTGTTTGACTCAGTTATCCGGATTTATGGTGGTGAAAAAAAAGTATCTGGGAGTGTGGATGACCAACAAAAATTGTATGTTATATCAAAACAATTATGTTAAAGTATGTAAAGAAGTCAAGAGAAAGTTGTTGAGATGGAATAAACTGAATTTGTCCATTTGGGAAAGAATATCTGGGATAGCTTAATTCATCTGAGTAAAGCCTTTTGAAGGTACCACCCTGAAATTAAGTACGATGTGCAGTTGTTTGTACTTGAGCATTTTCTGTTAGGGCTCCCACCTGATATGACGGTCGGCCTGACAAGATCAGAAAGGCTTCCATGCTATTTTTGTTCTGGAGAGCTTTTTAAAATAACGGGAATAGATTCATGATTAATGCCTGTGACATTCAGGTAGTTTTCATTGCCCTTGCTCTCTTTCACATTCTCTCTCTCTAATATTGCTGCATTATTTCTCTAATTGTGTCGCCCAGTAAACATGGGCTATCTCACTGATTCTGAATGTAAACTAAAAAAAACCAAGGAAAGTATTGTATAACAAGACCACAAGACCAGAATAACAACCTGCTACACTGTGACTACAAACACCAAAATACCAATCAATTATGCAAAAAGAGTTCGTTTAATAAGTGCTATTTTTACTGTGATGACAAACATTGTTCTCATGCTGTACACAATATCATAGGAATATTTGCACATTTTGAACTTTTTCACTCTTGTATTTTAAATAAATATTTGCACCTGAGCTTAGTGGCTTTGTGTGATTGGCAGTCAGGGTACAGTGGTTCTTCTGTTAATTAGGCTTCTACACTGTACCCACAAGTTTTGTTTGGAATGATAGATGAAGAAACATACTTAATTCTTGTTACACAAGTGGGAGGATTTAAGAACTTACTTGTACTGAAGCTTGGATATCAGAACTTACCTTATGCTCCACTTGAGCTTTATGCTTACATGTTTCGTGTTTGCATGTTCTGATGATTTCGTTGTCTGTACGTTTTAGTGGATGTCATCTTATGTGTTGGTCTTTACTGTTGTACTTAAAGGTCTGTTATGTATATTTATTATGATACACGCTAGCACTTTATGTAGTTCTGGCACTTATTAAATGAGCACTTTTTGCATAATTGATTAGTATTAGGTTGTTTGTAGACACGGTGTAGCAGGTGATTGTCCTGGTCTTGTCATCTCACTGATGCTGTCACTATTATTATAAACATGTAAATACACAAATTTCTTTGTTGGTTTTCAAAAGATGACGGCTTGACCAGTGCTGACAAAATTACAATGTTTACAATGAGAATTAAAAACGTGACCACAAGCTAATGTTCTTTAAATATGCTTTTTTTGTTTGCAGTTTATACTTGAAGACATGCAGCCACATCGGTTCAGCCTCATTAAGAATCCTCCAGCCCAGCTGCAGTCAGAAATGTCAGTGCCCTTCCAAGATGATGACTGGGAGAGATTACAGCTCAGTGGTAATATGCATACTTTGTAGGTCAGAGGTCATCATAGCTTCAGTATTCAGCATCTCCAATTACATGGACCTTTAGTAGCAGAACTGGGAAAGAATTCTGCCTAGACACCTTGGACAATCATTTTCCTACTAGTGTTTGGGCCAGTGGTCTGACTCTGTACAGTCTAACTTCCTATATTCATTATCAAGAATGAACGTGAATTTGTTGTGCTGAATCTGAGTTGCGTATTATAGAACTGCATTTTCTTAGCGCTTAAAGCATGATACGCATTATGGATCTTGTTCCAGTTAACAGAGCCATTATGACCTGGATTATTATGTGGAATGTAGTTGTGTGCAAGTACAGTTTTTGTGAGTTATTTTAAGGCATTAGTGTTGTCCCACTGCACCAGTGAAGAGCTTGAGTGTTCAGGGGTGAATGAGAAATGAGCAACATATTCAGGGAAAATTGCATAGAAGCCTTGGATAGATCTTTCTTTGAAGTACCTCTTATATGCAGGATGGGTATTTTGTTTGCTTGAAAATATAGGAGAAATTTTAAAATTCAAACAAACAAAGAATACTTCAATTGGCGTGAGAAACAGAACTGTCCAGAAAAGTACTGTCCAACACATAGTTTTGCTGAATACACAGATCAGCTT
This sequence comes from Sphaerodactylus townsendi, assembly GCF_021028975.2. NCBI lineage: Eukaryota > Metazoa > Chordata > Lepidosauria > Squamata > Sphaerodactylidae > Sphaerodactylus > Sphaerodactylus townsendi. The sequence continues at coordinate 36,252,722 of NC_059430.1, forward strand.
TCAAACACATGCATGACCATCTGCGCATAACAAAAAAAACCATATCACTGAATATTTTATGGTTGTTTGCAAGGATGAATTTTAAGGCTGTCAATGGGGAAGTTACATGGGAAATGTTCTAGAGCAAAGCATATGTGGACTGCTCTGATTTGTTTTCCTTACACAAAAATAATCACGTACTTTTTATACAAATAAATGCAAGGCCTCCCCCTTCCCAGCCTGGATCAAGAGTCCTTGATCTTCCTCTGAAATGAAGAACACACATTTGGCTCTTGTCATGTGAAAATAAATATTGGGATTTGATGGATGGAGGAGCTCTGTTCATTGTTGGCTTAATTCTTCAGTTTGGGTACACGAGGAAAAATGTCTCAGTTTCTGTAAAACATTATCCAGAGCATCTATTTGATTTGTTGGTTACATACATGAACACATGAAGCTTATACAGAATAAAGGCTTGGTCTGTCAAGGTGTCAGGCTCCTGCACTGTTCAATAATGAGACTCTGTGTTCAGATGATTTCTTGGTTATGAAACAGCATCAGGAATAAGCATTTAGACTTCCATTGCGAGAACTAAAGCATAAGCAACAAAGCATCCACCATTATGCCCCATGCCACACCCCACGTCACAAAACACTATCCTTGACTACCAGTTCCCAAAGTGGGGGGATGGCACCCCACCAGTCCCATGGTCCAGAGACATTGTAGCCTCCCGTGGGGTCAAAATAACCTACATTCCACAATACTGACAGAATTTCAACAGTCGGTGTCGAACGAGCTGATAATGCATTGCTTGGGAAGTGATAGTACAAAGAGTGAGAAAGAACAACCACAGCAATTAAGAGAGAGGAGAATGAGGAGAGAAAGGATCCCAGTCCCAGGCAGGAGATATGGCAGGATCAAACCAAAAAGGGGGTGATCATGACACAAGGTCAGCATTCTTAGCATACTCAGCTACATCTCACATCACATATTATCAGACGAGGAGCATCTTCAAATCTTCAGTGCTTGGTTTTTATTGCATTTATATCCCGCCCTCCCCCGTAGGGCTCAGTTAAGAACATAAGGAGAGCCCTGCTGGATTAGACAAGTGATCCATCTAGTTCAGCATCCTTTCTCACTCAGTGGGCAATCAGTTCATCTGGATGTCCAACAACAGGGCAACTTTGTAGCTGAATGGAGATTTCAAACCAGTGCCCCAGATGCTAGTCCAGCACTCTAACCATTATGCAACACTGGCTTCCCACAGTGAAAATGGGTAAATCCAAAACTGCTGTCAACAATCAGCAGCTGTTTCAGTTCTCCATTTTCATGCAAAATTGCCTTTTCATGTACTGGGAGAGTTTGGAGCCAACAGTTACAAAAACAATTGAGCAGGAACATTAATCTCTGCACTCAATTCATCCCTTCTCAACATTCATCCCTTCTCAAATGTTGGGTGAAGGGCATAGCTATAGCTGACAGCTCCATACATCATATCTTGCCTTCCTGGAACATTCACTCAATATCACTTTGGGGGATAGCTTAAAACCTCAAGGGAGGAGAGAAGAAAGAAGGGTAGGGGGCAGAAGACCCTATTTAAAGAAGCAGCAGGAAAACATACCATGTCATATCACATAGGAATTAAAAATGGAGAAGTCAACCGGGTAGTTTTCTCACTTCTCATAAATTATTCTTTCTCTCCCTGTCATTTATAATTTCTCCGTGGCAGATTGATCCTGAACTCCTCACAGATATTTTATTTCTCCACCTTGTTCACTGGATCATGAAATCAGTATTTTTTCTTTAAAAAATCACCATCATAGCAGACACAGCATCTGTCAAACACTTCATTTTTCTATCTATGCCCAATAGTGGATATTTCAAGAACATACAGTGGAACACAATAAACACGCCATGAATAAATGAGAAACAATCTACCTCTGGCAAAATGTACTTTGATTCTAAAATAACAGAATGTTAGATGGCACATACAAACCCCAACTCCTCAGGCATTGGTTCAGCTTCCGTGATATCATGGAGCAAACATCCCAAGGGGAGGAGTCCTGGCTGTTGATATCATAGAACCATTGATGAGTCCCTGAAGAAGAGGAAAGAACTGTACAATCCTTAGGACAAGGAGAGAGTTGGAGGTCTTCTGGATTAAAGGTTGCAGATTCAACAACATAGGTGGATTCTATGAAGCACAAATATAACGACTTTAGAACATTATAAAAAACATTTTGGGGAGGAACTTCACATAGCTCTCTTCCCCAAAATGACTTCAGCCCATTATATTAATCTCAGGCTATTTTTGCATGGCACAATTACACCGGGGTTGGTCCAGGATCATATGTACCTGGGCTTTTTAATCCCAGTTTCTCCCTTGGCATGGCTCCCCGCTTCTGCCCAGAAACAGAGTTAGGTCCAGTAGGAAATGCTCCAGTTTGTTCCGCACAAGCCAGACATCTGTATTTACTTAGGAAGCATGTCTGAGCATGCCCAGTGTCCCACGTTCTGATTGGCTGTTGTTTTTGAGTGGCAGCTTGAATTAACGTCAGGTGGGGGGGGGAAATAAACTTGGTCTGCTCAATTGGTGTTTTTGTGTATGTGCTGTGGGAATGGAAGAAATTGATCTGTGTTTTTAATGGTTTAAAGTAAGATTCTGCTGTCAGAGGGAGAAAACTAGTAAATAGGTCTGCTAACTGATTTAAAATAAAGCTCGTACTGAGGAAAATATACCAAGTGATTGTTCTGATTGGCTGTTGCTTTTGAGTGGTAGCTGCAAGCGCTTGTGAGCTTGCCTGGTGTCTCACGTTCTGATTGGCTGTTGTTTTTGAGTGGCAGCTTGAATGAACATCGGGGGGGAGATTAGATGGCTGGGCAGAAAAAAATACACTGGTCCTGCTCCTGATTAGTTTTTGCACAGTACAGGCACAAGCAGGGTCATACTGGAATTTTAAAAAATAACCTTCAAACTGGAGATTTTTGAAAATCCCAGGCTAAGGAAAATATCATGGGGCAACACCGGGGCAGACCCTGTGCAGCTTCGGGAACAGTGCAGAATTCCCAGCTGCACAGTGATGTTTTCCATGCTCACCCAGGGATATTTTGACTGTGCAAAAACAGCCTCAATCTGAGTTTTTCAAAAATCACTAAATTAGCAATCTTTTCCCCCCAACCTGGGTTGAAGACAATTCCTGCCTGCTAAGCGAACACAAGCAGGCAGGAAACGTTTTATTCCTCCCACTCCTTTATTTTTGTTTCCATTGCTCATGCCCATCCATGCAGCAGGCTGGAAAAAAGATTAGTTTTGGCTGGCAACACTTATGGTTTTCTGTGTTGGGGAAATACAAAATGCCAAAATGGATCTTTTTGTAACATTCTAAAGACATTATATTTATGCTGTGTGGAATCCACCATAGACTGTAACCATGCTCACTCTCGGTTTTCTAATGGTCCCTCTCCAGTGATGGGATTCAGCAGGTTCGCACCACTTCGGCAGAACTGGCTGTTAAAATGGTGCTTGTAAACAGCCAGTTGTTAAATTATTTGAATCCCACCAGGTTGTTAAATTATTTGAATTCCACCACCATCTCCCATGCATGCCAGCAAAACAGTTCAAGAGAAGGAGGCAAAAACAAATTTACTTTTAGTCAACCTTTAATTCAGATATCAGATATCCTGTGAAAATGTCAGCAAGTGTAGGTGATAAAAATATGTATTTATGATGCATAAGAAAAATAAAAGATTGCCAGCAAAGTTATCCCATTCTCTTGTCTATGTTTATGTTTTTCCCCAAAGACAGAGACATTATAGATTTCTATTAAAAAAGGATGTTTATTTTGGAAAGAATGAATGCTGATAACTGAGATCCAGAGGCATGCCCAAGGGATTTTGATTGCCTCAGTCACAAGTGGGGCTTCCAGCTTGTGGCTGGCTACCAGTAAGAGACAGGGGAGGGGAGGAATTACTGTTACAGTGTCTTTGGTGTGGTGATGTCAATTCAGGTATGACCTATAAGTGACATCACCATGCTGGGGACAATGCTCCACCATTTCCCCAAAACTTGGTGGTTAAACCACAGAGTTTGGATAAATGCCAGAGTTTCCCAGTATGATGACATCACTTGCAGGTTGCACTTGAAGTAACATAATAGTGCTGAGATGCCACCAATCATTTCCCCACCATCCTACTGGCCAGCAGGAAGCATTCCAGTGGTAGGAGGTCTTCGACCAAAGCAGGAAGCTTGGCAAACCTGGTCAAAAGTCATACAAATCAATCATAAAGAAAAGTTGTGTTATAAAACGATTTCTTCTGCTCAGAGTTCATTTAAGTCACCTTTAGTTGCATGAATCAAACACATGTTTGATTTGGCAGCATTTTCATGCCTGTGGAGTTTTGCAAAATTACTGATGGAATCCCAGTTTCGCAGGCATTCGAATTCTTCAATATGAACTGAATAGACTGGGTGATCAGCTCATCTGTTTGTCACATGGGAAATTTGACTGTCAAAAACACTTATGGCAAAATTCCTGACGTCCTTACTCACAATGTCAATAGCTCTTGTGACATCTGCTCATTCTCCTCATTCAAAGTTTTTAACGAGTTGGGGTATTAAGAAATGTACTCAGTGGTGGGATTCAGCAGGTTCGCACCACTTCGGCAGAACCGGGGTGTGTGTGTGTTTTGTATTAATTTTTATTGAACTATTTTCAACATTTACATACAAATTATTTATATACATCAGTTATATTTCATTCATTTATATCACTATAATGCATCGTATCAAAGTATATATCTAACTCTTATGTAACAATAATAAATAATACTTTAGTATTTCCTTTACCACCTCTATTAATGTGTTATTTTTACAGTTTTATATACTTATCATCCATTTTGTTATATTTATTTAACCGGTTGTTAAAATGGTGCATGTAAACAGCCAGTTGTTAAATTATTTGAATCCCATCACCAGAACCGGATGTTAAATTGTTTGAATCCTACGTCCTGCCCTCAACATTGTAGGAGCTGATCAGACCCTGCATTTAGATATTATTGCCTGTGAACTAGTCCTTGAAATTATCTTGAGCCATTCATTGTAATACTGGCCATTGATTTCCGGTGCTAAACGTTTTTGAGAACATTTATTGATGCAGCTTTCTTCCCGGGTCAAATGGCTGACAATAAACAGCTTTGCTGGTCTTCTTCCTTAAGGAGGATTCTGTCGTCAGACCACATTTTAAAAGAATGCATGTTTAAGTGCTTGTAGATTTCAGAATAGGAAATGACAATTTCACCGGAATAACTATGACAACATCTCTTTGTCATTCCACAGCAAGAACTGTCATTAGGAGATCCTTGAACTGGTTCCATATGTCATCGCTGCTGAGCTTATCATAAAGGTATTGATGTTTCTGGTTTCCATGGAGGAAGATAATGTATAAAATCATTTCAGAGTTTCCTAGATAATTTCTATTTTTTAAAGACACAGCTATAAAAATATATAGTATCTTCTTTTGTATCCGAGTCCCAAGGAGTTGTTATCTTTAGTCAGGGCCGGAGCGAGGGGGAGCTGAGCCCAGGGCATGTGTCTGCCCTGCACCCCTGCCACACCCCCACCTGTCTGCCTCCGCCTTGCCCCCACCATGCCCTGGAACGCCTCTGCCACGCCCCCGCACCGGCATGCACTTGGTGCATTGCGCACCCCCCTTGGCGCTATGCCACTGTCTTTAGTGTAGTATAAAAATCAGGATAATCATTGTATAATCATTCAAATCTTGGAAAAATTATCCCATCCACATATGGAAATGCACCATTTCAACTTTTGTGTGGGAAGCCTTTTATCTGCAGTGTAAAAACTGTGCTACATTAAAAAAAAACACAGAGTCAAATAGATGAGGTTGTCTTGCACTGAATCAGACCATTGGTCCATCAAGACCAGTATTGTCTTTTTTGGCAGCAGCCCTGCAGGATCTCAGGCAGAGGGCTTTTTACATCACCTACAGTTTGGTCCTCTTCTAATTGGAGATGCCAGGAATTAAACCTAGAAGTTTCTGCATACAAAGCAAAGAAGTTAGTATTTGTACTCCACTTTTCTCTCTTGTAATGAATCTCAAATCAGCCTAAAAACTCCTACCGGTTAAATAATTAAAAGTTGACTTTTATTTATTCATTTAGATATTTCTACCATACTTTTCTCCCAAATGGGAAGAAAAGCAGCTTACCTCATTTCCCTGTCCTATATTTTACCTTCATAACAACCCAGTGATGTTGATTAGCAGAGAAATAGAATGACCGGCCCATGGAAGAATGAAGGTTTAAACCTGGGTTTCTCCGATCCTAGCTAGTTAAGCTAATTACTACAGTTATTATATTTCAAAGGGAAAATGAGAACAGGTCCTTAATGATGAAATAGCAGGACCATTTACACAGCAGAACATAGTCATTATGAAATTGAACCACTGGATATGAGGATGTTTTATGAGCGCTGGTGCTAAATTTCTGAAGTGGGAGGTACTAAGGCCAAAGAAGTGTCTTTTTTCCACCGTCAAAATGCCCCGTGGTAGTTCCGGGAGCATACCTGCCATGGCGCATTTCTTCACACTTCTAGCCTCCCACAGCTCCCAGTTCTTTCCTGGGCTTGAGTCAGAGCCGGTGTATTATGCCCCAGCTGTTCCCCCATGAGCTCAGGGCTTTTCCAACAGCACCGCATGCTCTCCGACAATCTCTTACACACATGCGCAGACAGCGTCTGTTTCCTGCGTTCTGATTGGCTGAATCTCACCCCACTCCCCCCCTCACTTTCACTAGTTTATTTTTATTTTTAAATTTACGCACAAAACAGGCACTGAGAATTGCCACCTCCCTCCTGCCCCATCTAAATCCTTGTGCATGGGAGAGAATCTTCCCCCCAATCCTCATGCGTGGGAGAGAATCGCCCTCTCTGTCTAAACTCTTGCTCATGTGAGAGAATTGCCACCTTCCCCCACATCCTTGTGCATGTGAGATAATCGCTGCCCAACGGCACCTGCACACCCCACTTTTCCATCTGAAAACCAGGCGCCTCTTGATTGGTGGGGTGGGCCAGAGCGGCGAGGCAGGAAAAATGGCCCCAGTTCTGCAGCCATGGAGTTTTTCATGGCAGCAGAAGCCACTGGAGCAACTCAGAGGCATTTGAAAAGAACCTCCATTTTGGTGGTTTTTGAAATTTGCGGAGCAAAGCCAATGCTCCAGGGTGGTGCCGGGGCAACAGCATTACAGACACACTGCAGCACCTGGAGCCATGGGGAACTCTCGAATGCACCGGGTTTTTCCTTGTGCTAACAATGTTGCAATTTCGCCATGGAAAAACGGCCTAGCTCGCCTTCTGACATATAAGCCCAGCTTTCTTTTCCCAGATGTGCAGGAGATGGCGGTGTTTAACCCATGGTGAGTGGAATGCACTCCACATATGCTCATTGCATATCCATGATCATTATTATAGCATATATTCCAGGGCCCAAGGTCAACGTTTAAAAAAAAATCCTAAGTGAGCCCTGATGAGAGCCAAGGATATAATGACAGACTGATTCAGGATGTTGATCCACATTTGGATACAGTCTTTATATTTTCCAAAGAGTCAATGGTGGCAGCATCAGTTCTCTGAGAGAATGTGTATGTTGCAGTTGAATTGCACACAAGATGAATGATCCCAGTCCAGTCAGGCAGGACTCTGAGCTAGCCCAGCAGCTGACAAAGGGATCTGCAGCGTTCTTTCCATTTCTTTCTGCAAAGCAGACAATGTTCTTTCATCTTTCCTTGTCTAAGTGGCTGGCTGCAGTGCTATGGCAACTAAGACATTTCCCATCTGTAAGTGATTATTGAGTCTCAACAGCTGTCAACAGCAAGGGTTCACTTTCTTTGTTTTAGCTGTTAAAGACACAACATGGGTAAAACTGAGTTTTCAGCCTCGGTGGCCAGCAACAGCCTGATGCACAGCTCCTGAGCATTTGTTGTTGTTTTTTTTAAAAAAATGCAAATGCAAAAAACCAGCACCATTCATATTCTCCACCATAGGTCCAGTCCTATACTCTATTAGTCTGTTTAGCTACGGACTGGGAACTGAACATGCTCCAGACAAAGCAAGATTGTCTAAACTGTCCACTTTCCACATTTTGCCCTGATTTGCTCCAATCTGCCCCAAGTCTGGGCTGCTACCACAACAAGAGTTTTGGGAATGGAGCCTGAGAAGGGCAAGGATTTGGGAAAGGAGGGACTTCAATGGGGTATAATGCCAGAGAATCCACTTTTCCAAAGCATCTGTTTTCTCTAGGGCACCTTCTGCACAGCACAGGGAGAGAGGGTTGCAGGCTGGATAAAGTAACCCACTCTCCTGTTTTCCTGTCCGCATACCTTTGTGCAGGCAGTGACGAAGCCTGCGGAAACAATGTGGGTTGCTTTTGTGCCTTCGCACAGAGGTGCAGGGTTTTTTTTGTTCCTTTCCTCCCTCACTGCATGGCTACGCTAGCAGGCTCGCATAGACCCTCACAGCCCTGCTGCCGTCCCTGTGACCCCTTGTGGCTATGCAGCAGAGAGGTAGGGACCTTTAAAAAATGGGAAGCGTGACTGAGTAAAGTGCTTCCCAGGGCAGCTGTTCGCTCGTGAGTGGCTGCAACCTTCATTAAAACCAAAGAATCGTAGATAGCGTGATTCTCGAATAGCCCGTTTCGGGGGAGATAGCATGGGGCAGCCTCGCTTTAGGGTTGGGAGCCATGCAAAGTTCACCTCCCACCATGGAACAGGTTTTTTCCCATCCCCAGCCCAGGTTTATTGGCCTGAATGGAAGGGACCTAGGTGAACTGGAAATCAGTTGTAAACCCATGAGATTTCCGGCTACCACATGGCATCACACTTCCACAACTGGGCAAAACATTGCTATTTTAACCAATATACCCAACAGGATTATGGTGGCCCAAAGTGTATTTTAAAGTTAAAATTGATTTTTTTTCTGTTTGCCTTTTTCTCTTGCTTGAGCAACTACAAGGCTTTGCAGCCTGCTAAATCTTGTCTTACCAAAAGATAGAAGCTCAACTGTGACCAAAGACCCTTCTTCTTCCTGTGGAATGCTCCACTGTGGGTTTGGCTCTTCAGGAGCACACCACAGGAAGAAGAGCAGTATTTGGTCACAATTGACCAAATTGTCAATTCCATCTTTGGGTAAGACAAGGTTTACCAAGGAAAAGCTGGGGATTTGTGTAACAGCTACTCCAAAGCTGAGTGTAAAAAGTTTTTTCCCTCTGTTTTCTTCTTCTTTTGAAATGCAAATATGGCACAGAGAAAGGCCATTCTTGAGAATCTAATCAGCGATAAATTTAATGCATGACTTTTTAGAATTGAGCATCAGCTCAAAAGAGGAAAGAGCTAATTTTTCATTAATTGTTCCACGACCTTTGGGTACTGAAAATGAGAGCACAAGATGGGAAAATTCAGATGAGAAAGCACAAAATTTAATTATTAGTACACTAGCTAATTCCCAATTGGTCTACATAAGAGGACAAGAAACGGTGAAAGATATGATTAATGCCTATGTAAAATATTTGGTGAACAATACTCTCCCATACACACTAGAGATGCTAGTGTAGGTACTTAATTATCAGAGTTACAGAAGCATCATCCAGTATGAAGAAGAGAGCCAGAGATACTTCAAGTTGCTTTATATAAAAATTTACTAACTTAAAGGGTAGGGTTACATGGAATAAAATAAATAAATGCTGTACTGCTCTGTTACATATTTACAGTACTAACTATACACATAAGGCTACATCTTGCTCTAGTCTATCTCACATGTTGTCGTGTGCTATTCTCTGCTAGAACAAAGAAAACAAGTTAACTTTATAACATCTGATCTATGTCCTCACTAACATGTAAGCAATGGCGATCTGACTGACCAATTGCTAATCAATAGCTGGTCACAAATGGTGACTTTAGCAACTTGTTTACATACAAACAAATATTAACCTTTTCATGACTGGTTGTGACAGACACTTGCAAATACCAACAGCCAGCCTCCAGGTGGGGGCCTGGGGATCTCCTGGAACTACAGCTCATGTCCAGACTATGAAGATCAGTTACCCTGGAGAAAATGGCTGCTTTGAAGGGTAAACTCTATGACATTCTACTCTTCTAAGGTCACTGTGCTTCCCAACCTGAATCCCCAGATCTTCAGGAGTTTCTTAACCTGGATCTAGCAATCCTACCCTCCACGCTAATCCTCTGCCAGTAATCAGGGGGACCTGGCAACCCTATCTCACACACACAAGAACACACACACACACATCAACATAACTTCACAAGCTACTTTACAGTCCAATTTATAGGGCTTCAAGAGGTGCAGGAAGGCCGCAAGCTCCAGAAACTCCCCAGCCTCCTGAAAGCCCTTGGGTGGTGTAAGTCTGAGACCTGTGCCAGAGGCATCCCTGACCCCAAAGTCCAATGGAAGACACCTAAAGTTGACCCCATCCTCAGGAATCCTCCAGCCCACCCCCGGCCTACAGCTTTAGGCTAGCATAGTTCTTCTCTCTGGATTGGTCTATAAGGTTATAAAGTGAAAGGTTGAGGACTGTTCATCTTTCTTCTTACTGTTGTTGGGATTTTGCTAGTGTCTGCCACAACTCAGTTATAAAAGGGTTAACTGTTTGTATATAAACAAGTTGCTGAAGTCACTGTTTATGACCTAATCTATTGATTAGCTATTGGTCAGTGAGATAGCCATTGCTTACATGTTAGTGAGCATGTACATCTGAAGTTATAAAGTTAACTCTGTTTCTTTGTTGGAGCAGGTACGACACCACCACCATGATCATGAGAAGCAGATAGGTACCAAGATGTAACCAAACATACAGTAATGTAGATGTGTAACAGGAAAGAAAGGATTTCCTATTTTATCTCCATGTAGCCCTCCCTTTATAACTAGTAAGCTCATATATTAAAAAGCAACTGAGAATCTGTCTCATTTGTTCTACTCTGCTAATATATATACCCAACAACTGTTCATAGTCATAGCTGCCGAAGGGCCTTCCATGGTTCTGTAGTGTTGAAGGGAAGTGATAGAAGGAAAATGGGTTTTCTTTATCTCAACTGAACTTCCTGTTCAGGCAGCTGCTGTTCAGGCAGTCACTGTACAGGGAGAAGAAACAAACAGTTATTGTAATGACTGGAATGGCAGCTTCCAAAATGCTGCCATTTGGATATTCCCTTAATTTTCCTCACTCCAGCATCATGAGGTTGGAATGTGAAGTCATTTTATCAGGATTCGTTGCCCTTCCCTGCCTCTTCAACTAGTGTTTGCAAAAGGCCTTTTTTGCTAGCTGTTGCTTGACACTTTTGAGACAGTCTGTTTTAACTTTGCACTCGTTTGTTGAGCATGTGGATTTAGGTCTTCATAAATAACCTTGTCTGAACCTCCCAACACCGATCCATCATTACTTCTTATCAGAGTGTATTGCCAAGGAGTAGGGAACAAAGTTACTCTCAGTACCATAAACATTCTTACAGGTTCATGTGGAAATGTTGCTCAGTTGTCATGTGTGCATGTGTCAACTCTCAGTGAAAAAATCTTTGTTTCGGATTTCTGTCAGTATGTTGAAATGAATGTCAGAACCATTTGCAATTCTGAGTATAGCATTAAAACTAAAACTAGGGATGCTTAAATGGCATGATCTTTGATAAGAGATTATATGTTCTGAAGTCTCTTCAATGACATCTGCCAACTGCCTCTATGGGTAGCTGAGGTAATATTAAGAAGAGATAATTAAAACAGGATTCTGAAATTTGTGGAAGTTATGCAAAGGGCAGTGAGTGCAACCACAAAAATGGCTGCCATGGAAAACAGGATGACATACAAAATGACCATGGGAGAAGGGCGTTCACAGAATGTTGGACGGGTGCTTGGCTTAGAGTGCTCCATTATTGGAGTCAATCTTTCTTAATTGGTGTTTTGTAATGCCCAACAAGTTTGGATTCATATGCCACAATGCACATGCTCCTGAACAGGGCAATGAAAGAATTTCTAGATTATTAAATACAGATGATATGATAACTGCTTCATTAACAAAGGTGGGATTGAAGATAGCTTGTGGTCATTATTTAGATATTGTTCTGAAAATGAAATAACTGAATATCAATGAAACCAAAATAATCTCCTTTAAGACTGCCTCTCACCCACTAAATAACTGGGGGCGTTTTCGCACACACTGTTTGTTGCAGATCCAGCATGTGAGTTCGTTGCTGTTTCCCACATTTTTTCGCACACACTTAAGCCGAAATGTGTCCCGACCCCCCTTCTGTGCCACATTCCAGTCGTTGTTCCACATTTTTCCTGTCACTCGATACTTCTGCAACTTTCTTGGAAAAACTGGTTTCCCCCCACAGTCTGGTGGCTAGGTGCGAAACAAATCTGGAGTAAGCGACAGTCAGGGGTGACGCCCACAGTGTGACGTGATTTGATCCAGCCAATGGGAACGCGATTGGCCTTGCCGGTTGCGCGCTCACATCCCATTGTTCCACTTGAGTCTCACTCGACTCCCTCCCCTCCTCGCGTTCGGTTGTGTGCGCCTGATAGCTCAAGCTACCAAGTCCCCGTGGCACCGTTGCTTTGATACATTTGCAGCACGGTGACTCATTCAGTCGTTTCGCCTCCGTTAACACGGTAGCTCAACAGCCCGTCCACGGAAACGGGATGGGAAGCAATTTGGAAGCCCGCCCCCGGACGGCCCCATGATGGCGCGACAGCCAATCAGAGCGGTCATTTGCACCGCATTCCTGGGCGATGCAGAAACCCGGGAGTTGCGAAGCAGGCAGAAGATGCGTGACTACCTGGCCATGTGTGAATGCCATCGAGCAACGAAACTGCATCAAAAAGGTCAGGAATCAATGCGGTTTGCTTTTATTCTAGAATAAAAAGTGTGTGCGAAAACGCCCTGGGTGATAGGAGAATATAAAATTTATCAGGTTCATCATATAAATATTTAGGTGTTATTGCACATTGAATCTTTACTAGTTAAGGGTAAAAGGAAAGCTGAAGCAATTATAAGATCCTCTTTTATTATGGGAGTGCAGCATATTCCACTGGCACTCCATTTACCACTAAGAGTACTAATCAGTTCATAGAAGCAATTTCAGTTTGGGTACAAGTGACTATCTATCAAATTAATTCAATTGAAATTCCTGAGAACAATTCTTAATGGTGCCTAGGTGTGCACTCTCTATGGCCCTCAAATTAGGAAATGGTCTTACATCCCTTATAAGTTTGGCCTGGCTAGCAGGTTTTAATCCTAGAATCTGACTTTTGTTCATCAGGGATAAAACATTTTCCTTTAAAGCCTAATGACTAATCCTTATACTGCAACTTGGTTCAACCCAATATATGAGAAACTGGTCACTTTTGGTCTTCCTTTGCCCCACCCTCCTTTCAAAAATCCATGGGGTTAAATAAAGCCAGTTTAGCAATTAATGACCATATAAAGGATATTGATTGTCCAGGAAACATTGGCTAAAACTTATTGAGTGTGCTCTCCCCTACTGGCTAGATTTAATGAGCTAACATCAGTACGCATGTCAGGAAGATACCCAAAACATTCCATCTGATTGTAGAATTTGTTTTTGCTGTGTTACCCTGATTAGGATATTGGTTTGTGTGTTTTTTCCACTGTAGATTCTATTTATGAGCACACTTGGATTTATTGGAACCTGTGTTGGAACCCTATAAGAGACTATTCTCTGAGTGGAATACCCTCAAGATGTTATTAGCAGGAGTTGACCAAAGAACTACTCTAGCTGTGGTGAAGATTCTGCATTCTACAATGAAAATGCAGTCTGGGATAACATCAGTACATAATTTACTCAGACTCTAGCCTTTTATAGTTCAATATATTTGGACG